>NC_043705.1:96264222-96285808 GCF_006229205.1 Suricata suricatta | reverse complement strand
TCACCTATAAAATACAGTTGATAATATCTACATTATAGTATTTCTGCAAGATTAGAGAAGACAATAAATGTGAAGCACTCAGCACAGTGCCTGGTACATATTAATAATGTAATAAATGCCATTTCTAGTAGTAGTTGTACTGGTAAAAAATAGTAGTAGAATAATCATGCTTGATTGGAGTATCACAGACACACAAATAGAACAGGCTGTAGAGATTATTTTATCTAGGCTCCTCATTTAAGAGGTAAAATAACTGAAGTCTGGAGAGATAAGATAATCTGCTTAATCTTTAATTGGCTGACTCATAATCCACTGTTCTCTCCACCTCACCTGTCAGCTTCAGCGTTCCTACTTCCAAAATAACTAGGTGTTGGTGCTCTTGAATATGCTATAATACTGCTAATTTGGGAGTCTATTTTAAAGGATTGCTGAGTGTTAGCTGCCTCCAGTCAGAGGGAGGATATGAGAAAGCCAAATTCTACAAATAGACATTTTCAAGCCTGCAATAACCACTCCACCAAGAGTAGAAGCTGAACAAGACTACTACAGACTCAAACACATTTGCCTGGTCTTCCTCCAGGTCAACTCCTTTACCCATCTTTGAGCTAGAAAAATTCTACTTTGGTCTCCTGGAGTTTAAACTAAGTCCATTAAAAATCTCTTGCACCTACTGAAGGTTTTTTGAATGATCTGGAATTTCTCAGGCCTGGAAATATATGTAAAAATAATTTCACAAAAACACTTGGTGTGATTCCTAATAAAAACATTCTGAAATTAAGATTCTTTAAGGATTTGGTGCAGTAAAGGATCAACAAAACATGTTCTTATATTGCCCCCTTCTGGTGAATGGCTGTAAGAGAGAGTCTTGCATGGTTTAAGAAACTAGCTAGCTCAATTTCATTTCATATAAAATCCCTCTTTTGAAATCTCTGTGCCCCAGCCCTGTTGATAGGCAGCTGTAGGTAATTTCCTTGCTGGAAATAGTTACCCTGGATGAGTAACTCATTAATGTTCAAATGAAGACAGCTTTGGTGCAGTATGTAAGCAGGGAAAAAATTACTCAGCTTTCTCTATCAGGCTGGATCGCTAAAGCTGGGAAGAAACAGAACCTGTTTCTTGGTTTCTGAGAATGGATGGTGGGAAATTTTCTCAGATGCTGAGTTTGCAAAATCATAGGACCATTCCATCAAACATAAGGTAAGCAGCCTATATACCCACCTGAGCTTTCTTTGTTGGTTAGAGGGAAGAAACGTTTGATTTCTACAATTTTGTAACTAGAGATCAATTTGTGGACTAAGTCCTAGCCTCTGATAGATCTTTCTTCCTGAAATATTATTTTTAAACATTTTGAGAGTAGGCTTAGGCAGGTATAATCCCTCTTCACTCAATCTATTAGTTATAATAAAATAAGTTATGCCACAGTGACAAATAACCATAAAGCATGAGTACCTTAATCCAAAAGTTTATCTCCCACTCATATAGAATCCACATGACCAAGAAACATTGTCCTTATCACACTATATTGTAATTGGCTATCTGCCTGCTTTTCATAGCAGACTATGGACTATCTTTCAGTAGGGACTATGTCTATTCAGTTCTCTGTTGTATCCCCATTTATTAGCACAACACCTAGCACATAGGTGCTTGAAGAGTATTTGTTTAGTAAATGAAAGAATGGATAGATGAATAAAAAGCAATCTAAATACCTCTGGACATCATTTCAGGAGCTCTGACTTCTCTTTCTCCCTTTCTATACTGCAGGTACAGACCACCTAGCACATCCCATTTTAACACTGGGGTCTTGTTACCTTATTCCCCTAGGCTTCTACCATGATACCATGCCCATGGTGCGATCTCTTTTAAAGACCTTCTTGGTGAGCCCTTGACAAACTGAGAGTGTGAGTCAACAAGAGTGGGAAGTAAATAATCTTAGCAACCAGGCTTTGTAATACTTCCATTAGGAAGAAGGTGATGGATATAGGACACAGCCCACTGGAGCCCTTAGAGATAAGCTGCCTGGGGAACCACTTCACAAAATGTTGCCAGAACAAAAGCAAGAAAAATCAAAAAGGCAAGACCTAATGAAATCATAAGAAAAAAAGCAAAAAAGAAAAATATTCTAGCTAGAAGGAAAGGAAGAGAAGAAAATGGCACCTGCAGATGTGATTACTCATCAAAACAAAATATATTCATAAATCTTACTAGCATACCCACAAATGTCTGGCCAATTAATCTTTGACAAAGCAGGAAAGAATATCCAATGTAATAAAGACAGTCTCTTCAGCAAGTGGTGCTGGGAAAAGTGGACAGAAACATGTAGAAAAATGAACCTGGACCACTTTCTTATACCATACACAAAAGTAAACTCAAAATGGATGAAAGACCTAAAGAAAGAAAGACATCAAAATCCTTGAGGAGAAAGCAAGCAAAAACCTCTTTGACCATGTGGCAACTTCTTATTCAACACGTCTCCAGAGGCAAGGGAAACAACAGCAAAAATGAACTATTGGGACCTCATCAAAATAAAAAGCTTCTTTCTGCACAGCCAAGGAAACAATCAGAAAAACGAAAAGGCAACCAATGGAATGGGAGAAGATATTTGCAAATGACACATCAGACAAAGGGTTAGTATCCATAATCTATAAAGAACTTATCAAACTCAGTACCCAAGAAAGAAATAATCCAGTGAAGAAATGGGCTAAAGACATGAACAGATACTTCTCCAAAGAAGACATCCAGATGGCTAACAGACACATGAAAAAATGCTCAACATCAATCATCATCATGGAAATACAAATCAAAACCACAATGAGATACCACCTCACACCCATCAGATTGGCTAACATTAACAACTCAGGCACTAACAGATGCTGGAGAGGATGAGGAAAAAGAGGATCTCTTTGGACTGCTGGTGGGAATGCAACCTGGTGCAGCCATTCTGGAAAAGTATATGGAGGTTCCTCAAAAATTAAAAATAGAACTATTCTACTACCCACCAATTGCACTACTAGGTATTTACCCAAGGGATACAGATATGCTGATTTGAAGAGACACATGCACCCTAATGTTTATAGCAGCACTCTCAACAATAGCCAAAGTATGGAAAGAGCCCAAATGTCCATAGATGGAAGAATGGATAAAGAAGATGTGGTATACACACACACACACACACACACACACACACACACACACACAATGGAGTATTACTCAACAATCAAAAAGAATGAAATTTTGCCATTTGCAACTAGGTGGACAGAACCAGAGGCTATTATGCTAAGTGAAATTAGTCAGTCAGAGAAAGACAAATATCACATGACTTCATTCATATGAGGACTTTAAGATACAAAACAGATGAACATAAGGAGAGGGAAGCAAAAATAATATAAAAGCAGAGAGGGGGACAAAAACATGAGACTCTTATTTTGTTTGTTTGTTTTGGGTTTTTGTTTTGTTTTGTTTTGTTTTGGAGCAAAGAGACTCTTAAATACAGAGAACAAACAAAGGATTACTGGAAGGAGTTGTGGGAGGGAGAATGACCTAAATGGTTAAGGGGTATTAAGGAATCTAGTCCTGAAATCATTGTTGCACTATATGGTAACTAACTTGGATGTAAATTTTAAAAAAATAAATAAAAATTTTAAAAAGAAAATTAAAAAAAAATCTTACTAGCAGAGTGCAAGGCTCCAGGAGATCTTTTTCCTGTCCCTTTTCTCTTTTTTTCTATGCCTCTCCATTTTTCATCCACCAAACACTAACTGAATTTATACTGTGACCAACTCTCTGGAATTCCTATCCCTAAAAGTCTTTTTTCCTGACTGCTTTTTAGCAAAAGCCCTTTTAGCCTTTATTCATTGATGGATACCAAGCTGGCAGCCATGGCTCTCTCTATTCCTAAATTAAGACAAGCAATTCTTCATGTATTTATTATTTTGCATCTAAGACAAGATAGAGTGTACATATGGAACTGCAGAAAGTGCTGGGAAATAAAAATCTCTGAAACATAAATCTTTCAATTTAATAAGAATTATGCCAAAGGGTACTAAGTATGTGGTTTTGGAAAAGGAGCAATTCTATGAACCATAGCCTCATTCTTAGTATGTAGAGACTGAAGAAAGGCTTACAACTTGTACTGAAAACAGAGCTATTAGCCCCAACTCCTTCCTCCTTCCTCCTTCCTGGCCCCAATGCACCTGATCAAGTATCTCCAACGGAAGATACTCCAACCACCCTATGGTTAGAGGGAGAACTGCACTGCCATTGGAGCTTATATTTGCCTGACCTTTTGCATACTCACATTAGGCAATGATGACTATTTCTGGACTGCAAAATACTAACTGAAGAACAGATAGATTATATATTGTGCCTTCTAAATGGCATGTTGCTATGGTTTCTCGCTGAAAGAACACAATTCTCGCCTTAGGTCATCTGAAATCTGCAGGATTGCACCAAAATGTTTCTGCAGAGCAATGGACTGCCCTTTGAACACAATTCCATCTATATGATCAACTCCAATGTCAAATTATCAGGGAACACAATATGTTTGTGAAAGAACATATTTATTGAATGCAGTAGGATTTGCAGGACATTCAGTCTAAACTTTAGGCACTGACCTTTGTTGATAAGGATCTTTCCAGTATTTATTAACTATGTCCTTTATGCCAAAAAGCTATTGAATCTGAACCACCTGAGCACGCCAGTGGACACACAGAACTCCTGTGCTCACAGCCATCCAAAAGCTACCTACTGCTCATAAGATAAAATCCAAATCCTTTCTCATAGCCAGCTGTGCCTGGTCTGCTCAAACCCTGGACTTCTTTATTGTTACCTCATTTCACCCCACTCTTCCCCCCAGTTCGCAACCTGCTACACTCACCTTTTTTTTTTACTTCATTCAAGGCTTTTTGTAAAACATCACTTTTTCCCTGCATAGCAAAATACATGCTATTTCTTTTGCTTGGAATGCCCTTCCTCCGTTCCTGGCCTACCTGAGCTCTCACAAATCTTCCAGGTCTCAAATTAAATACCATATCCCAAGATACGCATCACCCCAATCTAAATTAAGTTACCATGTATGCCCTCTGACAGAACTCTGCACTTCCATTTCAGCATGCATCAATATTTGAAATTAGTTGTATATTCCTTATTAATATACATCCCCTACACTAAAAAAAAGCCTTGAAGTCATGAGTTAGGTCTCTTTGGTCTGCTATATTCCCAGCACTTACTGTAAAACTTAGTAGTAGGCATTCAATATTGAGTGAATGAGAGCCCACTAACTTCAATCCCATTTACTTAGTAATTAGGAGGGACTGAATGTCTATTTACTCACTTATCCAATGAGAAAGTATTAAAACTAAGGAACATTCACAGAGGTCTTACCCTCAGGTAGCTTATGAATACAGTAAGGAGAAATACACCAGGGAAAACAAATGAAACCGTAACTTGTGTGGGACATTGTTTTCTTGACTCCTGGGAACCTGACAACAATCATGGATAATGAATGCCCACACACTGCAGAGTTGTATTAGACACATCTCTAAAGAGTTTGCTAAAAGATAACCAGTCTACTAATAACATGTGGCTTGTCACAAATCCCAACTAGGATAAAAAAAAAAAAAAGCCCAGAGATTCAGGGAAGAGAGAGTACATGAGGGGTATTTGTGGAAATACAGTGCTGTGACATTTATCCCCTCTTTCTTCAAATTACAGGAAGGTCAACAAAAGAATCCTTTAGGGAGATTGGAGAATACAGATCCAGAATGTTTTGGGGAGGCAAGGGAGGCAAGAGTTCACACAGAAAATTAGCTGAGCCATCTTGAAAGGACTCCTGATTCAAGACAAAGGGAACATTGGGAATGCATTGCCAATGGGCAGGAGCTCAGAGGATATCAATAGCCTTACACAGCAGTGCTTGTTCTTCATAGGACATCCAAAAGGCCCTTACAAGTGTCCCACAATAGAAAAAGCCAGAAGTTTACCCTAGTCATGAAAGCAAGCACCAGTAATCAAAATGACCGCCAGCAGACAAGTAATATTCTGCCCTTTCCTTATACATTCAGCATACATGCACATGTGCACGCACATGCGCGTGTACACACACACACACACACACACACACACACACACACTCATACACAGTCTATGCGCAACCCAAGAGCAGACAGAAACAGCAGAGTGGAATGGAAGGATGAGGTAAAGCAAATGGAACCAAATAATGAACCACATAGCCCTTTCCCACCAGCAGACTAGGGACTCAAGGGTTAGACCTGGGGGGAAGAAGGTAGGGTGT
The DNA here is from genome assembly GCF_006229205.1 of Suricata suricatta. Classification (NCBI taxonomy): domain Eukaryota; kingdom Metazoa; phylum Chordata; class Mammalia; order Carnivora; family Herpestidae; genus Suricata; species Suricata suricatta. The sequence continues at coordinate 96,279,519 of NC_043705.1, read as the reverse complement.
ACTAGAGTTAACAATTCATGATGATGAGACTATTCAAATACCTGAAAGTATGTGATATTTGTTAAAGATGTCTTCTGAGTGGGGGAAGTTAATCCAGAGTCTAGTCCAAATTAACAACACTGACTACTGATTATACCTTCTCAAGTCCAGTCTGTCCAATAAAACAGAAAATCATATTAAGTTCAATTGGAAGTAACCTATAAAGAACTTATCAAACTCAACATCCAAAAAACAAATAGCCCAGTTAAGAAATGGGCAGAAGACATGAAAAGACGTTTCCAAAGAAAATATCCAGATGGCTAACAGACACACAAAAGATGTTCAACATCACTCGTCCTCATGACAAGACACCACCTCACACCTATCATAATGGCTAAAACTAACAACACAAGAAACAACAGGCTTTGGTGAAGATGGGAAGAAAGGGAAACCCTCTCACATTGTTGGTGGGAACACAAACTGGTGCAGCCACTCGAGAACACAGTGGAAGTTCCTCAAAAAAATAAAAATAGAACTACCCTACAACCTAGCAATTGCACTATTAGGTATTTACCTAAAGGATAGAAAACACAGATTCGAAGCAGCACATGCACCCCAATGTTTATAGTAGCTTATCAACAATAGCCAAGCCATGGAGAGAGCCCAAATTTCCATCGACTGATGACACACATATATAGAGATATTATATATGTTATACATATATATATACATATATATATATAACTCAGTCATCAAAAAAAATGAAATCTTGCCATTTGCAACAATGTGGATGGAGCTAGAATGTATTATGCTCAGTGAAATAAGTCAGTCACAGAAGACAAATACCATATGATTAACTCATATATGGAATTTAAGAAAAAAGACAGATGAACATACAGGAAGGGGGTAAAGGAGCGAGGAAAACAAACCACAAGAGACTCTTAATGATAGAGAACAAAATGAAGGTTGATGGGGGGAAGTGGGTGGGAAATGGGCTAAATGGGTGATGGGTATTAAGGAGGGCATTTGTGATGAGCACTAAGGGTTGTATGGAAGTGATAAATTGCTGAATTCTACTCCTGAAACCAATATTGCACTGTAGTTAACCAATTAAAATTTAAATAAAAGAAAAAAGAAAAAAATAAGTTCAATAGGAAGAGTACAATAGGCTATCTAAGTTGATGTAATCAACAAAACCCTTCTCTGCTTGGGAGATAACTTAGCAACCAGTGTTCTAGGAATATTAGAACTAACAGAATCATACATGTACCTATTATGTATGTAAAATGTATTCATATTTTCCTCTTCCTTCAGCAGAAATTATTCGTGAAAAAGATAAATTTCTCATCAACTCCCAGGAAAATTGTGCATCCTACCACTGTGAATAATTCAATAATTTTGGTGAATGTAAAATGACAATACATTACATCTGAATATATTGTCCTATGCAAAGAACTCCAAGGACAAATGTCTCTCACTCAATCATAACTATCCTGGGTAATTGGTAGAGAAAATGTTACAAGCCTTCCATTTTATGAGCAAGGAATGTGAGACCAAAATAGGATCTCACATTATGACCCACCACCTATTTTTGTATGACCCATGAGCTAAAATGGTTTTTAATTTTTAATTCTTTGAAAAAATCAAAAGACAAGTAATATTTCATGACATGTTAAGATGATGTTATTCAAACATATAAATAAAGTTTTATTGAAACATAACCAATGCCATTCACTTACATATTGTTTATGGCTGCTTCCACACCGTAATAACAGGATGACTAGTTGTGACAAAGATTATATAGCTGACAAAGCTGAAAACATTTACTATTTTCCCATTAAGAAAATATTTGCTGCTCCCGGCTCTAAGAGGTCAAATGACATCTAATTTCAAATACTTAGTTAGCTTCAAAATAGTCAGAAAAACACTCTTCAGGACATAAATCATTTCACTATATTTTCTATTTAACAATAAATATTGGTCATATTCATATGTTTTTCACCCTTCTATTGGGTTACCAAATTTTCTTCTGGAAAACAAAATTTTATAAAACTCATAAAAACTTTGTTTAGAACGCCCTTCTTCCATATTTGGCCTGCTTTAACTGTTACAAATCCTCCAGGTCTCAAATTAAACACCACATCCTGAGATACTGATCACCCTAATCCAAACTAAATTTCCTTTTATACCCTCTAACATGATTCTGCACTTTCTCTTCATAGCATTCATCAAAAGAGTGCTATTAACTGGGCAAGAACTTATCATACAGTCCAGAAGTCAGCAAACTGCAAAGGGCCATATATTAAATATTTTAGAATTTTCAAGGCCATACGATTTCTGCATCAACTATTCAAGTATGCCACTATAGCACAAAAGCAGCTATAGACAATACCTAAATGAGTGAGCATGGTTCCAATAAATATTTACAGTGCACCTGGGTGGCTCAGTCAGTTAAGCATCCGACTCTTCATTTTGGCTCAGGTCATGATTTCACAGTTCTTGGAATCAAGTCCTATGTCATGTTATTAGCACGGAGCCTACTTGGAATTCTCTCTCCCCTCTCTGCCTCTCCCTCCCCTGTGCCCTCTAACTAAACAAACAAGCAAACAAATTTACAGAAAAAGAAATTCATTTACAATAGGCAGCTAGCTGGATTTGGCCAGGGAATCACAGTTTGCTCAATCCCTGACATAGCTCATACCTCACCTTAGTTTCATTGGATTTTTTGCCCCCTGGCATTTATCATAGAACTTGACTTAGAGTAGACTTTTACTTAATAAAATTCTTTGAACTAAATAAATAAAGCAAGAAAGAAAGAAGAGAAGAACACAGGGACACAAGCAAATGTAGTCAGTTATTTCTTGAAAACTGTTCAAAATATAGTTAGGGAAACAAGCCACACACAAGTAAAAATATCTCATGGTCAAAAGCAGTGTACCCAGAGTGGCCCAGGTACTGCGGACCATCTGAACTCAGAAGAAGAAGACATCATAAGTTAAGACTGGATCTGACTGCATATTGAAGTGTATTGCTTGGTTTGTTTGTTTTTTGAGGGGGGGTAGCATTAGTTAAATTTGTACAAAGAAGATCATCACATACACACATTCACTACTTTTATTTATTTATTTTATTTTAATTCCAGTACAGTTAAAGTGGTATATTAGTTTCAGGTTGTACAATACAGTGATTCAATAATTCTATACATTACCCCTGCTCCTCATGAGAAGGGTACTCTTTAATCTCCTTCACCTGTTTCACCCCTCCCCCCCCTCCTGGTAACCATCAGTTTGTTCTCTATAGGTAAGAGTCTGTTTTTTGGTTTGTCCTTTTTCTTTGTTCGAAAAACTCACTATTTTTTAAATTTATTTAAGTTTATTTTTGAGAGACAGAGAGAGTGAGTGAAGATAAGAGAGAGAAAGAGAGAGAGAGAATCTCAAGCAGCCTCTATACTGCCAGCAAGGAGCCCAATGTGGGGCTCAAACCCAAGACCCATGAGATCATGACCTGAGCCAAAACCAAGAGTAGGATGCTTAACTGACTGAGCCACGTAGGTGCCTTGAAAAACTCACTATTTTTAAAACATAAATCCTTTTGTAGAATAAGAAACCCTTGAGTGATACATATAATCATTTTTGTTCTAGGATTTGGATATGTTAGGTTTCCCTAAGATGTGGCATATTTATGTTTGAAGCAATAGCATCCCAAACAAAGAATTCCCTTAAGTCAGTAGTTTTCAAATTTTAGGGTGCTCAAAAATCCCCTAGAGAGATTTTTAAGCATGCAGATTCCTGCATCCCACCTTAGACCTTCTGACCCAGAATCTCTGGGTTACAAATTGGGAATGTGCATCTAAAAAAAATCCACCACCACCCCCTCCCCGTGTAATTCTGCAGTTAGTATGTAGAGAACATTGTATTAGGCTTTTGTTGCCATGGAAATTGAACTTCTGTATCAATGGTAAATACGTTATGATTTCATGAAAAAAACACTTTTTAGAAGAGAGTAAATGTCAGTATGTCAAAGTCCATTATTTTCTGGGTAATTTTTTCCAAGTGTGTATTTTTTCCAGTATCTTCCAGATACTGATCAACTTCCAAGATTTCAAATTTTCTGCCTTCAAGTGGCAATTAATACATTAATTTAGAGGAGGACTATGGGTTACTATATGTCATTTGCCTTCTTTTTTATATTTCTCAATGCATTAATTATGCCTCTAAAAATTATAGAGCTTATACCTTCACCAACTATCCTATGAAGTTATAGAAGGGCTGTACATTGTTTTATTTTGAAGCCATTTTTATAACCTTAAAAAATCAAACTGTTCTTTAAATATGCAGAGTATCATGAATTCAGAGTATCTTTGATTAATATTCAGTATCCCAAATTGGTGACAGGGTCCATTGATCATCATTACTAATGAATGCATGCCAAACACTAACAGGAAGCTCAGTATTTAAGAACTTAAATATTTCACTCTCCCCACTGTCTAGCAAAATGTTTCCTACTACAGGAAGACATTTTCAACCATTAGGCGGGCAATCCATGATCACTAGACTGACCTATATTATTAGTATGTATAAAGTCAAAATATGCTTATGAAGATACTCATGAACAAAATCTCCTTGTTCCTCCCTCCTGGAAAGAACCAATTCCTCATGCTTTAATGTAAAAAGATCTGGAGCCATAATGAGAAAAGCTAATTAACTGAGCACTTACTATGTACCAGACACTTTAAATATCAGTATCAATTTATCATCATTTACAGTCTGTGATGGAGGTTCCATTATCATCCTCATTTTACAGATGAGAAAACTGGAGATTAACTGCCCAGGGCCACACAGCTATTAAGTAACAGATGAGATTTGGACTTGTGATCATCTGACACCAAAGCCTGTGCTACGTGATTTCCCAAAAATTATGAGATCCTTGTGAACTGGAATAAGCATCAGGCTGAGATCCAAGAGATAAATGTTCTTGTCTCAGCTGTGACACTAAGTAACTGGACAGTTTTGACCATGATATTTCCCCTCTTTGGGTTTCCATTTCCTCTTTTACAAAAGTGGTGATTGAACTACTAGATGAATAATAAAATTGCTTCCAACACTAATATACTATGATTTAAGAGCAGCCACTTTGCACAAAAAAAGAGCACTAGAAAGACAATGGGAGCCATCTGGATGTGAAAATGATGAATGGCAAAAGCTGTTGGAGGGGATAGTCTCAGATTAGCATTCAGTGCCACAGGGTCCACACACCACATTGCCAGTCTCCTGCAAATTGCCTGCAGCTGCACTGATCTAGAGGCCATTTAGAGTGCAGAACCCTTAACAAATTGTTCAAGGTATTTGGTCGTGGGTTTCCCAGGATCCCAGCTAGCCCCATAAAATTACATGTCTTGTGATTTTGCCAACTTTGCTGTTAGAAGTGGAACAAAGTTTCCTTTGTTTGTTTGTTTGTTTGTTTGTTTTACCTCAATTATCACTTCATTTTGCATAGAAAGAATGCCTTTGCAAATTCTTTCTTGAGTCGCTGATTGTGGAGGATTTTCACATTGGACAAAAACTGAAAACCCTCTAAAGAAATAATGATGATGAGAGAAAAGCCACAATATTCTTATAATCCACATGTCTGCTTCCACTTCTATAGGGGCATGATTTCAACATTCATACCCCAATCCATCATTCTTTCCTCAAGCATCCAATATGCTTTACAAACATTTAGGGACTTGTTCTCATTATTACTACTTATATATGGAGATCCTACAGAAATCTCATTCTCATTCATTCTGACCTCCTAACGGCCCTTTTTCTCTCTGTCCTAGATTAACTGTAAATTTCTCAATGTATGACTCTCACAAAGCAGTGTTGGAGATGACCAAAGAGGATTCCACCACAGCATACAGAGTACAGCAAACAGTTCTAAATCTAACGTGACACAGCCCGTTCTTAAATTTTTCAAGCCATCCTTGCCAGTGGGAGTTTTTAAATACTTATATTTTCTCCCAAAGTCCTACCTCAATTATGATGTTGTTTGACCCATTGCCCAAGTCTCTGGCTCCTGAAATCCTTGACATACTCTCTCAAATGCCTATAAAGTTCTTCTGAAGAAAAATTGGCCATTTATACTGCCATCTCCTTCCAAACCATGTCCAGAGCCTATTTCTTCATACTCTCAAAGAACTCTGCCACTGGCCTGGTAATGTACAGAAAGCCACCTGGAACATCATTTGCTATTACCCAATCATTGTACAAAAATAGTACTCAAACATAAATGGGGCTCCATATAGTCCAGTATCACAAGGTGTATTACCCAAAGGAAAAAAAAACAATTTTGATTTTGACTTTTCAAGTATTCAAAAAGATTCCTTAAAAAAACTCACTACATCATATCTTAAAATTCTTGTCCCAGTTCTCTGCACCCCAACTCTCTTGCTAATCCCCAAAATTCTTCTCCCCAACTACTGATTACCAGAGGGGAGCTGAATGCGGGATATTGGTGAAATAGGTGATGGGGTTAAGGAGTGCACTTGGGATGAGCACTGGGTGCTGAATCACTCCCTATACTATACACCCGAAACTAATATAACACTGTTAACTATACTGGAATTAAAATAAATAAATAACAAAAAAATTGTTCTCCTCATCTTCACGCCTCATTTTCTGAAAGAATTTTTTTTAATTACCCAATATTTCCATCTTCACAGACACTCCTATGTTCTCATTTCCCAGACTCCCTTTTGTACCAGCATTTTTTTTCTTTCCATATTTTAATTTTGCAGTACCCCTCAGCCCTTTCTGAAACACCCCCTGCCCCACCCCTGGTTCCTTGATGGATCTGACACCCAGAACAGGTAAAAGCAGAGGAGGGAGTGTGGGCAAGAGCAAAACTGTCAGATTCAGGTACTGAAAAAGAAAACAAAATGATACTCATACGTTGTGAATTTCTGCCCCTTATAAATAAATTAAAATTTGTGAATGAATGCAAACAAGACAACAAATGAACTGCAGCTGAAATCTTGCATTGACAATTATTGTACTTGGAGTTCTTAAGACTTAGAAAAGACAACATGCCAAAAACAAATTAAAGTGCCTTTTGACATAGCAAAATAAAAGATATGACTGAAAAGAGGTTTAACTTGAGAACTGTACCTGAAAAATGACAGCTGTGAGTTGATTTGACCCAATAACTATTAGAGGGAACCAAAAACAACTATTTGCTATAAAAGCAAAATAATAGTATGAACAGTGTGTTTGTAGCTCTAGGCAACATTCAGGCAATGGAACAAAACAGACCCCAAATCCAGCCCAACTGAGTGTTGACGGCAGAATGTATATGCATGAGAGCTCTTACGTCATTGATAAAGCAACAGAAAAGATTCAGACTAACTTCATCAAAATGGGACATTACAGTAGCCTCCCTCATCTTCAAGGACTACATTCAAAGACCCTTAGGGGATGTCTGAACCTATAATATATAGTCCTAAATCTTATCTATACTAAACCCTATATATACTATGATTTTTCCTATACACACATCTATGATAAAGTTTAATTTATAAATTAGGTAGAGTAACAGATTAACAGCAATAATAGTAAAGTAAAACAATGATAACAATATAGTATAATAAAAGTTATGTGAATGTGGTCTCCCCCTGCCTCAAAATATCCTTTGCTGCTCACATCCTTTTTCTTCCTATGATGATGTCAGATGATAAAATGTCTCTGTCCTGAGATGAAGTGAGTGGAATGACATAGACATTGCGACATAGCATTAGGCTATTACTCTCCAACAATACATCACAAAGAGGATCATTTACCCCTGGACTGCAGTTGACCATGGATAACTAAATCTGCACAAAGGGAAACTGCATATAATGGTGGGAGGGGAGGCTACTGTATCATAAAAATATGAAAAAGATGAAGGACTGCACAGAATGGAGAGGAATGTTGAAATCTGGCCATCTATATCTTCTACTACAGATGCTTACATTTCTTTTAAGTATACTTAAAATCAAGACCATTAACATTACCTACACGCTGCACAAGGCCTTGCTCCTTCTGCCTCTCCAGCTGTTTATTTCATCTCTCTATGCCTTCATCTCTGGGTTTCAGTCAGAACTCTTGGTTTTCTTCTACCATTGTCTTCTAGCCACAGGGTCTTTGCACATATTCTTATGTCTTTCTAGATGCTTCCCCACACACACCCCTCCTTCAACTAGTTCTCATCTACTTATCCTACAGACAAAAGCTCAAGCTCTACTTCTCAAGTGAGTTCAGAGATAGATATACATAAACATTCAAATTAAGAAAACAATAAAAAATATTATTAACTCCAGCAGGAGCTAAAAATCTTTGTGAAAGAAAAGAAAAATACGTATACTGCGGCATAAGTAGTGTTTAGAGACATCAATCCCATTGCCAAACATTGAGTTTTGTAGCCAAAATTATGAGAGAACTGTATTGAATGAGTGAAGGATAGGGAGAATGATTACATACATGAAGAGGAAGGGGTGAAAGAGAGCTAAATCTTCACCTTCCATAGCAAAAAGGTCACCAAAAAGTTCCTAAAAGTGAAAAATCAAGACATAATACTTAAAGCCTATTATTTAAAACCTTGAACATAAATACCACAAGAAATAGCTAGAAAGGTTCAAAGTATTTGCCTCTGGAGGACTGGAAACAGGGGAAACAGGAAATATGATGGGAGGTGACTACAGACTTTAAAACAAATCATGAAAAATTACTTGACTCTTAAAGCCATGTATGCCAATAACTTTAAATGATGAGTTCATGTGCTACAGGGAAACTAAAATATGAAAGAGACAATAGGGGTGAAGCTAATGCACATTGTAAGAACCCGTATCTCCTAGGGCTGGGCCACCAATTTGATCTGTACTCATTGAAAGAACTTTTAGCCAAAAATTTTGTTCTCAGAAAAATATAAATCTCAATGATTGCAATTAGCATCTTATGTCTAAAAAGGCATCCTCACTTAAAACCATTCCTTGGTAAGCTACTGGTAGAGTTTCCAGAAGTGTTCGGTCTCCAGGAAGGGCCTATCTAGAACAATTCGCTCCCCCAAATGCATCAGGATCACGAGTGACATTTCTTTTTAAATGAAAACATGATGTTTGATGGCCCATGTATGTTATAAGGCAACTATTTCTGATGCAGAAAATAATAAGAAGGTCATGCTCTGTACAGAAAATGCATTAGCTTGAGAATTGGGAGAAATGAGCTTTGGACCTGTCCTGTCCAAATACCAGTCATTGGCTACAATGTGGTACTCTGTTGCTGTCCAAAAGATGTTCTATAAATGTAAAATATGTAAGTGACCACTAAAAAACTTAAATCACATACATGGTTTGCATATATCTGCTGGACAATTCTGCTCTAGTCTCTACTCTTTATTTAGTGATCGTAAGGTGGTGATACCATTGCAAGTCGCTTACTCTCATTAGGCTTCAATCTGAGCTGTCAGCACACAGCCTTTTGTGGAGCTTGAACTCACATACTGTGATATCACGACCTGAGCCAAAGTTGGACATAACCAACTGAGCCACACAGGCGCCCCTAGGCTTCAGTTTTAAGTTGGATAGATGTCCTCTGAAGTCCCTTCTAACACTAACATTTCATGATAGTAGACTCCTAAAGAGTGATAGACTAATGAATTCTAGACTTGAAAAGACACAATTCCTTCACATGGCTCAGCCCACTGTGTTGAGCTTCCCTCCCTGCCACCATCAATCCCATCCAGACATTGTTACTATATGGTGCCTTCACTAGTCACTGATATATGTCCTGTGTGAAAAGCTTTATAATTACTTCATCACATCTTAATCGCTGCATGATGAAATCAGTGTTATCACCAGGTTTGTCAGATGAGGAAACTGAGGCTTAATAAGGTGAGTTGACTTGAGAGAACCTCAGAACCAGGATACTGAGGAGATATGATCCACATTCCTCTGAATCTAACACCCAATTCTTCATCCATGTGCTCTGCTCATCTTTATAGAAACCAAACTGGTTTTCCTTTGGTACCAAAAAGATAGCCTCAATTTCTTGAGTCATTATATTTCTCCTATGTTATTTTACATCCCTGCATCCTCAGCTCCTGAAAAGGATGATTAATGAAGAGTATGTACCATGATATTCTGAATTTCCATGTCACTTGGGTTAAAATTAATATTATACTTTAAGGTATGACTATAGAATAATGTGAAGTGGTTGACAATAAATATCCAAAAAGACACACACATGACTGTTGTCCACTTCAGATGAATAATTTGAATAGTTATTCCAACATTGTTGTCTTAATTAAATTGTCTTGGGAGCCTACAATATACTTCTCTGAATGCCTGTAACATAAATTTTCTTTATGACTGTTTTTGTCATACAAAGAACAGTATACCAAAAGGATTCAAGAGTCAAGCTGAGGAAACTCCGGGTGGTTTAAGAAGGGACAATCTGAACATGAAATAATGATAGTAATGATAATAATATATGACTCAAATATAGCAAATATTTGAAAAACGATACTGAAAAAAATCTTTCATTATCACTTGGAATTTGCTGTGTCACCAACTCACACTTCAAAAACTGACAAATTAAGGGAACAAATCAAGCATTTAGCCCAACTTTTCCGTATCAACTATCCTTTTAAAAAGCTAATATTGGCTGAATAAAAAGTCCTTTACAGAACACTTCTAGCTAATAAATGCAAAAAGTGATAAAATTAGAAAATCACCATTTTGCAACCCCTAATAAAATAATGAGTCAGGGCAATTGTCACCATAGATGCTAAGACTATTAGGTGAAATTTGGGGAAAAACTTTCTAAGAAAGATCAAGCTGATACTATCTAAAAGCAGAACATTCAAAATTATGTATCTCTTCATGTGCTGTAATAAAGCGTTCAAATCACTTGCTCTAAAAAGAAGGAAAGAGAGAGAGAGAGGAAGGAATGAAGGAAAGAAGGGAAAGAAATACAAACTAAAAAAATAAAACCAAATATAAAATGCACAATTGTTTGGACCCTGATTCAAACTAACTCAAAACGAATAATAGTAATAACCAAAAAAACTTAAATATGGACTGGGAAATAGGTAATGTTAAGAAATTGTTAATTTTGTTAGGTATGATAATGGCATTGTGATTATGTTAAAAAAAATATATGCCCTTATATGCCAGGAATGCAGAAACAACTAGCAACTCAAGTTAGATGACATGATATTTGGGGTTTGCTTTAAAGGATAAAATATGCCAGCAAAAAACAACTCTGTTACCACAAATAGTAGTAGCAATAGTAATAGGGATAAGAAATAAAATATGATTAACAAAATGTTTTATACCACTGAAACTGGATGTTATATACATTAGGGCTCATTAGGTTTTTCTCTCTATTTCTATATACATTTAACATTTTCTATAATAATAATTTAAGTCTCAAATAATTTGGAACCAAGTATTAATGAGTGAAATGTTAATTAAAATGTGTTGGACACCTGGGTGGCTCAGTCTGTCAAGCATCGGACTCTTGATTTTGGCTCAGGTTATGATCTCACAGTACAGGAGTCTGAGATGACAGCATGGAACCTGTTTGGGATTCTCACTCTCCCTCTCGCTCTCTGCCTCTCCCCCACTTGCTCTTGCACGCGTGCTCCATCTCTCTCTCTCTCTCAAAACAAATAAATAAACTTTACAAAAATGCGTGATTCCATTTTGGTTGAAAATTATGTTTCTACCATTATGAGTGGTTTTCTTTTGTGTTTCCGAAGGCTATTTCAAAAGAGGAGAACCGGATTTTGATCACCATTCTAGATAACCCTGGGCAACCAGGCCTCCCCACACTTTGCTTTCCTTATCAGTCAACAAGAGGTTGACTTTACCACCATGGTCTTTCCCAGTGTTATTCCAGAGTTGTTTTGCTCTGTAATAAAATAGTGGGATTAGAGAATGGTTTTTTAATGCAATAATTATTACTTTATTGTACAAGTATTCTTTCTTAAATAGTTTCAAGAACAGCTTCACTAATAAGGACTATATTTAATATTTGACCACAGTGATTATACAAGGTCAGAAGTGTTTAAAAGCAATCAGTTCTATAAACAACATCTTCTGAGAAAAATATGTTAATTTGTACTTTTCCCATAAAAGTGAACCCATCACCCTGGGAAACTCTTACCTGCTAATTATAAATCAATTCTGATGGCCTATGGCTCAAATCACCAGATAACAGCTTAAACTACTACAACAAGTAGACTGCCCATCACACAGCAAAACTTCTTCCAAACAGTAATATAATACAGTGTGGATTAAAAGAGAAAATTTCGAGGTCTCCTACTCTTCAAACAGTTGTGCTGATGACTTGTGGCTGACCTCGTGTATCAAATATTACCACCTGAACTTGCCCTTACAACCCCGCTTTTCATACACACAGAGAGAAGTGAGGCCAGCAGAATAATCCAAAGTGGGCTTTGTTTCTTTGTGTTTATTTCTGTTTTCTTGTCTTTTCATCCTCAGTCCATTATTTTTTCCACAACTTTTTTCTATACTCTTCCAGTTCTTTGAAAAGTTTCCAATTAAGATCAAATAAATCTCTCATTAAAAATATTTCTATACCTTTCTATTGATTAATTCAATTGCTAAATTGCCACTGAATGATTTGATTCTTTTTTTTTTTTTTTTGAGAAAGAGAGAACGTACATGCATGCACGAGCAGGAGAGGGGCAGAGGCAGAGCAGGGGTAGAGAGAATCCCAAGCAGGCTCCATGCTACCGGTGCAGAGCCCAACACCAGGTTCAATCCCAAAACTGTGATACCGTGACTTGAGCTGAAATCAATAGTCAGACTCTCAACCGACTGAGCCACCCAGGTGCCCCTGTATGATTTGATTATTAAGCAATTTTTATAAAGCAGAGATTTTTTCATATCCCTTGTTGTCCCTCTTTACTTAAGCTGATTTTAAAACTCCAAGTCACTCGCTCTTTTTCAACAAGGAAGGAAATATAACTTACAATCAATAAAATAAATATTCATATCAGAACATGGTAGATATAATGAATTGCAGCCCTAATTAGATTTAAATCTGATGAGTGATGGTTAATTACCTTAAAAAATAAAATTGCAATTATTTGCCTTTATTACCCAATATAAGCACTTTTTTCCCCTTAATTGCAAATAATAAACCAACCTGTTAATAATTTACATGTTAAAAGATGTCAGATCTGGAAGAGAGTAGAATTTGATGCTGTAGTTTTGAAGTTTTTAGAAATATGTCTGGCTTCTTGCTCTGCCTGAGAAAGAGAGTAATCATATCCTACTAGAATTCTGAGACAATTTATGCAATCATCTTTTTTCATTTTTCTAAGCCCTTTCAAGGTAAAACTCTCTATTGCTTGATGAAATGAGAGGGCTGATGAATGTGAAACAAAGCATTGCTTTTGAATTCCTTGAATTTCAAATCAGGCTACAAAATCTCAACTAGACAATTCTGGGCTGAAATGTTTGAATTTCCCTTGAATAAGCTTCCAAATACAAATTATGACTGTTTGCAAAAGTCCTGTAGGACACAACTTGAAACTTCTTCATACTTTAATTGCTAAGCCAGAAAACATATATTTCAATTCCAACAGGCCACCACATGAATACCTTCAAGCAGGACCGTGCCATCCCAAGCCCCCAGGAATGATGCCCCTTGGGCTGTACTGTATGACTGCAGACAGTTGCCCTCACCTCTGGCAACTACAAGCTCAATGTCATAAAAATGCTCTACCAAGAGTAAACACTCCATAAATATTGTTAATTAATTAGTAGTTTCTAAAGCAGCAACTCAGTTGAATATTGTTGAGATATTAGAAGACTCAGACTGCAAAATTTCTTACTAAGTAGTACCTGTGAAACAGTTTTTATCATACTAAACTCTCCTAACTTGGGCTATATCCACACAGTGCAAAGTGAATAAATATTGGCAATCTTTGCATTCATTTGTTAAGGAGAGATATATAAACTAGATCTATATTTCAAACCAACAGTGTGATGGCAGGCATTGACCAAGCAAATATAATGAATACCAAAAACTTGTTCTGCTCTTGGAGAAAGACCTAATTAATCATTTCAGTGTCCAACATAACACAGATTTCTATCTTGGACTGCCTTGCTCTTAACAAAATTCTCCCACAGGGGCACCTGGGTGGCTCAGTCAGTTAAGTGTCTAACTTCAGCTCAGGTCATGATCTCACTGTTGAGCCCCATATTAGGCTCTGTGCTGAACACTTGTTCAGAGCCTGTAACCTCCTTCAGATTCTGTATCTCTTTCACTCTCTGCCCACCCCCACTTCCAACCCCCAGCATGTGCATTGTCTCTCGAAAATAAATAATAATATGTAAAAAAAAAATTTTTTTTAATAAAACAAAAAAAACCCAAAATGCTCCCCCAGACATCTTATCTTTTCCTTCTTTTTAACAGCATGAGGTGGTATTATTGTCAGTATTATTTGCACACTGAAAGAAACTGAGACTTGGAGAATTTAAATAACTTAACCATGGCCATAGCAAGTGATAGTACCAAAGCTGAAATTGATGCCTTCTAACTCCATGACTTGAGCACATTATACCATACAAGGTCAAGTTCTATTTTAGTTATTCTTTAATTCTTCCAATGTACTCACTTGTCTTTTGAATGTAAGAGCATAATGAAAAAAAGTAGGTTACATGAAATAATTGTGATGAGGAAAACTGCCAAAACTAAAGATAGGCAATCTTTTGATTTGTGATCTTTTGCTTTAAAAGTTTTTAAAATGAATGGCATGCGCTCTGGAAAACCGTGTGGAGGTTCCTCAAAAAACTATCGATAGAACTCCCTAATGACCCAGCAATAGCATTGCTGGGGATTTACCCAAGAGAGACAGAAATGCTGATGCATAGGAGCACATGCACCCCAATGTTCATAGCAGCAATGTCAACAATAGCCAAAACATGGAAGGAGCCTAAATGTCCATCACCTGATGAGTGGATCAGGAAGATGTGGTATATATTCACGATGGAGTACTACATGGCAATGAGAGGGAATGACATATGGCCCTTTGTAGGAAAGTGGGTGGACCATGAGGGTGTCATGCTAAGTGAAGTAAGCCAGGCAGAGAAGGACAGAAACCATATGTTTGCACTCATAGGTCTAGCAGGAAAACAAGAGAGACCTAATGGAGAACCAAGGGGAGCGGAGGAGGGAGAGAGAGTTGGGGAGAGAGAGGGATGCAAAACTTGAGAGACTATTGAATGCTGAGAATGAACTGAGGGTTGAGGGGGAAGGGGGAGGGGGG
>NC_043705.1:96260076-96264122 GCF_006229205.1 Suricata suricatta | reverse complement strand
GTAATTAGACTTATACAGAAATTAGAAGGTTAAGTAACAACTAGTTAATCACCTAATTTCACAGCTATCTGAAGTGGTGATCGTTATATAGCAGCTTATCTATGATACATTCAAGATACATGATACAATTTATTACTTGCCCATAAGCTAAAACACAGCCTGCTTAATACCTTTCCTTAAATTCCACCTCTATACTACAGTATACTTGAGGTCCATGCAAAAAAGTAGCTTAGGTACACCATTTAGATTAATCTGATTTCTGGAGCTGAAGTATTCATTAGAGTTCCCACATAAAATAGAAGATGCCCAGTGAAACTTGATTTTCAGGTATACAACATATCATTTTAAAATAAAGACATGTTTCAAATATTTTATGAAATAGTCATACTAAGAAATTAATTGTTGGGGTGCCTGGGTGGCTCAGTCGATTAAGCGTTGGATTTTGGCTCAGGTCGTGATCTTGCGATCTATGACTTCGAGCCCCGTGTTGGGCTCTGTGCTGACAGCTCAGAGCCTGGAGTGAGCTTGAGAGTCTGTGTCTCCCTCTCTCTGCCCCTTCCCTGCTCATGCTATGTCTGTCTGTCTGTCTCTCTCAGAAATAAACATTAAAAATTTAAAAAATTAATTATTTATCTAAAATTCAAATTTATCTGGGCATTCAGTATTTTTATGTGCTAAATCTGGCAACTCTAGTCTGCTTGGGTCAGCATAGGACTGGTTGGATTTTATATGGTGCTCGGGTGTTGACTGTAAACCTGGAATCATTCTTCAGCAAAATCTTAAGGGGAATATTGTCTCTTTCCTTTTTAACTTTTTACCTTATCTTGGTCCCTAACCACACGTAAACTGGGTTGAGTAATTTTCAAGCTATTATCCAGCAACACTGTCATTGCCATACATTGTAATAAAAATGATAGCTGTCATAGGTGTCATTTACTGGGCTTTTACTGTATGTCAAGCATATTACTAAATGCTTTCGATGTCTTACCGCACTTAATTCTTACACTAACAGTAATTAGTATTAATATCACCTTATTTTAGGAGTGCGGGGTGGGGGCTGAGGGTCATAAAGCTTAAATAATTTGCCTGACTAGTTAGTAAGTGATGGAAGGGGCTGTGGAATAGTAGTGCCCCAGCTTTTCCCTGAGGGCAGTCCTGAAAAAAAATAAAAGAAGAAAGCAAGCAAGCAAGCAAGCCTGTGAATTAGTCTTTTGCATCTTATTGTGAATGCATTGTAAGTTTTCTTTTTCCAGGGACTTTGGAATTTTATTTTGTTTTGGCTATGAAAAGAATCCAGATCTCGAAGTTTGTTGTCTTTTGTGCCTTCATGGCACTGCACCAACTCTCCTCTTTTAGTTGCTCATCTTTGCAGGCTTGTTGGACAAATTCAAATTCCAAAATAGGAGAGAGGAAGCAAGCCCAGAAGACATTGACTTGTACTTCATTCTCCCACAGAACAGAGCTGGGTGGTTCTAATCTCTAGGACTAAGCCTGGAAGACTCACTATATTCTTTGTTCAAGGCAATTGATTCACCCTTCAGAAAGCAGGCTGGTAACTGAAGTTTGTTTACACAATGACTCAGCCTCAGCCCAGAGTTAGGTAATAGATCTTTATTAACTTTGCTTTCTTTCTTAGGAAAAGAATCGACTAAGTTCTAGATGTGGAATCATTGTAGTATTTAGAGGTCCCTATAAAAACTTCAGATTTTGTCACTCAGCATTTTTAAAGATCCCTAGTATGACTTTTTCCCCCTCATTTTAGTCTTTCATCACTAAAAGAAAAGAGATGCAGCTTTCTTTTTTTACTGAAATCAATCACTAATATCCTTCTCTGAGTCTAGAGTCAGTGTATGTTTGTGTGTGTGTGTGTGTGTGTGTGTGTGTGTGTGTGTGTGTGTGTGTGTTTATTTATGTCTTCAGGAGATACTATTAGGGCCTGCTATGTGATAATGTTTTTCTATACACATTTCTTTCAACAGGTTTTGTTTAATTAAAAATTTTTTTTAAACATTTATTTACTTTTAAGAGAGAAAGGGAGCAGGAGGGGCAGAGAGAGAGGGAGACATAGAATCTGAAGCAGGCTCTAGGTTCCTAGCTGTCAGCACAGAGCCCAACATCAGGCTTGACTCATGAACTGTGAGAGTATGACCTTAGCTGAAGTTGGATGCCTAAGATCCCCAGATACCCCCCAGGTGTTCTTTTTTTAAATTTTTGAGTATATTTTAATTAATTAACTAATTTATTTATTTTTAAGTAATCTCTACACCCAGTGTGGGGCTTGAACTCATGACCCTGAGGTCAAGAGTTGCATGCTCTACTGACTGAGCCATCCAAGCATACCTCCTTAACTCTTAACAAACACTTATTCTACAATTTGAGATTGTGATTGAAAGTGGAGGAGTAGAAGAGGCTGGGAAGTCTTTAAACAAAAGGGCATTTAACTATACCCAAATGGGTGGGGAGTTGGGCCTCTTTATAATAGGCATGCTATATCTCTTTGTGTTGAATAACCATAGCTAACCTGAATATGTCTCTGCTTTGGGAGACATACTGCTGGAAGGACTAAGGATTGCTCAGTCCCTGGCACTAATCAGCCATGTGACTTTGAGCAATTCATGTAACATCATTGGATTTCAGTTTCTCATTTCCAGAGGAAAAGCTTTGGGTTTGTTCACTGTTTCTCAAACTTCAGTTTCTGCATGTCCTTTTTCAATTTTTGTTTTCATATCTCATTACAACTATACTCTTATTGAGCTAACATTTAAGAAAATGGCTCTTTTTTTCTTTTAACTGAGGTTAAAATATGAGGGATGAAAATAACATTAAAATATTAAAAAAAATATAAAGAGAGAAGTAGGTAGGAAAAAATAGAGGAAAAGAGCTTTCCAGAACGGGTGAGGAGAAGACAGAGCTGGGCTTCCTGTAAATTCTTACGAAAAGAAGTTTGGGCCCAGAGATGGAAGGGATGGAATCCAGAGAATAGGTGGCATATCAAATGAAAAAGTGTTCTAAGTTAAAGAGATGCCAGTAGGGACTTAGGAAAGAGGAATTTTGGAGAAGGAGGGATATTGCCTGCTCCATGTAGAGCATGCTGTACTTTCCCTCAGCTACTTTTCCTAAATGTCATCCTGCTGCAACACCTGGCCACAGCAATGCCTCCTTTAGGCTCATTGACCTGTAACTTACTGGATCTGATATTCCCCTCATTAGGAAAGAAGGTGGCTGAGGGAGAGTGCAGCCTTGGAGTTGAGACCCAAGAGGGGAAGCTTAAGGGGAACTCAGGCGAGAGCCAAGGATGCATAAAGTTGAGGAAGGATCCGAGAAACTGGAAGTTTTGGATAAAGCAAAGAGGAGGGAACCATATCAACTGAATAGGTTGCCCCTTCAAATACTGTGTTGGTTAGTATCTGGTGAATTACATATAAGCTACCCAAAATAATATTGTTCAATATAATTACATCTACCTCAATATGTCACAGCTGGTATGTGTAGTGATAGTAAGAAATCTCTAAAATAACATCCCTAACCATTTGGGAAATACTGGGATAGATGCAGTCATTTTGAGCAATTGTCATGTGTTAGAACCACACATACACTATCTCATTTAATCCCACCACACTCTGAGGTTCAGAGACATTCAGTATTGCTCAAAAATGCGTAGCTGGATTTGAACCCAGGGATTTGGAATAAATCTGGGCTTTAAGGAATACTTCCAGCTCTACTGTTCTAGTCTACCTCTCTCTGCCTCCAACTTTTGCTAGTTACTGAAGGGGGAAAAAGTTCTTAATGAGAAAGGTCAGCTTGTAGGCTCCATGTTTCATGCCATTCATTTTATTTTATTTATTTTATTTTTTTTCATAATATTTTATTGTCAAATTGTTTTCCATACAACACCCAGTGCTCTTCCCCTTAAGTGCCTTCCACCATCACCACCACCTCTTTTCCCCCCTCCCCCTTCCCCCTCAACCCTCAGTTCATTCTCAGCATTCAATAGTCTCTCAAGTTTTGCATCCCTCTCTCTCCCCAACTCTCTCTCCCTCCTCCGC
>NC_043705.1:96213949-96259976 GCF_006229205.1 Suricata suricatta | reverse complement strand
AATTTAAGGAAAGGTATTAAGCAGGCTGTGTTTTAGCTTATGGGCAAGTAATAAATTGTATCATGTATCTTGAATGTATCATAGATAAGCTGCTATATAACGATCACCACTTCAGATAGCTGTGAAATTAGGTGATTAACTAGTTGTTACTTAACCTTCTAATTTCTGTATAAGTCTAATTACATGAAATAGAAGTTGGTGTTTTGATTTTTTACTTTGCTTTTCTGTTTGGAGTGTCATTGTAACTACTGTATTGTAAATGATGGAAAATAATTGCATATGTTAAAAAAATAGTGTTATACTAAAATAAATAAATAAATAAATAAATAAATAAATGGTGTACCTAGAGAAAGCTTCAAAACCACAAGTATAGGCCTGGAGGCTGATGAGGATATTTAAAGGAAATGGAAATGTGATATTGACTTTCACTGGCTTGAGTGAGTTTCTTTTCCTTGCAACCAAAAAAGTTTCAATACCAAAACACTTACCTTGTCTGTTTTAAGTTTTCCTTCCTTAAAAGATGAAGGAATATGCTCAAAAGGCTCTTATAAAGAGAAAATAGAAACTCAATGTGAAAGTGCTTTGTAAACTTAGGTTTGGAGGACTTTAGGTAAAAATATTCGATTGAACACATGCTCCCTCCAGAAACTCTTCTAAAATAAAAGGAAGGGGATTTTTTAAGGCATGAACCCAATAGGAAACGGAAAAGAGAACCCAAAAGGCAGAGAAGAGACAATAGTAACCCCTCTAGTGTACCACAAAGGTGAGTGACATTGTCTTTGACCTTCAAAACCAGACCAGCTAATACCATCAAGTGACTTCTGTCAACAACAGGTGGAGAAAATCCTCCAGCTAAATCCTATTCAAATTCTTGACCAAAAAAAATGATGAGAAATAATAAAATAGTGGATATTTTAAGCCAGTGATTTGGGCTAATTTAGTACCTTACACTGGAACACATAAAGAAGGCAGAATGGGGCTGGCGTCACTAAGACACAGAATGCTACGGACACACAGGTGGAGGGCCACTTCTAACTAAGCAAATTGGAGCATTTCAGCTGGTCCTAAAGGATAAGTGGAAAACAAGAAGCATTTCAGGTTATACAGTATTAGCTTAAAGGCCTTCTGTCTTTCAGGAGGCTTTTGAGAGCTCTTGATACTAGTCTGAATGTTACCTCAAATTATGAGGAAACACAAGAATAAACTAAGAAATAAGATCCCAGGTGGTAACAGGAAAGAAAAGTAACTCCATTAAAAACATAAAATATAATTATGAAAAATACATTATTTTCCAATATCTTTCAAATATTGTTACCTGTGGAAAGTTTTCCTTACCAATGCAGAGGAATATAAGTACTACTCCTTTATCTCTTTTATTGATATTTCTGTTGCAACTCACAGAACACCTACTGAAATCAGCTTAAGAAATGAGACAACTTTATTGGCTCAAGAAACTTAAAAGTTCAGACATGAAACTGACCTCCAAGAATTCAAATGATAATTTCATTCTCTCCCTCCTTCCTTCTGTTCATCATGTGTGTGTTATCCTTTCCTGTCACACACAGGCTCTGTCATAACATGTTGAGGAGGCTATGACTTCAGATAAGACTAAGTCATCCCAGCTTAGTACACCCATAGAAATGGAGAGCTTCTTGTTCACAAAACCTCCTTGCTAGTATTTAAAATCCCAGCAAAAGTCTCTGACTGGCTAACTTGTTCACATGCCCACCCTTTGTCCAATCACTGTCACCAGCTGATAGGGTAATCTGATTGGTCAATGCCCAAAGAAGTAAGTTAATATCATTGGCATCCCCCAAAAACCCACCTGTAATGAAGGAATGGTAGTTCCAACAAAAGAAGGTATAAGAGTGCTGTACATCAAAAGCAGGGTAAAAGGATTCTGGTTGATATGAAAAAACAGATGCCTAGCACATGGATATAATGACTGATTTTTTGTGTTTTTGGGTTTTGCAGAATTACAATTTGATCAATGAACCCTCATACTTTTAAGGGAAGAATTACTATTTATTCCTAATGCATTCTTTCCGTATCCCACCTCAATTTAGCCTGGTTGACTCAAGACTTAAGAAATCATAGGATTTTTAGAGGGATGCAAAACCTGAGAGACTACTGAACTACTAAAAACGAACTAAAGATTGAAGGAGGTGGGGGAAGGGAGGTGGTGCCAATGGAGGAGGGCACTTGTGGGGAAGAGCACTGGGTGTTATATGGAAACCAATTTGACAATAAACTATAAAAAAATAAATAAAATTAAAATGAAGAAAACAAACCAATAAATAAGTAAAACAACTGAAAGAGAAAAAAAAGAAAGAAGAAATCATAGGGGCACCAGGGTGACTCAGTTGGTTGGGCATCTGACTCTTAATTTCAGCTCAGGTCCCATGATCCAGGGCTGCGGGATCAAGCCCCTAATGAGGCTCTCTGCTGAGCATGAAAACTGCTTGGAATTCTCTCCCTCTTTCCCTCTGCCCTTCTCCCGCATTCACTCTCTCTAACTCATAAAAAAATAAAAAGACTTAAGAAAGACTTAAGAAATCATAATCCTTGAGGAGTTAAACAACTTGAACAGCTCAAAGAAGGTCAATGAATAGACCCAATGCCATATCTCACTTTTTCTAAATTCCTTACATGTGTAGCAAAGGCAAAACACTCAAACAAGGATACTACCTCTTGAGAATGCAAAATAAAAATACAGACAACAAAAATAATGTGAAGAATGGATAAATTTTCCACTCCTGCACAGCAGATTTTATTTTCAAACATCTCATTCCCTCTCAAAAACTGCAGTGCAGATTTTGCAAACACGATGGGTTACATAAGTAGGATTATGTACTCTTCATGCAAACTCTGAAGCCAGCTGTCCATCCATTTCTGTTTCCCAGATAGGAAAAAGGATTACTACACAGTTCCAACAGAATGCTGGATAGACATTGATAAATTCTGACTCTCTCACTTCAAACTAAAAAGAGGAAAATATATTTTAATAGCTCCTTTTAATGAAAGCAATGGCATTTTGTGATTATGGCTTTATGGCTAAATATGCATGTCATGTGCATATCAGCAATCCACACAATATGATTGAGTATTACAAGTTTCACTGTGTCCTCCAAAAATCCCACATTAAGTCCTTACCTCCCTTATTTCAGAACATCACTTTGTTGATAGGGTCTTTACAGAGGTAATTAATTTATAATAAAGTCATTAACACAGGCTCTAATCTAATATGACTAGTATCCTTACAAGAAGGGGAAATCTGGACACACACACACACACACACACACACACACACACACAGAATGTTCTGTGAAGATAAAGGCAGTGAGCAGGGAGATGCTTCTACAAGTCAAGGAATACCGAAGACGGCTGGAAAACCACAGAAGCTGGGAAAGAGGCAAGGAACACATTCTCCCTCATGGCTTCAGAAGGAACAAGAGAAAATGTATTATCTCTGCAATTATTGCATTCATCTAAATAAAAAAAATGGTTTAGTCTGTTGTCCCCAGACCAAATAAAAGTCAGAAATTGAAGTTTAACTAACTTTACAACATAGGCCAAGATTCTCCTATGTTTTATTCAGTAAAATCAGATTAGTGGAAGCAAAATTAGGTTCCTTCCTGGTACCTAAAGTATCCAGATAATGGTCTCAACACTAGACTTTGGTTGATCATCATGAAGTAAACCTGATTTCAAGTAAAGGAGTTTAGATCCACTTTGACCAAAAAGGCATAACACCTCCATCAGACTCCGTTTGTTGGCCCATAGAGAAGAGACCATACAAAGGCAGGATTTTCCTCCCCTACCCTGGAACTATCTGATAAACAATCTGGCCTCAGTGTGGATTTCAATGTGTGATTGACTTTTCCCTTTCAGTTCCATGTGGGTCCATGTTTCTTCTTATGAAAATGGTAGCGTAGGGGTGGGAGGGAGGGTAGAGATGACCCTGGAAATGCAAATATAACAATTCAAACCATCTGTCTATGTGCCTATATCAGGTGAATGTCAAGACCAGTAGCTGCCTGGGAGAATATCCAGACTTTTCAACTTTTTTGTAATGTTTATTTACTTTTGAAGGAGAGAGAGACAGAGAGTGAGCAGGGAAGGGGCAGAGAAAGAATGAGACACAGAGTACAAATCAGGCTCCAGTGTGGGACTCAAACCATGAACTACGAGATCATATCCTGAGCCAAAGTCAGAGGCTTGACTGACTGAGCCACACAGGTTCCCCCATTTCTCAACTTTTCTATTCCAGATACATTGGAATCCCACTCAGACAAGAAAAGGAATTGGACTTTTACAAAAGAGATAATAAAGCTGATATCCATGACCCCCTTAACTCCAACAAGTTTCTTATATAAGCAAATGTATATAGTTCTGGCAGACCTATCTGGTCCCTAGATACCTATGTATTGGACAATCTGAACATGAAATTCAATGGTTTCCTCAGTAGGGAGAGAGAAGCAGGATACAGTGAAAGCAGTTCTCAATTGGTTAAGTAATCTTAACTGCATCATTCAAGAAACAAGGGTTCTAGGAGATGCATGTGGTCCTGTTCCTGTCTCTTTTGTCTTTTTTCTTTTTTTTTTTTTTTTTTTAGAAAACAGGGCTATTTACCCAATTGCAGAAGCCCACTTAGGAAAGCAAAGAGCATAGCAGATGATGCTAAACTATGGATCAAAATGATAAATGCCAAGGTGTCTTATCTAAGTAGATGGTGAGCATTTGGAAAAGGTTTGGAGGTGCATAGGCTGTGAACAAAAATAAAACTACAAAGCCTCAAGGAATCCCTTCAGTTTTAGCTCTATCCCCTTCCCAAATCCACTCAATCCCCCCAGATGACACTGCTGTCACGTCAGGCTTGATATCGTCTCTCTGCAATGCCACCCTCCCCTAGGATCCGACTCTCACACTGCCTCTCAGTTTTGAAATTTGCTTCCCTTGAGTTACTCTATTCATACCACATTGCTACGCTACCTGACTTCACCCCTACAGCTAAAGATCATCTCTGTCTCATTCCTACATCCCAGTAGCAGCTTACCAGCCCAATGGCTCAAAACCTTACTTTGTTATTGCTATTTTGAGCTTGCTCTATATTAAGAAATATACATGATTTTATACCAAATGCCAGTTCCAATTAGTTGATATAGACTGCTTCAGGTCTACATTAGGAAGGATCTTGAAGTCTCATCCTAACTTAGTTGGAAAAGGATGTCTTGGCAGTTAGCAATATTTGCCATAGCCAATGGAGATGAAAATGGAACAGCATCTGCTATATATTTGCCAAACATCTTCTGTATTAGTAAATCCTATGTTTTGTTTTAGTTATTTTCCTCAAACATGCACACATGCACACACACATACACACATCATTTTAAAAGAGTGATTTTCATTATATATTCTTACATCTAGTAGTTCAACCCATGTAATCAAAACAATTTTAACCACATTGTAGTAGCCTGTGTTACAAGTCCAGACATTTGAAAATGGGGTTTGTGAAATTAACTTGTAAAAAGTCAAGAGTAATGTGACAAATTATAAAACATCTACACATACATTTATGTTTGCTAACCACACTGCCTTCAAAGATCCTGAATAAAAATAGTATGAAACAAGTCATTTTGATGGACTAGAAGGGAAGGAGATATGGTCTAAGCATGGGGTGAGGTCTGGGATGTCAAGCCTAGAGAAATGGAAGGTCTTTACCACAACCAGTTTAGAATCATCCAAGGAGATCCTGAAAAAAAGGAAGGTACCTCTGAAAGAACCAGCACCAACATCAAATTTCATTCGTTTGGGGCTTTCGAGGGTAGATACTAACTATAGGAAACATCTTGTGAATGAGATCGTATTAGACTCTGTCCCAAAATGAATAACCTTGAAATTGAAATCCACAAAAAGAAAAATCATATGAGTTAAAGCTTCCGTAGTCTATCTTTAAACAGAATTTGGGGGAAAAATCTATTTAAAACAAGCATTTAGAAAAGCATCATTTCCCTGGCATGATTATAATGTGCTTCATGTTGGCAGGAAGACTTCATTTCCAGTGATATTTTCCAATTGTTAAAATAAAAAAAATCCCTGCCACTTTCTTTGCAATCCATAATTTTGTATTTTTAATTTCGATAACTCAAGTGTCTCTAAGCAGAAATAAGCTGCATATTCATGAGCCCTGATTTGCTGTAATCATTATTTCTGAGGCTTTCTATCTGTGAAGACTCCAAGTACTTGAGTCCTTGTTCTCCGGCAATTATATCAAATTGGCTTAGAGTTGAGGGAGTTGGGAGACCCCACTTCTTCATCTTCTCTCTGAAGGGCTCTGTTGGTCTAACTGGGGTCAACTTTCCTTGCTCCCTAACAGGGCTGATAATTAGTTGCCTCAACATTGGCAGGAAGGATAAAAGTCTATTTAATATGTTAACTAGAGAATTGTTAACTTTTCATCACTCAGCCTTTGGTCATAGACAGCAAAGGGAAAACCAAAGGGGAAAGAGGGTATATTAAAATAAACTGAGCAAAAAGTAAAGGAAGGAAAATATATATCAACTGTTTTTGAGCATGTGAAAAATATGGATACAGAAATAAAAAATTAAAATAAAACAGATGACCAAAGGAGAAAACAAAAATAATAAAATAAAATTACAAATTATTAGGAACCAAAGAAACATCTAGAAATCATCAATCTTTCTGTCTAAAACATGGCTCCTCGTAGTGACAACAGGCCAGGTTTGGGGTTTGAAGGAATGGAGGTCTGCACATCAGCTCTGCTACTTTCCAGCGAGCTGTCCAAGTGCAAGTTCCTTAACCTCTAGGCTCTGCAGTCTTTGTCAGGACTGACACTCCCATAGGAGGGAATGATCACACTTCCTTCTAAAGGTTTGCTGGCGGACTTAAATGAGACGTCTCGAACTGCGTAGTATGGAGTCTAGCACAAAGCATACACTCAATGAACGCTAGTGCCTTGCTCTGCCCAATTCCTCTTTTCTCCTTTCTGGCTAAATAGCCATTCTGTTTTTAAAGGCCTCACAGGTCCTCTTAGCAACCATTCCAGATTATAACAAACATCCCATTTAGGTAGTTCTTCCTGAAAGTATCAGAAGAGATCTCTTGAAATCTATCTCTTTGTCTGCAATTGGGCTTTCCTTGGATATAATGGGAAGAGCACAAACTAGGGTTCAAAATCGGGCTCTGGTATTTACTTGAAATATGGCCTTGGATTCTCTAAACTTCAGTTTCCTCATCTGTAAAATGGGGAGTAAATACCTATATCATAGGGTATATTTTGGAATGTTTTTAATAATTGTATAAAAGGGCTTATTACCACAGTAACTAGACAAGGCAGTAAATTAACAATTAACATTTCATGCTGTTACATGTACTGCAGTCTTCCTACTCCCCAAGAAAATGCTAGCAAGAAGAAACAGGACACATGAGGGCCGTGTCCTTCCTTTCAGCAATTAGTTGACAACACTATGTGGCCATTATCATTCAGATCCTGAATCAGAATCAGCATCTAGATTCTACCCAAAACTTCCATTTTTCAGATGTTTTATTTGAAGCTCAGAAAGTCCCCTTCTGAAGTCATATAGCAGAGGAAATCCGAGATTTTAAGGCCATGAGATGAAAATAACCGTGTGTCTTAGGGCAACAGCTCAGCTTTCCAGAACACCACAAATCTGTGTCTTTAACAGTCCAATCCTAGACCACCTTTCTCCTGCCTGTCAGTCTGTTTTTATATTTTTATGATAAGTTCCATTTGAAATATATATTAGCAGCATATGAATTTGTTCACTGATTATAGAATGAATCTTCTACCAGGGAAATAATGACCTTTACTATACAAACTCCTTTAGAGTAAGGACTATGACTTAATCTTCAGATCCCTAAAAGTACTTAGTAAAATACCTCCTAATCCGTATCCATTAAGTAAATCATGGAGAATTATCCAATTGGGGGTGCTCCCTTACTTTTTTTCCCCTGGTTTCTTCCTTACTGTGCCACATTCATGAAAGAGGATCTCTTTCCACCTCTGAACCTTTGCACTTGCTCTTCCTCTCCCTGCATTGCTGTTCCCATCTACTCAATTAGCTGGCTCATTCTTCCTTCAGTTCTTGGTTTAAGCTCCACTTCCCCCCAGAGGACATCACAGACTTTCCTTTGTAAACTCCAGTTACTTACTATCCAACAACGCTGTAGCTTCTTCCATTGCACCCATCACACTCAGAATGGCCAGATGGTGTCATTTACATGAACCATATGAGAACATTACTTATCTGATTTGTTCTCTGCTACATGCCTAAGGCCTAGCATTGTTCCTAGCAGCCAGGAAAGCCTAACAAATATTCTTTGGAAAAGTGAGCAAAAGAAGGCAAAGCAACAACACAGAATGAATTTCTGATCTAGTGTCAGGAATTCATGAACCGACTCCTGTTTGTCTTTAGTTACAGAGTTAAAAAATATGAACTCAGTGCACTTAGTTTTCTTTCTTCATTATTAAAAAATGAATCAACTAATTAAATTTATTCCAGAATGCAAGGTTAGCACAGTGGTGGATTTTGAAGGCTTCAAGTCTCAACCTGAGGCTTCAGCTTGATCCCAGGTGAAGGCTAAGGTTCCTAAAAGACAAGCTTGGTGTTGCGCTTGAGAGTTTTGTGTTTCTTTTGAAAACTGAGCCTCACCTGCAATTCAAGAGATCAGCACTTGTGCCTTAGTTCATTCTTGTTTGGTTACAGAGAAAGAGCAGGTCAATTCCCAGGACAATGATTAAAAAGGTATATTTTGCCCTCTTCTAATCTTTATATATGATTGAATCAGAGCTGATAGTCCATTATAGCAGTACAGTACCCAGTTAACAATATTGACTGAAAAGCAACTACCTTGCTTATTTTCTGTTGACTTAATGATGGGACAGGCACAAATGGAGCTTTCTGTTAGCTGTTAGTCCTCAATCCTGTCACACTGCTTCACCACTACCATACAGGCCATGTAGAAAGAGATGCAAGCTAAAAATAAAAGCCTGCCCGGATTATTTTGAGACTACCACAAGGCCATATCACTTTTACATCTAGAGGTTTCTCCCTCACATCATGTAAATGAATCATATGAAAATACACCCCACATAATTTTTGTAAGGCACCTGGGTGGCTCAGTCGATTGAGCATCCAACTTCAGCTCAGGTCATGATCTCACAGTTTGCGAATTGGAGCCCCACGTCAAGCTCTGCACTGACAGCTCAGAGCCTAGCGCAGGGCTCAGACTCACGAACATCAAGATCATGATCTGAGCCAAAGTCGGTCACTTAACCAACTGAGCCATCCAGGAATCCCTGCTACATAAACATTCTTAAGCAGTTTATAAATTTCATCAAAACTATCTGGCTTTATACAGCAAATTTATATAAGCAATCATAGCAAATTCCTATGAGGTGAAAAAATTAAAAAAGGTCGTCAAATTGAGTGAAATCTTATGCCATATATTTCAGAAGTATTATAATTGACAAAATATTATGTTCTGTGAATATCTGATTCAACATTTATCCCATTATGATTTTTTAGCTTTTTATTGCATTTTTGAGCCAATTAAAAGAATTTTTTTTTTTCAGGTCTCAAACACTGCCCTTTAAAAAAAGGCCGTAAACACTAATCCCTTAGTAGATAAATCAGCCCTGCCTCTGCCTGATCCATTCAAAAGTAGGATTTAGAACTGATCACTTTCCAATGGTAATCATTCCTCTACAGTAAAACCACTGGCAGAATAAACTGCAATCGTGCACAAAAATAAAATACATGACATTTGATCTATGGAGTAATGAATAGGCTATTGACTCTATTCAGTGAAAGACT
The DNA here is from genome assembly GCF_006229205.1 of Suricata suricatta. Lineage (NCBI taxonomy): Eukaryota > Metazoa > Chordata > Mammalia > Carnivora > Herpestidae > Suricata > Suricata suricatta. Next base: position 96,250,119 of record NC_043705.1, on the reverse strand, counting down.
TAATGTAAATGAAATAATTCTGACAGACCTAAAGACAGAATCTACCAAACAGTACGTACTCACAATTATTAGTAACTCAGGTTAGTTTATATTACATAGAGTATCCAGCAATATCTCCTATTTCCTCAACCTAAACCAAATACCCATGCATCTTCATTTGGTGGTGAAAGTTACTATATTAAAATATTTTACCTTAAATTTATGGGGTTTTTTTTTTTGTTTTTAACAATTCAGAAACTTCTGATACCCCAGAATCTTTGGTCAAAATTGTCAGAACCAGTTCCAAAGAAAGAGGTTGCACGCTATACTTTCATATATATTATATGTATACATTGAAAGGGCTCGCAGTCATCAATACTTTCTGAGAAAGTGTATGTGGGGTATAAACGAGAAGACAAAATAAGCCAGGGCATGGGATAGCCATATTCTCATTTCCAAACAGCTTGGTATTAGCATTCAGTGTCATTTGAAGCAACCTTTTAAATTCACATTGGTGATTAGGTAATTTTCCTCTTCAGCTCTCCAGTTTTTCAGAAGCTCATCCCTTGAATTGAGTGTATTAATATTAAAGCTTGCAAAATAGCGACCTTGGAAAAAAATGTAGGCTCTGACTTTTCCCCTTTCAGAAGTGACTGCATCAGTGGCTGCAGCCCTCTGATGCCCAATGAGCTGAATCGCAATGACAATAATTAATATTTATTGAGCACGTGCAATACGCCAACACTGTGCTTTACGTACATTACTTCATCTAATTTCTACAGCAGCACCACGAGACAGATACCCTCTCCATTCTATAGCTGAGAGAACGGAGACTCAAAGTGAACGCAAGCTGTTAAAATCCAACCGCTGGCCAACAGCACAAGACACACTAAAAGCCAAGCGGTCTGACCCAAGCTCTCACTCCTTCCTTCCAGACAGCAGCCGCTTCTTTCTTCTCTTAAGGGGATAATTTACTTCGACTGGTTATTTAACAGGCCCAGGCAAAATTCTAAAAGAGAATGGAATTTTTCTTTTTTTTTCATTGGACCGGCGATCCTGAGATTGTTATATGAAGACACTACAGCCTGAACTCCCCAAAACTGAACTGATTCTCTCTCATCGTCAGTTACTCAATACGATTTAATAAGTAGTGAATGCAGACAACACCTTTCTGGGTACGGCAAGGGTTGGGGGTAGCCAGGCATCCTCAGATCACCGGCATCAGCTTAAAAGATGTGCTCTAAGAAAGCTACAGCTTTTAATCTTCAAAGTAAATATTGATTGACCTCTTTTTTTCCTCCAACTTTTGAAAAAGATGTGGAAAGAAAATAAAAGAGTGAGCTAAGCTGAGAACATGATCAAGGAGAAGAGGGGGGGGAAATACCACTATTCGGTGCTCCTTGGCTTCACATTTTTCCAGTAAACTACTCTACCCTGATAGCTATTTGAATAACTCCACTTGACTTGGGTGATTTGTCAAGGAAACTGATAGCCATAGAACTGGGAATATCCTTTTCAACTTGCAAAAGTCTGCATTATCTTCCTGAAGCTTTCTTTTGTGTCTTTATTAAACACAAGAAAGGGAAGCACAAAAAGGTTCCCTGGGATTCAGGAGAGCTCCTCATTTACCTCAGTGTTAGTCCATTCACGCTGCTGTCACAAAGGCAGCTTGAGAAACTGGTGGCTTGTCAACCACAGAAATTAATTTCTCATAGTTCGGGAGGCTGGAGGTCCAAGATAGGTCGCCCGCAGGGTCAGGTTCTTAGAAAGACCCTATTCCGGGCTGCAGACTGCCAGCTTCTCACCGTGTCCACACAAGGTAGAAGGGGTGAGTTAGCTCTCCAGAGCTTCTGTTACAGGCGCATGGATCTCACTCCTGAGGGCAGAGCCCTTGTCACCTAATCCCAAGGGCCCCACCTCCTAATACTATCACATGGGGCATTCAGCAGGTGAATGTGGGGGGACACAAACATCAGACCATAGGACTTTCCTAGATACGTATAACCTCTCTCTCTCTCTCTCTCTCTCTCTCTCTCTCACACACACACACACACACACACACACACACACACACATGCATGCATGTGCAAAATAACCTTTACTTACTTCACAATTGCATGCACACCCCAGCTACCTAAGGGCTGTTATGACTCTAATATGTATACATTTCCACATGCTTTCATCAAACATTTACTGAATACCTATTATATCCTAGATGCTATGGACATCAAGTATACAAGATGAATATTCTATAGTCCCTATTGGATTTTGGAGAGTCTTTGGTTAAAGAGACATTGAAAAAAAAAAACAATTTTTTTTGAGTACTTAGATGTCCAGCTGAGTGATTTCCATTTATTCTCTCACTTGTCATCACAAGAGCCTCATGATGTCGATATTAATATATATATATTTTTTCTATTTGCCAGTTGAGGTAACTGAAGCTTACACCAGGCAAGTAAGGATCCCAGTGATGGAAGTACTGCCACTATTACTAGTAGAAGCTCACATATATATTAAGCACTTACTATGTACCAAGAATTGTTCCAAGCACCTTCCACAGATTAGCTTCTTTATTCTTATTATCTTCCTTCTACCAGTAAGGAATCGGTAGCACAGAGATAGTAAATAAGTTCTCCAAAGTTACCCAGCCAGCAGACGGTCAAGCGGGGAGGCAAACCCCATTACGATACCAGTTGTTCTTAATAACTCACAGACCCAAGTCTGACCATCCCCAAATCCATGCTCATCACCATGATGAAACTGAAAAGCAATGTAGGATATCCTTAATTATGATAATGTGTCCATCCTCCCGGTCAGAATACTAATGAAAGAAGAGAAGTTAAGGACAACAGTCTATTTTGACAGATAATAATGGTCTTTTGGAATGCTGTCTGATCTCAATCTACAAAGGATACTTAGAAAGTATAAAATTCATAAACAAAATAGGTTTCCATTAAAGTGCCATTACCTGTTTCAGTCTGCTACCTATTTTTCCTGTTTATAACAAGGGAACAAGTGACTAACAGTCAATTACTACATAATAATGCTTTCCAACTATGAGTGCTATATTCCATATGCTCCATGAGAGTAAAACGTAGGTCCATTTTTACTCACCATTTTGTTTAGCAAATTAGGCATCATGGTTAGCACATAGTAGTCACTCAAGAAACTTTATTGGATATATGTTAAGAAAACCTTTCTGAACAAGCCCTCGACGGTATTTCCAGAGCTGGCACTAGGACAAATAAGGCACCCACGGTGACTCAAAATTTAAGGGGACACCAAAAACCCGCTTTTGCCTCAGGCTCCACGTTGGCCTAGCATGGCATTTAACAGATACTGTCTTTACCAAAAAGGTTTGGTATTTTGTTCATATGGATTATCGTGCATTTATTTTTTTCCCTGCCCTTATTAGACACATCCTGGTTGCAGCAAACTCAATAAAGGCAATATAAGGCAGGAATATAAAGAAATGACTCAGACATGGATCCTATCTTCCTGGACTCACAGGGAAGTACACTATTTTACTGTGAATACAAGTATAGTACAGAGTAGATAGTGATGCATGCCATAAGAAAATCATACCTAAATTTCTATTATTTTTGAAGCAGAAGGATCAGAATTCTAACATCCAGTTAAAATCAGAAATTTTCATTTCTAAATCCTAACTAATCTGATTTTTTTCTATAATAAATCTAGAAAAGACTCAAATGCCATTCCACAAATAAAACAGTGAAACTTCTTTATTTTTTCCTTCTTTTCAATGAAACTTCTAATGTTGGAATATGGAGAACAGTTATTTTAAAACCTTATGTGTGATTCCTATCTTAGAAAACTTGGAGCTCAATCTAGCTGTAATTTACTGAAATAGCAAAAAACCTACTAATTCGCAAGGATTTAATGAGCATGGTTACCATCTAGTTAAGTTAACCGGGGCTCCAAACTCAGTTCTACATTTCGGCTGAGTGGTCTTGGGCTAACTGCTAAACCTCTCTGACCTTCAGTTTTCTCCGTGTGAAATGAGAGGTAATAATACTTAGTTCATAAGGATGTTATGAAAATGAAATGAAACAATTTATGTAGAGTGCCTGGCGCGGGGTGGTTACCGAGGCAGTGCCCCCACGGGTTTAATTAAAGCTTTGGCTCTCTGCCTCTCAGTGAACAAAAAACTTTGAGTGTCATAATTAATGGAAGAAGTCCAAAGGAATAGAATGTCAAAACCACCCGCCAGATAGAAACGAATGAGCTGGCATCCTTTCCAAACTCTTGGCTTTTTTTTTTTTTTTTCTCCTAAATTTAGATTTTTCGTAGTGCTTGAAAAGCGTCACGAGGCTGCCATCTAGTGGTTGAACGAATGAACACCAAACCCCTGTATTTAAGAACCAGAGCTATGAATCCTTCCAAAGGGGCCTCTAATTTTAAAAAATACCTCCTCCACACAAGCCTTGATTGGCAGCAAAGTGCCAACTTCCTTAAACACAGCAGCAAAGCTACTGACACACTTTCCTTGAGTTCTCTTCAACTCTGTGCCCCACATTTCCAGCAGTCTTGGCCCCACCATCCTGTCAAAACCTGGGTCAGCCACCGATCACCTTGAAAAGACTGAGTAATTTACACTGTTATTGGGGTGCCTGGGTGGCTCAGTCGGTTGAGCGGCCGGCTTCGGCTCAGGTCATGATCTCACGGTTCGTGGGTTCGAGCCCGCGTCGGGCTCTGTGCTGATGGCTAGCTCAGAGCCTGGCGCCTGCTTTGGATTCTGTGTCTCCCTCTCTCTCTCTGACCCTCCCCTGCCCTCACTGTCTCTGTCTCTCAAAAATAAAAATAAAAGCCATAAAAAAAATTTTTTTTAATTTACACTGTTATTCCTAAAATTTCCTAATGCAAGGTCATCCCATGAGAGATTGCACTTAAATTCTTATTAATTGGGATTTTCTTCTATTTTGCGTTTCATTTTACTCTACATTCAGTTAAGGACACAACTACTTCAAGGCAGTGGCTCTCAACACTATGGTGGCATCAGAATCATCCCGAGAGCTTTTTGGGTTTTTTTAATACAGTTTATTGTCAAGTTGGTTTCCATAAAACACCCAGTGCTCATCCCAACAAGTGCCTGAGGGCTTTTTAAAGTGCAGAATATCGGATACCATTGCTACACTTTTGGAACTGTGGATTTCTTTTTTTGTTTTTGTTGTTGTTGTTTGTTTGTTTTAAATGTTTTATTTTTTAGAGAAAGAGAGAGAGAGAGCAGGACCAGGGGAGGGGCAGAGCGAGAATGAGACACAGACTCCGAAGCAGGCCCGACTCTAAGCTGTCAGCCCAGAGCTCTACGCGGGGCTTGAACTCAAGAACTGTGAGATCCTGACCTGAGCTGAAGTCAGCCGCTTAACCGACTGAGCCACCCAGGCGCCCCTAGAAATGTGGATTTCTAACGAGTTCCCAGATGGTACATCATTGGTCTGGGGGATCACAGTTCAGGCCCCCATTTCTAATGACAGAATTTCATGATGGGATACCTGGTGAAGGAGAGATTTTTTAAAAGAGGTCCTTTATAGACCTTTCCTAGGCTGTTTGCTGTATTTCTGAAATCCATCCATTCTCTCCATCCCCACAGCCACCCCTGCCCTAGTGACCACTGCCTCTCTCCTCGACTCCTACAACCGTCTCCCTCAGTTTTGCCCCCTCTAGCAGATTCTTCACATACAGACTGAAGTCACCAAAACCATATCATCACCCAGCCCCATCAAAGGTTTCCAATGGATCTCAGGACCCAATTCAAACATATATTTTAAGACTTTTTATCATCTAGCTTTAGGTCCATCCCACTCTACCCAATCCTGCACCTTACTCATTGTCCCCGTTCTAGCCCAGTGGTTCTCAAAGAGTGGTCCTTAGATGAGCAGCATCAGCACCAACTAAGGACCTGTTAGAAATGCAAATTCTTCAGCCCTCCCAGGCCTGCAGATACAGAAGCTCTTGGGTAAGTCACAGCTGCTTGTGTTTAACAAATCTCCAGGACATTCTGATGCAGCCGAAGTTTAAGAACCACCACTGCTGCCACCTTCAACCATTTGCCAAGCGTGTCATCCTCCCCTCTCACTGCCACAGTTTTGCACACGCCTCTCCTGGAAGCCTTCAGCCCTACCCCTCACCATGACGACTCCTCCCTGCTCCTCATTTACGTTCATCACTTCTTCCCAGATACTTTCCCTGTCTCCCAGTCTAGAGTCAAGGTTCATGCTAGGAATTTCACAGCCCCCTGCACCTCCCTCAGCACCCAAGTCATTACTACAATATAATGTAAGCTGAGTGCTCATATGTCTCTGTCCGTGTCCAGGGCTGACTACTTTTTCCCACATGCATATTGTATCTCAAATGCCTGAGGCAGGGCCTGGTTCAGCACAGGTATTCAGTCTTTGTTGAATGAGTAAATATCACATGAACAGTTGCCCTCTCCACTTGGCACCATTCGTAAGACATAAAAAAAGATGAGTAGCGATGAGTAAGATATTTCCTCACTCAGAGATGATGTCTGGCCTTGGTAGGAGCTCATTGATTTCATAGTGAATTGTGAGCAGCTCTGGTCTGAATAACATATTGCTGTTCTAAGTCCTCCTTAGAATAACAATGTGACACGAGCAATGCTTTGTTTAAATTCAACCAACACACTGAGGTCTCATGACCTCAGGGAGGCACTGAGCTAGAACACCTAATCTCTCATGTGATATAGGCACACAAAAAATTAGAGTAGTGCCGCGGGATCCTGTAGCAAGTGGAAACAGTGTGGACCATTCAGGAAAGGCGTCAGCAAAAAAAGTGAGTTAAGTCATTGTAGTGAGTTGAATAATGCCTCCCCCCAAAAGATGTATTTAAGTTCTAGCATCCAGTTTCTGTGAATGTGATATCATTTGGAAAAGGGGTCTATAGATATAATTAAGCTAAATATCTTGCAATAAGATCATTCTGGATTTAGAATGGGCCTGAAATTCAATGACTAGTGGTGTCCTTATAAGAAAGAAAGAGGAAACTTGGGAAGAGGAGAAACGAGAAGGTCATGTGAGGATGGAGGTAGAGTCGGAATGACAGGACAAGGAGTGCCAAGGACTGCTGGCCCCCACCAGGAGCTGGGAGACGGGCTCAGTGTCCCCAAAAGGAACCAATTCTGCCAACATCTTCATTTTGGATTTCTGGCCTCCAGAACTGTGACAACATAAACTTCCGTGGTGTTAAGCCACCAAATTTGTGATAATTTGTTACAGTGGCCCGGGAAATTAAAACACCCTTGAAGGATGAATTAGAAGGAAGCTGCTAGCCAATGAAATGGAAAGCACAAAAGTATAATCTCCTTAAATCATGTGTTTTGAAGATACCAAGAGATCTAATGATAGAACCAATAAGTCAACTCAATAGGTAGGCTATCACTGGGTTGTGTGGGGCTGTGAATCTTACACTGAGTTAGAAATAGGAATCTTATTAAGAGGTATTGGATGTTATTATGGCCAGCAAACCCAGAAATAAGAGAACTATCTTAACTATTATCATTGCTTTTTCCCAGACATAGGAGAGGAAAAGAACCCTTCGATACCAGCCAGGACTTGAACCCAATCTCAAGAGCAGAAATCTACTAATCAAGTTGAACCAAGTAGAAACGTTCTTTTTCCTAAACCTCAGACCAAAACAGACTCTGAGGCCTGTTCTTCCTATTCACCCCCACCCCATCACTTCCAGTGCTCTTTGCAACTATGCCGCAGTGAAAGAAAACTGTTAAATCTAAACTAAGGCACATTAACATTTTCAAAAGTTGGGGCACCTGGGTGGCTCAGTCGGTTAAGCCTCCGACTTCGGCTCAGGTCATGACCTCACGGTTCATGGGTTCAAGCCCTGCGTCGGGCTCTGTGCTGACAGCTCGGAGCCTGGAGCCTGCTTCCAATTCTGTGTCTCCCTCTCTCTCTGCCTATCCCCGCTCATGCTCTGTCTCTCTATGTCTCAAAAATAAATACATTTTAAAAAAACATCTTAAAAACCAAGTTCAGGTGAGCATATACTAATTGGAATCAGGCAGCACCAGTCAGTGGCTACAAGTGCTCAGCCAACAGGCACTTAGGGGGAGCGGTTTTTAGAGAGAAGACCTAGAAGCAAAGCAAGGAAATTATTTGATTGGTTATAGCTTAAGTGCCTGCCTTTCTTGGGAATGCCTGGTTGGCTGTACGTGATGGTTCTTCAGTTTGATTTTTTTGGGTTCCAGTGCATTGGCCCTGGCTCAGGTATTGGTTTGTCAGTAGGCTACCAAGCATTAGAGGCACCTCAGTCTAATGGCCTCCTGTTGAATTACTTTGACAAAACCCAGCCCACACCCCGTGGCATCACCAAAAATGGAGCCAGAGAGTTTCAGGAGGACTGTGTTTAATGGCACTGAGGCACCTGAGCCATAGTTCTGGGACCGGCTTCAATGTGGAAAAAAGAGATGGATAAGAACAGTTACACCCACTCTGGTCCCTGTTACTACCCTCTCAAACTTGCCACAGGTTGTCTGTTGTAAATTTGACATATATAAAGACACATAAATACTTACACACACACACTATGTACATACTCACAGAGGTATACATATATATAAAGCAAATACAATTTGCACTAAAGAATTTCTTTATTACTTCCTATTCACTGAAGGGTTCTTTTCTCTTTTTTTCTTTTTAGCTAAAATCACAGTTACTTCATAGCTAGCACATAGTATGGTATCTAAATGGTTGAATTCTAGGCTTTTGAACATATTCATTTGTTAGTAAGATACTCTCTGTCTTCTTTGACAGATCCTATAAAGTACTTAATTGTGAAATGTTGTTTGCTCATAGCCTCTCTTCATAAATAACTCTGCAAAATAAGCTATTTCAAATGAAAAGAAGATAAACAGCGATATTTTTAACCCAAAAAAGAACCCTTCGGTCTACTTACTTTGAAACACATGATCTGCCTTAGCCAAGATTTAATTTTATCTTGAAGGTGGTCCTTCTCCAAGCCAAATTCCCCCATGGTCCTATCCTCAGAAATATCACCTCTACTATACCCAGGGCTATAGGACTCACCAGTCTGGATTTGACCCATTTCCCAGACCCAGTCATGTGGCGCGCACACGTCGGTGAACTCCCTTCCTCTGTGACACCTGCCAGCACAGCTAGAGCCCTCGATCAAGAGAAGATGTCAGAGGCAAGGGTCTGAGCCAGTTCCTGCAATTACAATGTAGAGCCAAACTAAAATGGAGTCATTTATGTCAGAGGAAAAATGAAGAAGGTCAACGCAGGTGTATAAAGAAGAATAAACTTTAACCTCACCTCACAGGAATTTGCAACTCTCCTCAGAGATCAGCAAAGGATGCTAGCCGATCCCCAAACACCAAGTCTGTTCACACTGTCTCTGGACTTCCTTGTTGCCCTGACTCAGCCACCCTGTTCCAGATAAGGAAAAAGACCACCAGGCAACCAATTAGCTGAACAAGCCAGATAACTTCTGTATTTACCCTATAAAAGTCCTTTAGTCTGTGAGCAACTTGGAACTCATTGCTCTGCAGTCTTGAGTTTCTGGGCTTGCACATCAAAACCATTGCAATAAACTCATCTTTCTGTTTTGTTTTGCTCAGTATGCAAAGTTTGGTTTCGCACAATAACCTGGTCCCTGGAGAGAGCATGTGCTTCATTAGTCTGTCCTGCCCCATACTAGTCTACATCATCTAGATCCAACTCACCCTCACCCCTTTTCTGATTGTGCTCTTTAAACATACTTCTTCTCAAACACTATAATCCCCCATCCCCAATAGTTCTAAACGTCAAGAGCCAACGAACCAAAGTTTTCATAGCAATAAATAGTCTGCATAGTCTTTGCAGTGAAAAAGGTCATCTCTTTGGTCCAACAAGCCTTAAAAACATCCTAGTTTCATTTAAAATCAGGCCATAGTGAGACAGTGGGACCACGTTTCCAACATACATATTCTATGTGACACTTAATTCACCAAGTGTGTAAGAAATTTCACACTTATTTCCCTTTAATCCAATTCTGTCATCATTTCCTTCTCCAGAGTTACATGGGAATCTGGGAAGCTTACCAGCACCTGAAAAATCAACAAAAGTCATTCACCTTCAGTCCATTGTGACTGTTGCCCCTGTCCTCTCTGTCAGCTGTTGCAAGACCCCTTGACGTGGGAGCAGTTCCACTGCTCCCATGTCAAGGGGCACAAGGCACTTTGCCTAGTTAATTGGCTCCAGAATTCTGCTTCCTGGCCACACTGATTTTGCTAGATCTCTGTGCTGCCCTGGAATGAATGGACATAAGGTGCCAACCTGCCTGCTGCCTCTGTCTCTATGAATTTTCTCCAGGGAACACTGCTGTCCCAGATCTGATGTGTGTGCTCTCTGGTTATCAGTCTTTGCATGTATATCATATACCCTATGACACAAAAAAGAAAAAAATCTCTGGAGTAAGAATCACTTCATTCTTTCATGGCAATCTTGTTTTATCCAGTACTCCAAAGCCATGCAAAATGACTAAGGGCATTTTGGGGGCAACTGGGTGGCTCAGTTCTCTTGATTTTAGCTCAGGTCATGGTCTCACACATCAGGCTCTTCACTAACAGCACACAGGGCCAGCTTGGGAATCTCTCACTCTCTCCCTCTCTCCTTGCCCCTCCCCCGCTTACCTCTCTCTCTCTGTCTCTCAAAATAAATAAATAAATATTTTTTTAAAAAGACTAAGGACATTTTGGACTTCTAAAGTGGCTGACTAAATACAAGTGTTTAGTAAACGATAGTAAAATAAATACAAACAGCATTATTCTAAAATGCAAAGAGAGGAGCGCCTATGTAGTTCAATTGGATAGGTGGCCAACTTCGGCTCAGTCATAATCTCGTGGTCCGTGCATTCGAGCCCCATGTGGGGCTCTGTGCTGACAGCTCAGAGCCTGGAGCCTGCTTCAGATTCTGTGTCTCCCTCTCTCTCTGACCCTCCCCTGCTCATGCTCTCTTTCACTCTCAAAAATAAAGATTAAAAAAATTTTTTTTTACATAGAAGACTCAAACATGGAGAAAAAACAGAGGGTCACTGGAGGGGTTGTGGGAGGTGGGATGGGCTAAATGGGTAAGGGGCATTAAGGAATCTACTCCTGAAATCATTGTTACACTATATGCTAACTAAATTGGATGCAAACTTAAAAAATAAATAAAATAAAAATAAACTTTTTTTAGAAAACAAAAAAATTTTTAATTAAAAAAATAAAATAAAAATAAAATGCAAGTAGAATAGAAAGGAGCTAATGAAGAAGTTAACACGTTTTTTGAAAGATGAAAAGATAACTGATCCCCCAGAGCTGAGAAAGCTTAAAACCTGACTTCAGGGAAAAGATTGTATGTCCAAAGAAAACCTAGGCAGTCAGAAAAAGAGAGAAAGAGAAAAGGAAGGGAGGGAAGGAAGGAAACAGAGGCAAGGGTAGGGATGTGTAGAGAAGGGAGAAGAGGAGAGGAGAGAGAAGCGCCGCAGGAGCGGAAGGCCCCAGATACCTCAGAAGACAGAGTGAGATGTGGTGATCATTTATAAATTGTATAAGGAGCCGTTAAGCCCCCCATATCCTCATGCCCACACCACAGCCAGGCAATTACTTTTCTCAGACCACCACAGGACACTGCAGGGCTTATTCTATAAAGACATTGAAGCAGAGATCCTGGACTCTGGAACATGAGACACTGAGGAGAGCAGGGGTGAGGCACGTAACAGGAAACAGGGAGGCTGAGAACTCCCCCTCCGCATCTCACTCCCAACACACTGTTGGCTAATCTTACTCTTGTTTAATTCTGTAGGCAGATTATTAGAGGACCCCTTGGTGGAGAAAATGAATGCCCACTAAGAAGCTCTATAATAATTTTTGAAAAAGGATTGGGGATGTATCCCCAGTTGTCTGATCGCTAACAGAGCAAAGGTCATTATATGCAATCGCCTTGGTATAACTGACACATTGGACCACGTGATTCTTTGTTGTAGGGTCTGTCCTGTGCATTGGAGGATGTCTGGCAGCAACCATGGACTCTACCACTGAAAGATGTAGCTCTTCCCCAGTGGGGACAGTCAAATTTTATTCCAGGGGCACCTAGGTGGCTCAGTCAGTTGAGCATTAACTCTTTTTTGTTTTTTAATCTTCTAATGTTCATTTATTTTTGAGAGAGACAGAGCAAGAGCAGGGGATGGGCACAGAGAGGGAGACACAGAATCCCAAGCAGGCTCCAGGCTCTGGGCTGTCAGCACAGAGCCCAACACAGGCATTGAACCACTGAACCACGAGCTCCTGACCTGAGCCAAAGTCAGACACTTAGCCCACTGAGACACCCAGGCACTCGGAGCATCCAACTCCATCTCAGTTCAAGTCATGATCTCACAGTTTGTGCAATCAAACCCCTCGTCGGGCTCTGTGCTGACAGCATGGAGCCTGCTTGAGATGTAAAATTGCCCTTGGATAAATGATAGCCCACAGTCCATTTAAAAATATGAAATAAAATATTAAGGTAAACGCAAGAAGAAACAGTTACAACGTTCAGTGCTTTGTCTCTACTGAACATAAGCAAGGAATGAGAAGTGGGATAGGGGATTTGAATCACAGAGCTAGGTATGGAATTAGCTGTTACTATTAGTGCTCAGAAGACAAAGATGATAACTGTCAAATGTGTAAAACCAATGATGTAAAAACTTAGAAAAAAATATTTTTCTTTGGGGAACTGGGGAGTTCTTCACTGAAGAAGCTGTTTGAAAACTATCTTAAAGGGCCATAAGGACTGAGTAGAGGGAGGAAAGGTGGAAGACATTTCAAGCAGAGGAATTTATGTTTAGATCACACATGCAAGTCAGGGACAACAGAGTCAACGTTACTGGAGCAGTTACAGGGGAACAAGGCAACAGTCCAGTTTCTTCCACGAGAAGACAGAGGGCTGCAGAGGTGCAGTGTCACCTAACAGTGACATGTTAGGTCATGTCAGACTCTAGCATTCTAGAAATCTGCTGTAATTCTAAAAATTTTTAAAGGAGGAGGTCAACCCAGTATTTGGGACTAGGAAGTGTCTACAGGGTTGTAGTCTTGGAGAGAGAATTAATGTTTCAATATCCAAGTTTTTGGGGCACCTGGGTGGCTCAGTCAGTTAAGCATCCAACTCTTGGTTTCAGCTCAGGTCATGATCTCATGGTTTGTGGGTTTGAGCCCCATGTTGGGCTCTGCACTGGCAGCACAGAGCCTGCTTGGGATTCTCTGTCTTCCTCTCTCTCTGCCCCTCCCTTGCTCAAGCTCGCTCGCTCTCTCTCTCCTTCTCTCTCTCTTTCTCTCAAAATAAATAAACATTAAATAAATAAGTAAATAGAGGTTTTAGGAAACTACCTACATAAAGAGTATTGATTTAGGATTATTAATAATGGGAAAACTACATCTATTAAAACTGGAATAGAAATTCATATTAAATAACAAGAAAAAATTTAAAAAGACATTCATAATGAGAAGAGAAACCAAAGACTATAATTTTATATTTAAAAGTTAGTTTATAATTACAAATATGTCCTAATACAACAAACAAAAAGTGGATTAAGGATTGATTTTGTTTTAGTTCTGACATTAGAGTTGATTAAAGTCATAAGTCAGTATTTCCTTCATATTCAATTTTCAGATTTTTGCAAAATATTCTAGAGCTTCATCAATTTTCCCAAGGGCCTCTCCTTATCCTTTGATATTGAAATCATTCCCTTCCGAATTATCTATCCTGTCATCATCCTCTTTACAAGGTTTGCAACTTCATTTTGTAATCCATCTGTGTCCTATTTACATTATATATTCTGCTTGGCAAAGGCATTGACCTGATGGGTGGGTTAGACACAAGTGCTAATGAGTGAAAGAATCTTTGAGATGAGACTAATTTCATAAGTGTTGGTTCATTAGTGAGTATGTTCATATTATGTCCACTGTTGTAACTGTGGGGTAACTTGCGTCAGCACTTATGTAACAAGAACTCCCAGTAACTAGCACAATGGTCTTAAGCTTACACATAAAATAAAGGCTCTGTTGTCTGGGGCAATCACAGGGGAGAGTTAGTCAAACATTCTGGTTAACGGATAGTATTAGAGTTTACTTAATCATTAACCTAAAACTCAAGGGAGTACAGAGAGAGACAACGTCTCCCTGTAACAGTCTGTGACTGAAATAATGAAGCAACAGACTCCTCAAATCAGAATAACTAGCTGTCACAACTCAATATTCACTTAATGCTCTGTTCCAGTGAGTGTCAGCATTTGGTACTGGTAATTAGACTACAGTTGTAAAAAATATATAAAGTGTCCATTTGTAAAACTTTCTGATTGGCAAGGTGACAAATTTTGGAATAGTTCCTTGCTGCCCCCCCCCTCCCCGTTATGAGTAACTTTCTCAACAGGTACATAGTGACCATGGAAATAATATGACATGGTTACCAAATGTAAATTACTTAGACCTTAAGTTCAAAAACAGCATGAATAAGGCACTGTTGATATCCTCAGCACTCAATTGCATCAGAATCACTCTCCATAGAATTCTAGATGACCTTCAAATCCATGTCCTTTTCTGCCTTCCTTGACATAATATTCTTTCAACATTCATCTTTCAAACTGTCTAATCTTTACTAATTTTACAATTAGGTGGCCTCAGAATTTAAAAAAAAGAATCCACACTGATAACACCCTGACCATTCTGGATGACAGTATTTCTACACAAGTTAAGCAGCAGTGATAAGAAAACTTATTAGAACATTCCCTTCCAATCCTAAGATTAGTGAGTTTTCAAAAATAAATTCTACTTTGCAAGACTTTGTGTAGACAGCTTGACTCACATAATCCTTAGAAAAGCTCATGGTTCCCTTTTAGAACTGGCCCATGTATTGTGGAATATGTGGATGCCTACCTAATGTTATTGAAAGGGCTGTCCAACTATCTCTGCCAACGCTGTGTTTTATTGCCTGAACCTCCCACTTTGACAATCATTTCTTTGGGTTTTTAATATTGCCTTCCCAGAATTTATATATTGCCATTTGAGGTATGAAGATTATATTTCTAAAAATAGCCACAACAATATCCCTGATCTTAAATGCTCTCCTAGAACCTTGCAGCCATATTTCGGTAAGCGGAGCTTATTTTCCCTGTCTTTGAACTGGACTAGGTTACTCGGCCAATAGAGAACAACATAAGGTGCATGACTTCATAAACTAGTTCATATAGATCATATGGCTTCTGTTTGCTCTCTCTCTATATATAGATATCTATCTCTCTTTCTCTGTCTCTGTGCTCACCCTTGGAATCCAGCCACCATGCTATAAGAAAGCCCAGAAGCCATATGGAAACATCACTTGCAAGTATCTTGGCCACAACCAATGCTGAAGTCCTAAGCAGCATTCAGGCCACACAGATGAGTGAGTTGGTGGCCCTTTAGAGAATTATAGACAGCTATCAGTCTCCAAGCCACTCTAATCTACTCTAGCTGACTATCGATTTGTTATTAAGAAAATGGCAAAACTGTTTTAAGTCACTTAGCTTTGAAGTCGTTTTTTGTTGTTGTTTAATGTAGCCATAAATAACCAACAAGAATATTGTTGAAGAATAACCCATTAATATTGGTACACGTTAAATTGAGATTAGCAAGTGGCTTTGTGGTAGATATAGGGAACAGGAAATATTACAATGTGAAAAGAAAAAGAAAGAAAAGATTTATCTAAAGCAAAACTTTTTCTGTTTATGTTGGGTAGAGAAACTATAAAACTCTTAGAAGACACAGGGGGAAAGCTTCAATACATTGGATTTGGCAATGATTCTTGGATGTGACAACAAAAGCATAGGCCACAAAAAAAAAAAATAGAAAACTGGATTGCATCAAAATGAAAACCTTTGTGCATCAAAGGACACTATTAACAGAGTGAAAATGCAACCTATGGAATGGGAGAAAATATCTGCCAATCATGTAAGTAAAATCTTGGATTGTGAGTAACTTGTTCTGCAAGATGAGCAAACATTTCTAATACATTTTTACTTGATAAACCAGTGATGTCTTGCAATACGAGTCGTATGTGATGTCAAATGTCACATGATCACAACAACTGAGCCATTAGTTCTTGAAATTCGCTTTGATACACAAGCGCTTGGGATTATAAACATGCTTCTGGATGGAATTATGCTTGCAAACCAAGGTTTTTCTGTATATGATAATGAGTTAATATCCAAAATATATAAAGAATGCCTACAATTCAACAATAACAAATCTGATTTAAAAATGGTAGGGGTGGTGGCCCAAGCCTGATTCCTGACCTCTCCTCTAACTCCTGGAACAGCATGAGCTTCACCAACCACTCCACCTTCTCCTCCAACTATGGGTTCCTGGGCTCAGTATAGTCACCCAGTCCCCGGGTCCAGCCAGTCAGCAGTGCAGCTAGGGTCTATGCAGGCGCTGAGGGGTCAGGCTCCCAGATCTTCATATCCTGCTCCTCTAGCCTCAGGACCATTGGGGGTCTGGGGGCATGGCCACCAGAATAGGCTTAGGGGGCATCCAGGGCAAGAAGGAACCATGTAAGACCTGAATGGCCACCTGGCCTCCTACCTGGAGAGGATGAGGAACTTGGCAGCTGATAATCAGAGACTAGAGATCAAAATCAGGAAACATGTGGAGAAGAAAGGTCCTCAGGTCAGAGACTGGGGAATTACTTCAACACCATCAAGGCTCAGTTCTTTGCAAATACCGTGGACAATGCCTGCATCATTCTTCAGACTGACAATGCCCATCTTGCTACTGATGACCTCAGAGTCAAGTATGAGAAGAAGCTGGCCAGGGGCCAGTCTGTGGAGAGTGATATCCATGGGGCTCCACAAGGTCACTAATGATACCAATGTCACTTGGCTGCAGTTGGAGACAGATATCAAGGCTCTCAAGGAAGAGCTGCTCTTCATGAAGAAGAACCATGAGGAGGAAGTAAAATGTCTACAAAACCAAACTGCCAACTCTGAGTTGACCTTAGATTTGGATACCCCCAAATCTCAGAACCTCAGCAAGATCATGGCAGGCATCTGGACCCAGGATGATGAGCTGGCTCAAAAACCAAGAGGAATTGGACAAGTACTGGTCTGAGTAGACTGAAGAGAGCATCACAGTGGTCACCTCACAGACTGTTAAGATAGGATCAGCTGAGATGACCCTCACAGAACTGAGAAGTATGGCACAGTCCTTGGAGATCAACCTGGACTCAATGAGAAACCTGAAGACCAGCTTGAAGAACAGCTTGTAAGGTGGAGGTCTGGTATGTGATGCATATGAAACAGCTCAATGGGGTCCTGCTGCACCTGGAGTTAGAGCTGTCCCAGACCAGGAAGAGGGGTAGTGGCAGGCCCAAGAGTAGGAGACCTTGGTCAATGCATGGTCAAGCTGGAGGCTGAGATCACCACCTACCATCACCTGAAGGAATTCAGGGAGGACGTCAGTGTTGGTGATGCCCTCGATAGCAGCAACTGCTTGCAAACCATCTAGATGACCACCACCTGTAGGACCGTGGATAGCAAGGTGGTGTCTGAGACCAATGACACCAAACTTCTGAGGCATTGAAGCAGCAGAAGCAGAGTACCTTTGGGGAGCAGGAAGCCAATAAAAAGTTCGGAGGTCAACAAAAATATTAAAAATAAAAAAATAAAAATAAAAATGGTTGGGGTGTCTGGATAGCTAAGTCAGTTGAGCCTCTGATTCTTGATCTCGTCTAAGGCCATGATCTTATAGTTTGTGAGTTCAAGTCCTGTCCTGCCTGGATTCTTTTTCTCTCTCCCTCTCTGTCTCTCACCGGCTTGTGCTCTCTCTCTCTCAAAATAAATAAACACTTTTTAAATGGGCAAAGGACTTAAATAGATATTTTTCCAATGAAAACATACAAGTGGCCAATAAGAATACAAAAAGACACATCCATTCCTGTGGAATGGGTGTTATTACTTGTACACAGAAGAGAGACTGGGTACTGAGACAAGTAGTAATGTTCACAACATCACACAGCTAGAGGGGTCTAAACCAAAGAGGTTTAAGAACCAGACTACACTGTGCTAAGAAGAGCTTGTTGAGATCCTGGATCGTGTATTTTGTTTCTGTGTGCACAGACCTAGGTCTTAGAAGACACCTAATAAACATCAGGTGAACAAAAAAAAAAAAAAAGAAGCAGAAGCAGAAGAAGAAGAAGAAGAAGAAGATTAAAAACATAAAAATGATGTCTAGCATCATTAATCATTGAAGAAATGCAAATTAAAACTACAGAAACCCCATTTCACACCTACTAGGTTGTCTAGTATCAAAAAAATAAAAAGAAATTAGCAAGTGTTGGCAAAGATGTGGAGAAATTAGATCATTGTACAATGCTGGTGGAAAAGTAAAATGGTACAACCACTGGAAAACAGGATGGCAGTTTCTCAAAACATTAAAGATAGAATTATATGATCCTGTAATCCCACTTCAGTGTATTCAAAACATTTGAAAGCAGGGTCTCAAAGACACATGTATACATCAGTGTTCATCACACAATTATTTATAACAGTCAAAAGGTAGAAACAACCTAGGTATCCTTTGATTGATAAATGGGTAAACAAAATAGAGTACATATATAATGGAATATTACTCACCCTTAAGAAGCAATGGAATTCTGACACATGCTACAACATGGATGAAACTTAAGAATATCATGCTAAGTGAAATCAGCCAGTAACAAACAAGACAAATACTGTATGATTACATTTATATGAAATATCTAGAATAGTAAAATTCATAGACAAAAAGTAGAATAGTAGTTGCCAGGAGCTGGGGATCAAAGTAAGGAGACTTATTGTTTGATGGGCACAGAATTTCAGTTTCCATTTGGGAAGATGAAAAAGTTCTGTGTATGGATGGTGATGATGGTTGCATAACAATTTGAATATACTTCATGCCAGTGAACAGTACACTTAAAATTGGTAAATTTTATCTGATGAATATTTAACCATAATAAATGGACCTTCAAGACGGTTGAAATATGCCAAATGAGTATACATCTTGATCATCGAAGAGCAGATTGTGTACAGAAAGCTCCAGATCACCTTCAGAAGCTAATAAAGGACCACTTCAGCTCAGTTCATTGCCAAGGAGTGACCCTTCAGGGACCATGGCCCTAAGTCTGCAAGAGGAGTTGACCTGTCCAGTTTGTCTGGAAATTTCCCTCACCCCAGTTTCACTCTCCTGCACACACATTTTCTGCTTTCCTTGCGTGCACAGATGGATGCTAGAAGACTGGGAGCGGAAGGTGACCTGCCCCGTGTGTCGAGAGGAAAGCGACAGAACCCCCGCGGAAGACTTGATAATTGGAGGAATATCCCTGCTGTTCACACAGCACCCTGCCCTACTGAAGAAAAGCCTGCACGTAAGCAGTGAGTTGCTGAGGTTCTGGGAGGATATGACCCTGGATCCCAGCACCGCCCACTCCTTCCCCATCCTCTCTGAGGACCTCAGGAGTGTTCGGTGCGGGAATGTCTGCCACAACCCCCTGGAAGATCCCGAGAGGTTCGCCTACCTGGCCTGTGTCCTGGGCACCCAGTGCTTCTCCTCCGGCCGCCATTACTGGGAGGTCGAAGTGGGAAAGGGGGAGGAGTGGACCCTGGGGATCTGCAAGCAATCAGTCGACCAAAAGAGAAAGGACGGTTTTACCTCTGAGAAAGGCTTCTGGTTTATCAGCAAGAAGGCAGAAACCATCTATACCGGCTCCAACCCAGAAACCAGCCTTCCTGCGAGCCCTGAACTGAGGCACGTAGGAATTTTCTTAGATGTTGAGATGGAAGAAGTCAAGTTTTTTGATGTGCAAGGTAACGCCCTCATCTATACACACAGTCATCTCTCATGTGTGGAGCCTTTGCGTCCATTCTTCTGTCCCGAGCTGCCTAGAGAAGGTGATAGTGGAGCCTCCATGAAAATCTGCTCATGAGAAGCTCAGCACCTCCTGGAAGATTTGTTAGAGGTGAATGAGTCCTTTGGCCCAAGAAAGGGCAGAATGACCCGGGGAGAGACCATGAGTTGTAGTAGTAGAAAGGTTTTGCAGATTTTTAAATTTTTAAAATAGATTTTGCAGACTTTGCAGCTAAACATGTTTTAGGATGTATTTTGTAGAACTTGTAGCTAAAGAACTATGGGGTTTTAGGAGATGTTATTAAGTGCTAAGCCCCAGTTTTCCTAGTCTTCAAATGGGAATAATTATATCTTTCAGCCAAGTAGCTGTGATGATCAGAGACAATGTTGTGCATTTATTTTGTACTAAATACAAATAGGTCATTTTAGTTTGGAAGTTAAATAAAATACTTTGTGGGTAAAAAAAAAAATTCTGATTAGTTACCATATAGTATAATACTGGTTTCAGGAACAGAATTTAGTGATTCGTCACTTATATATAACATTCAGTGTTCATAATAATAAGTACCCTTCTTAATACCCATCACCCATTTAGGCCATGCCCTACCCACCTCTCTCCATCAACCCTTAGTTTGTTCTCTATCCTTAAGAGTCTGTTATGGTTTTCTTCCCTTTCTTTCTTTTTTTCCTTCCTATATGTTCATCTGTTCTGATTCTTAAATTCCATACATTAGTGAAATCATATGGTATATATCTTTCTTTGCCTGACTTATTTCACTTAGCATAATATACTCTAGCTCCATGGAAAGATTTCATTCTTTTTGATGGCTGAGTAGTATCCTATTGCATATAGATATCTTCTTTATCCATTCCTCAGTTGATGAACATTTGGGCTCTTTCCATAGTTTGACTGTTGTTGATAGTGCTGCCATAAACATCAGAATGCATGTGCCTTTCAAATCTGTATTTTTGTATCCTTCGGTTAAATACCTAGTAATGCAATTGCCGGATCATAGGGTAGCTCTATTTTTAACTTTCTGAGGAACCTCCATACTGTTTTTCAGAGTGGCTACACCACTTTGCATTCCTACCAACAGTGCAAGAGCGTTCCCCTTTCTCCACATCCTCACCAACATCTGTTGCTTCCAGTGTTGTTAATTTTAGCTATTCTGACAGGTGTGAGGTGGCATCTCATTGTGGTTTTGATTTGTATTTCCCTGATGATGAGTGATGTTGAGCATCGTTTCATGTGTCTGTTAGTCCTCTGGATGTCTTCTTTGGAAAAAATCTGTTCAGGTCTTCTGCCCATTTCCAAACTGGACTTACCATCTATCTGTCTGTCTGTCTGTCTGTCTATCTATCTATATATATTTGGGTGTTAGGTTTAATAAGTTCTTTATAGATTTTAGATACTAACCCTTTATCAATTATGCCATTTGCAATCTCCCATTCTATTGGTTGCCTTTTAGTTTTGTTGATTGTTTCCTTCACTGTGAAGAATCTTTTTATCCTGATTAAGTCCCAATAGTTCATTGAGAGGCTGCCTGTTGGGACCCCCAATTCCCTCTGCTATATGAAGATAGAGCCAAAAGGTGGCTACAAGTACACCAGACAGAGGGCTCTTACCAGGAACCAAATTTGCCACACCTTAATGTTGGATTTCCCAGTCTCCAGAAAGGTGAAGGGAGAACACAGTGGACATATAATTTGTTTTGATACCCATAAAATGTCCCCATTAATTCCACTCTTTAAAAAAATGAAATTCTGAAACAACAATAGTTAATTCATGGCCCAAGAAGGGTTTGTAACATTACATCACTTGCTAGCAATTTCATAATAGTTTCTTTCCCTTTTTTAAGTGCTTATTGTTGAAGGGTTGAAGGGTTTGTGAACTAGGAAGTATTAGAATAAGCTAGTGCTTAATTTCTTAAGTTAGTCTCAAAGCTATTGTGAAATGACCATCTAAAAATCAACAATAGTGAAGTCTAAGACAGAATTCAGCTGAATAGAGCAAAATACAATCAAACAATGAAATTCTGAACCTGAAATTCAGGCATCATTCTTTTGTCCCTGAATTTAATATCATTTCATAAATACATGAATTCAAGAGTTTCTAGAGAAATAATTTCAGCAGGAAATGTGAGGTGTGTGATGGGGAAAAACAGGAGAATGAAAAGCTAATCAGAAGCCAAGTGACCCTGACAAATCTCTGGCCTTACCGTCCTCTCCATGAAAATATGGATCACAATCTATTCTGAACTAAACTGTGTCCCCCTCAAAATTCATGTGCTAAAGCCCTAACTCCACTGTGACTATTTTTAGAACTAGGGCCTTTAAAGGGAGAAAGTTAAATGAGGTCCTAAGGGTATGGCTCTAAACCAGTATGACTGTTGTCATTATAAGAAAAGGAAGAGACACCAGCAAGATGTGAGCACAGAGAAAACTCCATGTAAGAACACAGCAAGAAGGTGGCCACCTCTAGGCCAAGGGGAGGCTTTAAGAGAGTCCAAACCTGCTGACACCCTGAACTTGGGTTTCAGCCTCCAGGACTATATGAAAATAAGTTTCTGACTGTGATATTTTATCATGGCAACCTAGTGAACCAAAGCCTAATCTTTGCCCTGAAAATCTGGCAAGGATTCTAGGAAGTCTGGATGAGAAAATACATGTGAAATTCCTTTGTCAACAATGAAGTTTACTTAAAACAGAAGATGCCATTGCCTCTTGATGGGAACCATCACACTTTCATATAAATGAAAAGTTTCTTACAGAAAGTTCTTAAGGAAAATGCTTACCAGAAAGAAGTCTAAAGAAAAACCTACAATATTGGATTATGTTTATAAGATTTATACTAAGCCAACTCCTCCCAGTTTTTGAGCTCTTATATCTGGCATATTAGGAGATGAATTCCTACTTTAAGGTTAAAATAATTAGAAGACTAACTTATTATTGTAAGTAAGAAAGGGCATTGTCTTGACAACATTGCTCAGTTTAAATACACAGTCACTGATGTCAGCAATGCTGTGGGTTATAACTTATCTCTCAGAAGATTACTTAAATCTATAGATAATAATATCTAATACTTGGAGTGCCTGGGTGGCTCAGTTGATTAAGCATCAGACTTCTGATCTTAGCTCAAGGCTTGATCTCAGGGTCATGAGTTCAAGTCTTATGCTGCCTTCTGTGCTGGCCTGAAGCCTACTTAAAAATAATAATAACTGGGGTGCCTGGGTGGCTCAGTTGGTTAAACATCCAACTTTGCCTCAGGTCATGATCTCACGGTTCATGGGCTTGAGTCCCACATAGGGCTCTGTGCAGACAGCTCAGAGCCTGGAGTCGAAGTTGGATACTATGTCTCCCTCTCTCTCTCTGCCCCTCCACAGCTAGTTCTCTGTCTCTCAAAAACGAATAAAAATGATAAAAATAATAATAATATGTAATACTTACTGAGCTCTTACATGTTCTTTTTCCATGTATTAGTTCAATTAAGCCTCACAACTTTTGACAGACTGTTAAAATATGGAAGTACTGAGGCTGCGAACTAATGAGAGAAACAGACCCAAAATGTAGTCTGTCCTTTAGTTTCTCAATCAATGGCTTTTAATTATTGAAAGTTCTTCTACCAGGCAAGGATTGGCAGGAAATGTCTTATAGAAAAATCTATATCAATGCTATTTGGCAGTATTGTTTATCATATCCAAGTATTTTCATGCTCACATAGACTGTATTTATGATTGCAGGATATAAATATATGCATATATTCATTAAAAATAGAAACTTCCATAATGTACCTGAAGTTTTCATTCCATTCTAGCTAAATCTATGCATGGGTGACTTCCAACAAAAAGCTAGATATTTTAGAAGGTTTAAGTAAAGTGAAGCTTTGTTCCATCATATTTAAACTACACTTGAGCACATAAAATGCATGTTTTTATTTATTACTCTTACTTCAACACTGATATAAAGCTCCTAAACTTGACAAGCCAGAATATTTTAAATCAAGAAGAGTCCTTTAAATAATTTCACATTGGAAATTATGAACATTAAACAGTTATAGAAAACATAAACATAGCTAGAGCTTTCAGTGATGTTTCTAAACATCTATTTAGAGAACTTCAAGCATGCTAAATACATTGAATTTCTGCTCCTCTGTGATGCTCGCTTCCATTGTAATCTGTGAGTATTTGACTAGAAGCTTCTACAACAGCAGAGCTGACCGAATGTAAACTGACTAGTGTCATATGAGGCTTTAGATTGTTCCAGGGGTCAGATGCTTCTTTTTCTCTGCTGGCTCTTTCCAAGCATTATTTAAATGCGTGAAAATCCAGCTCATCTTTGAAAAGCAAAACATCTCTCTCAATAAGGGACATGCACCCTTTGCCCTTTGCTTCCACCCCTCACAGTCAAGTTCCCTGAAAGAATGGCTTATATACTCATTGCTTTCGTTTTCTTTCTTTCATGTTCATACATCATGTTAACTTCTTTACAGCATCAAGTACTGGTGCGCTCTCTCTCCTTGAAACCCTTTCTCTTGACTTCTTACCACATTCTCTCCTGTATCTCTTGTCCCTAACTGATTTATTTCCACAATTCAAATCACCCCCAATATTCTGATGAATCCCACAGCTATCTGCAGCACCCAAAGTTTTTCTGAGTGCCTTTTGGATATCACTATCCTCAGGCATCACTGGCTCAAATATTTCCACCACAAACTTGATTTTTTCCTGTATCCCCTGATCTTAGCACATAAATAGAATCAACATTCAACCTGTTACTTAAACCAGAAATCTGAACATTATTACTGACTCTTCCTTCTCCCTGATCCCCTGGCCAATCAAATCTAATCAGTCTCCGCATCCATTAGCTCTAGCCTGAAAGGTCCCTTGAATCTATCTATCTCCTTCTTTCCATTCCCATTCTCACTTTCTTACTTCCTCAGTTCAATTCTGTCACTTTTTTTCTAGGTTAAGGCAATGCTCTCACAACTACTCTTGCCAACTCCACTCCTGATTCTCTCTTCCCAGCCTTCACACTTGCCCAGTGGTCATTCTAAATCACAATCCAATTATGGCATTCTCTTTGAGTTCTGTGGTTGGTTCCCTAAAACCTATAAAGTCCAAAACTCCAAGAATGGTATACATGGTATGTATGGCCCTTTAGGATGAACAACTGCTTTTTTCCCCATCTCATTGCTAGACAGCTCCCTCCAAGCTTTAGCCAGAGTAATCTATATCCCGTTTGTAGAAATCCACTCACTCTCTTTTTCCTCGGTGCTTTCCACATACTGCCACTTCTGCCTGGAATGCCCTTTGCACCAGCCTCTTCAGTTGGCTAAATCTTTCAAAGCTCAGGTCAGGACTTAGAGTTAAGAGGCCAGAGTAAAGAGGAAACTAGTGACACGAAGCAAGGAAGGCCTCAAACGGTTTAAGGCTAACGTAGAGAACAAAAGTTCTCACCTATCTCATAACCTTATTTTAGTACAATGCAAAGGAAGAAAAAAGCAAGATTAGCAAATGAAATGTTTCATTTTCCAAACCTCAAACCCCAATTCTGTCAAAACCTTTTGTTTAGATGTGTTTGTGTATACACACATGCTTTGAGGAAGATAGGGTAGCAACCTAGGCAGAAACCTGAATAAGGAAAGGAATTACTGGGGCTCCTGGGTGGCTCAGTCAGTCAAGCCTAAGACTCTTGATTTCAGCTCAGGTCACAATTTCATGGTTCATGAGATTGAGCCCTTTATCAGAGTCTGTGCTGACAGTGCAGAGCCTGTTTGGGATTCTCTCTCTCCTTCTTTCTCTGCCTCTCCCTTGCTTTCTCTCTCTCTCAAAATAAATTTTAAATAGATAAAAATTATAAAAAAGGAAGGGAATTGTTACTCCTCCCCATTCTCACCCACTCCTACCAAATCAGAAGACCAGAGAGAACCCCGTTGGTGTGGCCTTCAGACTAAAGAAGAGATGCTCCTGAAAAACAGTGACTCAGCTTATCCTTCCATCCCCTTATTATCACAGAGAGCAATAATGAACACACCCTGTGGCCCAAAACTATGACATTTTTAACCTTATTTATTTATTCATTTATTTTTTAAGTAAGTTGTATGCCCAATGTGGGACGTGAATTCATTATCCCAAGAGCAAGAGTCACATGCTCTAATGCCTGAGCCATCCAGGTGTCCTAAAAGCTATAATGTTTTTAGTTCAGGACTACAACATACAATGGTCTGGCACCTCCAAAGTCCTCAATAAATATCTGTCGAATGGTCAAACAGAAAGTAAATAGGCAACATGGACAAAATGTTGGTATCTATTAAAGGTAGGTAACAAGTTTGAAATGTTTCAAAATAAATACTTTTTTAATGTAATTAAATCCAAATTCAAGTTATGTGTAAAATATATTTAGTAAACAGTAAGTTGTAGCTAGTAAATAGAAAGTATATAAGATATCTCTCATTTCTGAATAATAATAATAATAATAATTAATAATAGAGTTTTAGAGAACTAAGTAAGATCCTATGGGTCTAAGTTCAGCACATGACCTGGAACAGGGAGAATTTATAACAAATACAAACTTTTTTGAAAGACAAAGAGAGGGCACACAGAGGCAGGGTGTTGGGGAGAAAGCAAGGGATGGGGACAGAGAAGAAAGAAAGAAAGAGAGAGAGACAGAGAGACACAGAGAGAGGGAATCTTTAGCAGGCTCAGCAGGGAAACCAACAAGGAGCCCAATGGAAAGTCCAATCCCTGAGCTGAAATCAAGAATCCAACACTCAATCAACTGAGCCAACCAGATGCCCCACAAACTCTTTTTATTATTGGCTGATCTTGGCTTCTAGCCCTGCAGTCAACAGAGTCTATGGTCTGTGGATTAAATGCTAGAGAACAGGAGATCTCCCCCTACCGCCTGCCAGTGCCTTTACAAAGCAGCGGTTACTTCACAAAGTTTAGGTTTTCATTGAATATAGTGAAACCCCAATTAGTTGAAAGGGGTTACCTTTTGTGAGGTAGTTAGAATCTATGAAGGGCAAGATATACCTGACCTTACTAACCTATTTTCTATGTATCCTTCGTCCTGCCTCCCCACCACCACCCAGATGATACACAATTTCTCTGGTATCCCAGGAGTTGGTAAAAACTCAAAAAAAAAAAAAAAAAAAAAGCCACGGCCAAGCAAGCTGTCTTCATATAAACAAGACTGAGTAGATGTTCTAGTGAACAGTTGGAGGTAGCAGAGACTGTAATAATTCATTCCAGGAAGGATCAGGAAACAGAGGGGAAGGTACTCAGCTGAGATCCCTTTTATCCTCACTTCTTAGTCCCTCATTACAAATGGAAAAATCTACATCTAAAAGTTCTGGACATTTGTCAGGGAGCCCAAAGAGAGTGAGGCAAAACCTTCAATCTCCAGGATGGAAACAGAACCAATTAGGAATTTCCCTATGAATCAGGGTAGCATTTGACATAAAACCACAGTTATACCTGTTATAATTTTTGTTGCTCAAAGACACTTCTGCAGTCTAAAATGTAGAGAACATGATTAAATCTTCCTGTGATTGCCTGGAATTCTTGCCCAGCCTCAAGGCCATTACTCTGAGCTTTGGTTCCTGGTGCACTTAACTGTGCAGAGAAGAAAGTATGAAGATGGCAGCTGCATATACCAGTGAGCCTAGAAAATACCTTCGAGGCCAGTCATTTGAATTATTCCTCACAGAAACTCATTACTAAATCTACACATCTTTAAAAATAAAATCAGGGATGCGTGGATGGCTCAGTCAGTTAGGTGTCCAACCTTGGCTCGCATTGTGATCTCATGGTTCGTGGGTTCAAGTCCCACGTCAGGCTTTGTGCTGACAGCTCAGAGCCTGAAGCCTGTCTTCAGATTCTGTGTCTCCCTCTCTCTCTCACTCCCACGCCCCGCTCATGCTGTCTCTCTCTCAAAAATAAATAAAACATTTACAAAATTTTAATAAAAAATAATAATAAAAATAAAATCATAGCTAATGAATGACTCATTTTCTTTCTTTCACAAGAGTACATAATTGGGTGGTACATTTGCACATTTTTCTAATTTGGTCTTTTCAATTATTTAAATGACTGCATTCTAATATTATGAATAAAAATAACAGTGGGGGGTGGTGCCTAAGTGGCTCAGTCAGTTGAGTGTCCGACTTCAGCTCAGGTCATGGTCTCACAGTTCGTGGGTTCAAGCCCCATGTTGGGCTCAGTGCTGGCAGCTCAGAGCCTGGAGCCTGCTTCCGATTCTGTGTCTCCCTCTCTCTCTGTCCCTCCCCTGCTCATGATCTGTCTCTCTCTGTCTCACAAAAATAAATAAATGTTTAAAAAAAGTGATAGTGGTGTTAAGGGGAAGGAGAAAAGGTAAGGAATATCCATTTGACTTGATTTGTATTTAATCAATGTTTCTTTAGAGCTATTGAAAAAATTTCTTTCATGTAGAGAATTGCAGATTAAAAAAAAATAACAAGGCCCTAATGTGAAACATTTTTATTACATAAGCAATGATATATTACCTAAAGCGTCATGTGAAAATTTCAAGTATAACAGGTATAGAAAATAATACATGCAACTTAGATAGTTTTATTAGTTTTAAATATATAATTCTACTCTCATTCTAGGCTGAGAAGACTAAATCTGACAATAGAGAAAACAATCAAATGTATGGTTAAGCAAGACATTTCAAAAGAAATGCCAGTAATTTAATAATAAAGACTACCATTTAGCAAGTATTTATTGTGTCCTGGTCATATTGTCTACTTCTTTATGTACTACTTTGCTTTAATCTTCTCAATAACCCTATGAATAGGGTAATTTTACTTCTCATTTTTGAAAAAAGGATAGACACCCAATGTGATTTAATAACTTGCTAAAAGCCACAGAGGTAGTTAGTAGCCTATGATGTGAAAAAGTTTTATTCCAAAGTCTATGTGTTTATAGTGTCCACAAGACTACATGCTCCACAAAGACAGGGACCAATACATGTTTTTCTCCACTGGCACATATTATATATTCAACAGATATGAGTGAATGATTCTATAACTAAAAGCCAAAAGAGAAATATGTATATTTGTAAACTCACAAACTACTGTAGTATTTTTTTAATATTTTAAGTTATCCATTTATATTCAGTATGTACATTTGTTTCCAAGGAGGACCATGGCCTCTTCCCCATTTGAAAGGCTGCATTTTGTCAACTAACATAATTTTGTGTCTGTAGTGTTATTTTTCTCCCCTCCCCCTTTCTCTCCACAACTCTGCCCCAATTTCAGGACTTGGTTCAGTGGCATGGCCTCAAGAAAATACACTGTAAAGAGCAGAGATACCAGCAAATCTTTCAGATTTTCATTTTTCATAGTCCATATAGCCACTAACCAAGAATAGATCATGAGAACAGAGACATCCTAGTACAGTCCATGAGAACTGATAACTGACTCCTTGCTCACCAGTCCTCAGGCCTTTTAATGTAGACCCTTCCCATCTGTGACAGTGAAGGAGAGAAAGAGGAAGGGAGTCCAGGAAGGAAGGTTTCAGGCCAATTATTATCCCCCCAACATGGCATGGATGGGCTCACTTCACACACGGATCTGTGCACTTAGATTCGTAGTTACTACCATTATTTCCCTATGTACTCTTCTTAAGAGTCAACCAACCAATCTTCCATTTTAAGCTCATATTTTTAAAAAACTACCAACTTTCCCTTTCAATTTGCTCAAAAATAAAATTCAGAATATTGGTAAAGACCAAGAATTTGCCTACCCCAACTCCATTCTTTGATAAACTATACAAAAAGCAAAACAAGGCAAGAAATATTGGTTTCCAAAGCTCACAAGAAGAAACCTATGAAATTTAATACACCACGCCATAGAAAATTCACCACCTCTCCATCTGTAATGAAAAAATCAAGGCTTTACTTTGTGTTTTGTAACTAGCCACTGTAATTTTAAAAAGAGAAGGCAGAACAACTTTACTAAACCACAGGGAACAAAAACTCCCAGTACATTCTGGAATGCTATCCTGGCCAATCCGGCTGCCACAGAAGACCTTACCCGGGAGACGGGGCGTGCAGCATTTAGTTCGACCTCCCCTTCATTGAAGACGTTTTAGAAAATTGTCCAATGAGAGACGCTTAGAGGAAGTAGGGCGTGGTCTCAAGGGGAGAAGAATTTGACTCTAATGGGAAGTGTGTGCTGATTGGCTGAGCTTCTTCCTTCACAGACCAGCCCTCTTTGGGCTTCTGGGGCCATCCATCAAAAGAACTACACCAATCAGAGGAGGATATTTTCCCCTTCCCCGCCCCCTGGGAAAGCCCCGCCCTCCAATATATTACTCAAGCAATCTGGCGCAGCCTTTTCGGCTCGGAGCTGACTCTGTGGTGGGCAGTGTCGTCTGAGCGGCGCTGCGGAGACCTCCACCCAGGACGGCTCCCCCTCCCCGGGCCGCTCACCTCTTACCGCGAGTCCCCTCGCCTCGTGGGCTTGTCGGATCTGATATCGTGGGGTGAGGTGAGAGCAGGCCCGGGGAGGGAGGTTACCACTGAGAAGACGCAGTCGCGGTCAAGGTGAGCTGGGACTTCGGGGTTGACTTCTTGGTGCAGCCGGGTAGCAGGGTTGGGAGCGAGGGTGAGTAGTAAGTTTGTTCCGCGCACGTTTTCTCAATTAACTCTCCCGCTGCTGTTAGCAACAAGTCCAGACTAGTTCGCGCTTGGAGGGGCGGGGCCAGTTCCGACCTCCGCGCGAGGTTGGGCGAGTCCCAGGGACCCTGCCAGGGCAAAAAAAGCTGGACCCATAAAGTTAGTGGTTCCTCATCTGCCCACCCGTTGGGCAACTTTAAAGATCTCCCTGCCTACCTGTCTTTAAGTTGGTGTGGAAGGTAGCCTTGTAATTGGTGCTTAGCTTGTGGCCAAGACGTAGTATCTGTGGAATACCGACTCTTAAATTAATGAAACTGTTAAGTTCATTTTGCAGGCTAAATTAGCCTCCTGCTCTCACTACGTGTTCCCATAGCACCCTTTAAGCTTCCTTTCCTGACACCAATAAAAGTTAACAATTATTGAGCACTGCACGTTAAGCACTGTGCAAAACTTTAGGTGAATCATCTTGTTTCATTTTAATAGTCATTCGGAGACCAATATTGTTACCTCGGTTTACAGATGTAGAAGTAAGTTCATTATTATTGTCCAGTGTTTATTAGGTACCTATTAGATGTGCTAAGCACTATACCTAGGTGATTTCTTTTTTCCACACAGGCCTGTGAGGTAGGTAATAACAATCTTATACCCACTTTACAGAGGAGGAACTAGGGATTAAGTAAAATTAACTAACCTTAACAGTTCATGTTGCTAATAGATGGCAGAATACATACTACCACCTAATTTCACCCTTGCAGCATCTATATTCATAGTTATCTCTTGACAGTGAATGCCTTGAACTAGCAGTTCTTGAAGATTTGCAATTTTTTTTAAGGCAGGACTCCTACCCTCTAGGAACTCACAATTTGGGATGTGACCAACTGGTAGGATGGGGTGGAGGGTAACGATGGCACTTTGCAAGAACTTAGATTCACTGGTAGCATTGGGGGAGGGAAGACTTGTGTTATAAAGCACTTGGCTTTCAGTCCAAGGCAGGAAGGGCTTTGCTTACACTCCTTTCTGGGTCTTGTTCTATATATAGATGATAGAGGTACTGACAACAACTGACTCTCAGAAACTGCTACACCAGCTGAATGCCCTGTTGGAACAGGAGTCGAGATGTCAGCCAAAGGTCTGCGGCTTGAGACTAATCGAATCGGCACACGATAATGGCCTCAGAATGACTGCAAGGCTAAGGGACTTTGAAGTAAAAGACCTTCTTAGTCTAACTCAATTTTTTGGCTTCGACACGGAGACATTTTCTCTAGCTGTGAATTTACTGGACAGATTCCTGTCCAAAATGAAGGTACGTTTAAAGCAACATTACACAAAGTATTTCTTAATTTTGTTCAGTGTCTTTGAAGATGGAAAAGCTAGCTTTAGGCTGATATTCATAAACTTGACCTTTTTTTATTTTCATCAAGTAGCCAAAACATTGTGAGGATTCTGTATGCTACAGCATTGATGGTACTCTCCCTCTCCCTTATAATCAAGAATAATGCATCATTAGATTTAACTTCTGACATTGAAAAATAACCTAATAAATAATTCCAGACTCTCCCAGTCTGAGAGGTGGTTGCGTTTTTTAAAATTTTTGGTTGGGTATTTTCATTTATTTATTCTTGTTTTTAAATTTAAAGAAATGTGTTAGAGGCCAAATGCTAGATTATGGTTAAGAATGAGAGGTTTGGGGCACTGGGTGCCTCAGTCGGTTAAGCGTACGCCACTTGATCTCCTGCTCAAGCCCCAAGTTGGGCACCATGCTGGGCGTGAAGCCTATTTAAAAGAGAAAAGTTTGGTTTTTTGGTGTTTTGTTTGTTTGTTTGTTTGTTTTTGATACTGTCAACCACCTGGTCAATAGAGTATATTTCTTAATCTCTAGTCATATATGAAGTTCTAACTGTTTTAGCCCCAGACCTATTCAGATCCTGCTTATAATGGCCATTTCCAACATCACTTTGCATACAGTAGAGAAGACAGTATCTTCTGAAGGAGGAGCATTTATGTAATTATTTCCCTATACTGGATAAGCGACATCCAGCTTGCTTTAACTGTTAAAAATACATCTGCCTTCTCACTGCCCATTAGTGACTAAGATGACACAATTGGAAAGAGACTTATCTTTAGTCCTTCACAACACATCATATACAGAGGGAATTTGTTGAATTGGATCATTCAAAAAACTTGCTCAAACTAATTAAACTATTCTTTAGATGCTATCTTTGAATCTATAAATGTTGCACAGATTAATAATATACATCTGTCCCTTAAGAATATTATAATCTTACATGGGAATGTTTGCACCAATAACTATTATACAATGCAAAGTGTAATAAGGAAAATAATTTAACCCCTAAAGGGGAATAAATATGTTGCTGAAGTGGTTCCAAGAAAAGGAGGGAACAAACACTGATAAAAGCTTCTTACAGTTTAGTTTAAGCTGGAGTTTAGGGTTGATAGAAGCTTGACTCTGTTACATTGTAGGTATTGCAGAAATAATAAACAAGAGATTGGTAGTGGGTAAAGCTTTACAAGGAGAGTAAACAGTGTGTGCTAAAGTATATAAAAACTATTTTACACATGTTACATAAAGAAAACAGCCTGGAAAAACACAACATCCTAGAAAGAAATTTTGTGCATAAGCTGTAAAGGTGTTTCAGTCCTCACATAAGCATAAATTAGCATTAGTTAATTTATTTGGCCCAACTAGAACACAGTGCGGATGGTTCTACAGTGCTTTAGGAAGGGGGAAAAAAAAAAGATTTTGTATGGGCTGAAGCCAAACATTACACTGAAAGTCCAGTTTCTCCAAAACTGGTTCCAAGTAGGTTCATAGCATTGACTGACTACAGTTGAAGTATGATTGGCTATTGTTAAGTCCTTCACAGTTGAAAAATATGCCTCAAGGATACATTGTTAGAATGATGGATCTGAGTTCTATATTGTCCTTTTGTTTTGTTTTGTTTTATTGAAATACGCTAAAGACATGGGCTATTGTCTTTTTAGGTACAGCCCAAACACCTTGGGTGTGTTGGGCTGAGCTGCTTCTATCTGGCTGTAAAATCAATAGAAGAAGAAAGGAATGTCCCATTGGCAACTGACTTGATACGAATAAGCCAGTATAGGTTCACGGTTTCAGACCTGATGAGAATGGAAAAGATTGTACTGGAGAAGGTGTGTTGGAAAGTCAAAGCTACTACCGCCTTTCAATTTCTGCAACTCTACTATTCACTCATTCAAGAGAACTTGCCAATTGAAAGGTGTGTGCCTTTGTTTTGCCCAAAAATTTGGAAATCAAAATGGTATTCTGGATGTTGCACATAATCAGTATCTTGGGATAATTCCAATCAAAGGTAAAATGAGAAAAAAAAGTAAGTAAAATGACAGCTTCAGCATCTTGGGTTTCACTTCATTATATAGCAGAAGCTATCAACAGCTTCTTAAGGACTGCAGTGGCTAATTCTTGAGATTAAAGGACATGTTTACATTTTTTATTACATTTCCCATTTATAGACTGTTTAACTCATAGAACCTAGTAAGTCAGCATCTAACAGATGTATGGAAAAGGAACTTTAGTAGCTGTAGAAATAGATTAAAAACTGAATAGTTGTGGCATGATACATTTTTCAGGAAGGGGGAACCAAATTATTTAAAATTCATGTATGATATCTTCAAGAAGTTAATACCACTGAAGGAAAAAGAATCCTTCAAATAATTTTCTGTAATAAGTGTGCATAAACTTTACTTTAAAATGTCACTGTTGTTCTAAAAATCTCTTGTGACTATGTTTAAATTTTCTATAAAAGTTAATCTCATTTTCTTTTTAAAGGAAGAATAGCCTTAATTTTGAAAGACTAGAAGCTCAACTTAAGGCATGCCACTGCAGGATCATATTTTCTAAAGCAAAGGTAAATATTTCACAAAAAGATTAAACCTATTTATATACCTATTTTCTTTTCGATACTTACTTTAAATTTTATCTCTCTTAGCCTTCTGTGTTGGCATTGTCTATCATTGCACTGGAGATCCAAGCACAGAAGTGTGTAGAGTTAACAGAAGGAATAGAATGTCTTCAGACACATTCCAAGGTATGTCAAGGTCATAGCCTAAATCATGTTAACAGCTGTAAAAGAAACTAAACCACTTGTAGTATCTCCTGAAGTAAAATGAGATGTCATGTGTCTGTTTGAAACCTAAGTAGCTTATCCTCAAATTTATTTGACTTGGAAATACATGTTAGGAAGATGGCAGTTAATTGCTGTGAATACTACAAGAGGTTTTTTTGGGTTTTTTTACTAATTTTTTTTTTTAATTCCTGTGCAGATAAATGGCAGAGATTTGACCTTCTGGCAAGAGCTTGTGTCCAAGTGTTTAACTGAATATTCATCAAACAAGTGTTCCAAACCAAATGTGCAGAAGTTGAAATGGATTGTTTCTGGACGTACTGCACGGCAGTTGAAGCATAGTTACTACAGAATAACCCACCTTCCAACAATTCCTGAAATGGTCCCTTAATTGGTAAATTTGGTTCACAGTTATTCTCCATATTGAGAAAATCTTCTAATGTTGTAGTTTTATTCTGTATTTCAAGAATTAAAATCTGAATTTATTTTCAAAATAAACAATGGAATTTAAATAGCAATGGAGAAAATGATGTCACTGATCTAGTCAACTAATATTTGAGGGCATTTACTACATTTAAGGTAGAATGCCATGAGAGTAAGGAATTATCCAACCTTTGATATGTACATTAGCCACTTCATTAAATTATCAGCTTAGAAAATTAATAACCTGAATTTTAAAAGAAACATTAAGTCAGTGTTTTTTACCTGATTTTGCTTATATAGACTCAAGTTCTGGCACATTTAAAGTTAACACAGCCTGAGTAGTACAACAGGACCAAAACTTTGAACCATAAATGAACTAATTTGTGACTGTTGGCTTATAAGCAAAATCAGTATGAACTTGAATGTTGAACTTAAAGTAAGCTATGGCAGATGGTCTCCACAATGGGAATCTGCAAAGTGCCAGGGTATCTCAGTGCTATAGCTGTATACCATTGCTATAGCAGTTGGAACACTGGAAAAGAGTTACATGCATAAAAAATGCAAACCTTGTCGCTGATACAATACACATTCATGCCATCTAATAAATCTTCAATTGAACAGTTGATTTTTAACAGCTGATAATATTTATGTTTGGTAGACTTCTAATAACTTGGTTTTTTTTTTCTTTAAATAGGATTGTTAAAACAACAAAATACTCTGAAGCCTTTCTCCACAATCCTGAGCTGTGGATTCCATAATGTTATAAAGGATTTAAGCTGTGAAGCCTCAAACCGTCACAACAAGATTAGCATTGATGTTCTCAGATTTGGGATAACTACCTAATTAACATGCTGTAGTAGAATTATAAATAAATTTGAATTCATCTGTGAGGCATACAAATCAAAGCTAAGAGTATAAATGTGAAATGTTAATAACAGACCTGGGAAGGTAAACTGTGAATCTTCATTTCAAACATTGATCCCACTTTCTAGATTGGGTCAGTATATTGTATTTAGGAGGTATTAAAAGTGGTAACCTAATTAAATTCTAAATTATGACTTATACATCAAAACCAACATTTC
>NC_043705.1:96190171-96213849 GCF_006229205.1 Suricata suricatta | reverse complement strand
ATTTAGAATTTTAAAAGAAAGAGAATATACTTTCACTAATTGTCCCTCTTGTGCCAAAAGAAAGTCACTAAAAAAGTAAGTAGGTGTCTTCATAATTATGAAATTGCTAAGGTAGTATTCAGGATTTTCTACTAAGTCAGTGACTATAAGGAGATCTATGGCACTAAAAGTGTTGTAAACAGTGGCTCAGTGCAGTGAGTAGCCTGAATCCATCCAGAATGGCTGTACCCAATTTTGACATGTTATGGGTAAATGTGCCTGGAAAATAAACCAAAGACCCATAATACCATATAGTTTTCTAAACTGTGTTTTGTGGATAACCTGTTTTCCTTAAAGGCTGATCTACTTCAATAATCTGACTTACATCAGTGGTAATTCTGATTTGACAGATGTAACCTAACCAACTACCATTATGTACCATTACCTTATGGTACTAAGGGATGTATCTTTCAATAAAGTTACTGACATGCATTCCTTTGCTGGGTAGTTTGTGTTTGTTTATCTTCTGGTTTAACTATTTTGGCAATGTGATGCCAGAACCACAATAAAATCTGTCTCCACTCAGTAAATTTAAATTTAGAGAAAAGTAAGATGCATGGTAGCAGAAACAAAATTTCTATTAGTATGCCTATAACCGAATTGTTGCTTTACTTGCTAATGGCTTTTTAGAAGACACAAGATGACAAATATGTTTAATGTGCATTAAAAAGGTGGTGTTTATGCAAAATTCGTTACTTCTCTCATTTAGATTCATGATTATTGGGGAGATCCTTAATACAAATTCACCCTTATATTCAGCTCACTTGAAGTTCTGTACTAACTGTCTTACCTTAATTAAATGGCATTCCAGCAAGGTGGTTGGTAATGAAAGGTAACAACCAGGTATTGTGTTAACCTGCTTAGATCAATTGGTAATTTGATCTGAAACAAGACAGGATTTTGAATCGATCATGTTTAATTAAACTAAGACCATGTGAACACTGCAAAGGGTTACTGAACAAAAACTTATAAAGGAAAGTTCCTTTTGCACTTGGTTTAGATATACTTAAGTATCCCTCTTTTCAGTGTTAGTTTTAAAAAAGGCACCTGAACCTTATGTATTTCAAATTATATAGCATACTATCTAAAAACACAAAATTCTGGGGGCCTACCTGGCTCAATCTATAGAGCATGTGACTTGATCTCTGGGTCTTAAGTTCAGGCCCCATGTTGGATATAGAGCTTGCTTAAAAATATAGAAACACATTTCTAGATCTAACATTTGTGATTAGCAATGATAGTTTTTTACTGGCAGGTACTAACGTCATTTTTTATATGAATCTTCTCTAATCCTCCAAACTAAATGAGAATATCCCAATTTACAAATGAACTGGAGCCACAAAAAGACAAAAAGGCAAGTCATTAGCCCAAGGTCACATATCTGCTACTTGGAGTAAGGATTTAAATCCAAGCAAAGGCTGTGCTCTTAACCACTGTGCACATTACCTCCCCAAATAGACGATTACACAGACTTATGAAATTGTATACTTTACAATCAAAACTATATTCTGGCCACATTAACTTAAGTGCCACCATCGTGATCAAAAAATAATCCTTTGGAATTTATTTTTCCTATTTTATACAAATACAATAGTTTTTATAAGATGTGTTATTGTAATTTTTCATACCCAACATGAGTAAACATCAGCCAAATAAGCTTGATTTACAGATGCCAATTTGTGGGGGGGGGAGGGGTCTGGCTAACTCAGTACAGCATGCAACTCTTCATCATGGGGTCCTGAGTCTGGGCCTACACTGGGGGTAGAGAATACATTAAAAAATTAAATAATAAAATCTTAAAAGATATGCTAATTTTTTGTATCACTTTGGCAAAGTAGCTTTTGGAGCAATTAAAATCAGGAATAAAAAAGGATTACTAAATAATGATTAAAAAAATCAACTTGCCAAGAAGACTTGGCAATTGTAAATTTGTGTGCACCTAAAAATCAGAACTTAAAAAAATAAATAAAATCAGAACTTAAAATACAAGAAGTCAAAACTGACAGCATTGAAAAGAGAAATGGACAAAGCTTCAACTACATCTGGAGACTTAAAAACTTACCAGTAATCCATAGAACTACTAGGAAATCAGCAAGAAGATAGAAAAACTGAATGAAACCAACAACTAACTGGATCTACTTGACATAAATTATAACAGCAGAATAAGTATTCTTTTCAAATAGACATGGAACATTCACCAAAACAGACCATATCCTGGGTCACAAAAGAACTCTTAAGAAATTTAAAATAACAAAAATTACAAAGTATGTTCTCTGATCATAAACGAGAAATTAAGAACAGTAACAGGAAAATCTACAAACACTTGGAAACTTACCAACAGACTTCTCAATAATTCATGGCTCTAAGGGGAAGTCTAAAAGGAGTAAAATATTTTGAAATGAATGAAAATATCAAAATGTACGAAATGTAGCTAAACCAGTGTTTAGAGTAATTCACACTACTTTTATTAAGAAATTCCCTTTTATTAATTCAATTAATTTAAGAAAAAAAAGCTTCAATAAGCGTCCAGAGAAAGAAACTAGAAAAATAGCAGAATAAACCCAAAGCAAGCATATGGAAAATGGTCACAAAAAAGGAGGGGTTAAAAAAAAAAAAATCAATGAAACCGAAAACAGTAAGAAATAGCAACAAAACTAAAAACCAGTTCTTTGAAAAAAAAGCAATGAAATTGATGAATCTCTAGCAAAACTGACAAGACCCAAATGACCAATCTCAGGCCTGAAAGAGGTACCATTATTTTAAAAGGGCACTCAGGACCTAACACAACTATGCATATCAAGTTGGATTAAATGAATCAATACCTTGAAAGACACGAGCTACCAGACCTTAACTAAAATAATGTAAACTAAAACAAAATTAACTAGATAACCTGAGTATTTTCTATTCTCAAAAACTGAATTCAAGGGGAAATTGGGTGGCTCAGTTGGTTACGTGTCTGACTTCGGCTCAGGTCATGATCTCATAGTCAGTCTGTGCAGACAGTTTAGAGCCTGGAGCCTGCTTTGGATTTGGAGTCTCCCTCTCTCTTTGTCCCTCCCCAACTCATGCTCGCGCGCGCTCTCTCTCTCCCAAAAATAAATGAACATTAAAAACATTAAAAAAAAAAAACTGAATTCAAGTACCTGGCTGGCTCAGTTGGTAGAGCATGTGACTTTTGACCTTGGAATCATTGGTTTGAGCCCCGCATTAGGCGCAAAGATGGACTGAAACTGTTTTCTAATTGAATTTGTTGTTTAAAATCTTACTGGCAAATCCCATAAAACGCTGCAAGAAGACAACATAAATTATACAAATCTCTTCTAGGAAGTAAAACCACTTCCCAATTAATTTTATAAGGCTAGCATTACCATGGTAACAAACCAAGACAAAGATAATACAAAAACAAAAACTATTAACCAATATCTCATATGAACAGACACAAAAATCTTCAACAAACAAATCCAGATACATAAACTGCAGTAACATACCATGACCAAGTTTGGGATGTATGAAAATACAAGCAGGTTCAAAATTTGAAAATTCAATCAAAATTTTGAAAACCAAACAGGACAGGGATGGCCACTTCTACCACTTCTATTTCTCCAGCAAGTGCAATACAACAACAAAAAATAGACTCATGGGGTAGTGATTAAATAAAACCTCCTGTTTGTGGTTTATGAAGAAAATCCCAGGAATTCATAACAAAAACTCCTAGAAATAAGTTTAGCAAGGTTAGCCAAGTCACCGCATGCAAGGTCAACAAACAGAAATCGAACATTTCTATGCACTAGCTATATGCAATTAGAAATTGAAATTTTAAAAGATATATCATTTACAACAGCTTCACAAAATGAAAACTTAGGAATAAGTCTAACAAAAGATGTAAATGCTTTATCAGCTGAAAATCACAAATTGGTCAAGAATGAAATAAAAAAGATCCTAAATGGAGAGATGTCCCATGTTCATGGATTGGAAAACTTATGCTATTTCAATGAAAACCCTAGCAGGACTTTTTTGTAGATACAGACTAACTGATTCTAAACTTTATACAGAAAGGCAAAGAAAGTGAAAACAGACAAAACAATTTTGAAAAATATTAAACTGATGGAATCTTCTACCCAATTTTAAGACTTACCATAAAACTATGATTATCAAGGCAGTGTGGTATTTGTGAAGGGACAGACACATACATCAATAGAATATAACAGGAAGACCAAAAACAGACCCATATAAATAGCAACTGATTTTTGACAAAAGTGCAAAAACAATTTAATGAAGAATGGAGTGGCTTTTTCGATAAATTATTTCCAAACAATTGGACATCCTCATGCAAAAATATGAACTTCTACCAAACACTTCACAGTTGATACAAAAAATAATAATAATAACTTAAAATGAGTGACAGGTCTAAATGTAAAACGTACAATAAAACTTAAAAGAAAACAATGGAAAAAAATCTTCATAACCTGGAACTGCACCAAGAGTTATTAGACACAATACCAAAAGCATGATGAATTAGATAGAATACATCAAAATTAAAAACATTCATCCTTTAAAAGACACATCAAGAAAGTGGAAAAAAAAAAACACACAATAGAACAAAATATATACAAATAACATAAGAGACTTGTGTACAAAATAAGGACCTCTTAAAATAACTCAATTTAAAAATGGGTAAAGGATCTGAATAAGTATTTCTCCAAGAAAGATAAATAAATGGCCAATAAGCACAAGAAAAGATACTCAACATTAATAGTCCTCAGGAAAACGCAAAAATAAAAACACAGTGTGATACTAGTTCATAACCACTAGGACGGCTAAAAATTTTTAAAAAACACATAAAAGTGTTGGCAAAGATGTGGAGATATTAGAAATTCATATATTACTGGTAGGAATGTAAAATGGTGTAGCAACTTTGGAAAACAATCTAGAAATTCCTCAAATAATTACACATAATTTCTATAGAACTTGAAATTCTATTTCTAGGCAAGAAATGAAAATATACATGCACATAAAAACTTGTACTTGAATGTTTTAGCTTTTATTAATAATAGCCTAAAGGTAGAAACCTCTCAAATGTCCATCAACTGATAAATGGATAAACGTATGGCAATTATACAATGGAGTATTATTCAGCCATATAGAAAGAATGAAATACTGACAAGCTAGAACATAGATGAACAACTAAAACATCATGTTAAGTGAAAGAAACCAGGAACAAAAGACCTCATATGATTCCATGTATATGAAATGTCTAGAAAAGAGAAATTCATGAGATAGAAAGCAAATCAGTGGTTGCTTGGCTGGTGGCTTGGGCAAGGGAGAGTTGATAGCTGAAAGGTATGAGGTTTTCTGAAGTGATGAAAATGAAAACTGACTATAGGTAAGTAGATGACTACACTAAAAACCATTGCATTATATACTTCCCTGGTTTTTTTTTTAAACATTTATTTACTTTTTGAGAGACAGAATCTGAGCAGGGGAGGTGCAGAGAGAGAGGGAAACACAGAACTTGGAGCAGGCTCCAGGCTCTGAGCAGTCAGCACAAAGCCCAATGTGTGGCTCGAACTCACAAACCAGGAAATCGTGACCTGAGCCAAAGTTGGCCACTTAACCAATTGACCCACCCAGGCACCCCTGAATTATATACTTTCAATGGGTGAAACGTACAGTATGTGAATTATTTTTCAATAAAGCTGTTGTTTTCCTTAAAGTATTACTTAGGATTCCATTACTGTAACATTCTTGAAAAGACAAATCTAGACACAGCCATAATCAGTGGCTGCCAGGGTCTGAGGTTAGGAATGGTGTATAACTACTAAGAAGAGCAGTTTTTGTGCTGATTAAACTAACCTCTTGCAGTGCATGGCTGGCTCAGTCAATAAAGCATGTGTCTACTTGATCTCAGGGTCGAGTTTGAGCCCAATGTGGGGCACAGAGCTCAATCTCCTGATTTAAGAGGTGCTTACACATATTCTACATGTTAAAATTCACAAAACTTACGAATAGAATCTACATGTTAAAAATTCACAAAACTATGGGGGAACCTGAGTGACTTAGTCAATTAAGCATCTAACTCTTGATTTCAGCACAGGTCATGATCTCACAGTTCATGAGTTCGAGCCTTATATTGGGCTCTGTGTTAACAGTATGGACCTACTCAGGGCTCTGTCTCGCTCTCTCTGTCCCTCCCGTGCTCGTTCTCTATTTCTCTCTCAAAATACATTTTTTTTTAATTCACAAAAGTATGAACAGGAGAGTTAAATTTACTGTTTATTCAAAATGTGATTTTTTTTTTTTTAAAATATCAAGAAGAGAAAAGAAAAAAGCCTCTTTGCCAACAATTCATTCCTAAATAACTGGGTAAAGTGAACAAGGCAGACATTCTGACAAAGGGCATGCCTGGACTGTACTGGCCCACAATGGGGTATGTTCAGGTGCAAACAGGTGAGGATATCCCTGCTTGGAGAAGGGCGTTGGAGCCTGAGAAGAGTAAAGAAGGAATCCGTGTGAGGAGACGACCTAGAATAGGGAACCAAATATATTAAGGATAATAGGAATCAGGCTTCTTGTTGTTATTGTCTTATAGAAAGGGAGAAAAGAAAAATAAACCCCATGGAATTAAAAACGAAAGTGTGTGACCTCATGGTTTTCAACATACAGACAGAAATACAGATACATATAAGCAACATACACATACACCAACAGCAATTGCTCACTAGCACACAAATCTTGGCTTCTAAATACCATCCTCCATTTAAAAGAATCAGGGCACGTTAATAAAAAAAATAGCTATTTCTTGAGCTAGGACAGGGAAACCGTAAGCCTGGTATATCTTGTGCAAGGGAGTAAGAAATTACTCAAATAATGATGGGATATGTCAAAAGGACAGAAGCCACCTAGAATGGTCTTCCCCTTGCCAAATCAAGAAATAACATGAGCATCACAGTAATGGTAGTAATAGATTTTAACCCACTGAATAAAGTAGCAAATCATGAGTCCATATAGGTATGTTGGAAGTCTGATGAAAAACAAGGTAGTATTCTGAAACTACTTTCCCACAAAATAATTATAAACCTAAAAGAATAGCTTTACTGTGGATAAGACTGGCAGATACCACGTATTTAGTGATCTAAGTAAACACCATCAGAAAAAAGGACTAATCAAAGTTACTAACTCATGATAGGATGCAATAAGAACATGGCATTACTTCTGTAACATTCATGCCAAAGATGTATAACCTGAATCTAATCAAGAATATAAGACAAAACTCAGAATGAAGGATATTGTACAAAACCAGCCTATAATTTTCTAAAGTGCTAAGGCTGTAAAAGTCAAGAAAAAAATGAAGACATTACAGATTGAAGTAGACCAAAGACC
This sequence comes from Suricata suricatta, assembly GCF_006229205.1. Taxonomy (NCBI): domain Eukaryota; kingdom Metazoa; phylum Chordata; class Mammalia; order Carnivora; family Herpestidae; genus Suricata; species Suricata suricatta. The sequence goes on along the minus strand of NC_043705.1, from coordinate 96,206,430 downwards.
TCTGACATCTAATCTAAAGGCAAGGCATGATTCTGACTGGATCCTTTTGCTCTATAGGCATTATTGGGACAATCAGTTAAACCTGAATGCAATGAAGATGTGAGGATGAGATGGTCAGAAGGTATCAATGCCAATTCCCTGATTTTAATCAGGAATTGTATTGTACATTGTATTATAGTGATGTAAGAGCAAGTCCTTTGAAAGAAATACACACTAACGTACTCAGAGATGATGTAGCATCATATTATAAACTTACAAACAGTTCAGGAAGAAAACATTTGGCATTGTTTAAAATATTTTTTAGGGGCACCTGGCTGGCTCAGTTGCTGGAGCATGAGACTCTTGATCTCAGGGTTGTAGGTTAAAGCCCCGCACTGGGTATAGAGATTACTTAAAAATAAAACCTTTAAAAAATATAGAGAGAGATATTTTTAAGTTTCAAAGGATATAAAAAGAATCAAATACAATCTTAAAAGACAATTCGTACTTATATGTCTGGATCACTGAAGAGCAAAATTATGTCACTGACTTATAAACATTACCCATAATTTACTTTCTGTCACTGACAAAGGACTCGCTCAATAGCCCCATCCACTTTACTGCTTCTGTCTTGCATTAACCCATTCCTTTTGTTAGGTTTCTAACTATTTTTCAATTTCTTGACAGTCATCTCCCAAGGAACAATATGCTACTTCAAAAATTTTCATTAACTCTTAAAATTACATTACTCAGAATATATTTGCAGACTTTTCCTTTCTTAAACTTTTTTCAGTAATATAGTTCTCGTATGAACTGGTATACTTGGACAAAGGGGTCCGTAATTCCTATTTAGAAAAGTTTATTGATCATTATTCCTGCATTACACTTACTGAAAGAAAAATTTAATTGTCCCTGAAGGCACCCAGTCATTTCACATGATCTATACCCTAAGGTTTTTTGTATTAAAAATACAGATTAAATATGAATTTAGTAAAATGCAGCATATAAAATTTCATGCTGAGCAAAAAAAGAGGTCCAAAAAAAAGTTACTCTCTATTAATAGAATAGCTTCCACAGTATTTAAGATGTTTCCTATGTAAATCATACTTGAATACAATTTTTAGAACCATAGTTAAATATATTTTGCAATTTGTTAACTGCAGGTATCCACATCTCCTTCCACCACATAATCTGTTCCTTTGATTAAGTTGGCAACATCTGCTGAGATCCATAGAATGCAGCAAAAAAATTGTAGTGGTTATTTCTCAAGATTTGAGAAATCTGGTCCACCTTTAGAGTAGTTTCCTGAGATTTCTGCTCCACTGAAGTCAAAACCAGGATTCTAAAAGACATGAAAAAAAATGATGAGAAAATAAACCTTTTAAGGAAAAATATAAGTAACCCAAAAGGGAAATGGTAAAGACATGAACTAGCAACTGACAAAACAGGAAATTCAAATGTCAAAAGACACTAAACCTCACTGTAATCACCAAAATAGAACTTAAAACTAGAAGGTATATTTGAATTTTCAGATCTACAAATATTTAGAAAATCAATACGTGTATTAAAATGTTGAAAAGTGTATGGGCAAACATATACTTTAGTAGAAGTGTGAAAACAGATTTTAATAACTAGCATCATTTGAGAGTCTACCTCATGCCAGGCAGGGTTCTAAGAGCAATGCATTTATATCAACATATTTAATCCTCACAATAATACTACAAAGTAAGTACTATCTCACGCTTTAATCTTTCTGAAGGTCATTTCATTTATTCAACAAACATTTACTAACTTACAACTGTTTGGGAGATATCATTAGAGGCATGTGGAATTTAAGAGTGAATAAAACAAAGATCCCTGCATTGGTGGAGCTGCCATTCTTACAGAGGACACAAACAATAAAACTGTAAGTTAGCTAGGACAAGGGTTGGCAAACTTTACCTTAAAGAGCCAAGTAGTAAATATTCTAGGCTATGAAGCCCATACAGTCTCTGCCGTAACTACTTAAGTCTGGTATTGCTATATGAAAGAAAATACACACAAAAAAACAAGCATAGCTGTATTCCAGTATAACTTTACTTCAAAAACAGGGAGTGGGCCAGATTTTACCCATGGGCCACAGCTTGCCAGCTCCAGAGTGTTAAAAGTTGGTGCAAGTGATAGGAAAGGAAAGGAAAGGGAAAAGAAATGAGAAAAGGCAGAATAAGGGAAATGAGATTATAGTATTCAAATAGGATGATCAAAGATCAAATTATGCTCTGCTGTGCAATGACTTGAAAACAATGAAGAAGTCAGCCAAGCTTTGGGAGAACATTGTAGTCAAAAGGACAGAAAGGAAAGACCTGGAATATTCAAAAATACAAAAAGGCCATTATGGCCAAGGTAGTATCACTGAAAGAGACAGTAGTAGAAGAGTCAGGGAGATCATGGACGACCGGATCAGATAAGGCCTGGAAAAAGACTCTGTCTTTTAGTAGACTGAAAGAGTTCTAAGAGAAGCGATGTGTTCTGACTTGCATTTTAAAAGGATTGCTATGCTATTTTGAGAACACTGTATCTTGGCAAGGGTACAAGAGAACCATCAGAAGGCTATTAGAGTAATCTAGGCAAGACATTACAGGTGGTCCAGATCAGAGTGGTTGTAAAGCTGATGGCGACAAATGGACAAACTCTGAATACACTTAGAAGGTAGGGCCAGTAAGGTTTCCTAACAAATTGGATAGGGTGTGTGAGAGAGAGCAAGGAATGGAGGATGATTTCCCATTTCTGAACAAGTAGTTTCCGTCAACAAAGATGAGAAGGCTAGAGGTATAACAAGTGTGGGAGGAAGTCAGGGAATTATGTTGAGTATGTCGAGTCTGATAGGTCATATTGGCAAGTGAAGATGCTGAACACTCAACTAGAAACGTGAACCCAATATTTGGGAGAAAAATCTAGACTAGAGAAACAAATTTGGAAATCACCATTATATACACCAAAATTATCCATCAAAACTTTAATGAGTGCTTTGATCCAGTAACTCTTCTCCTAGATAAATAAACAGAACATTGGAATAGTTTCAAAAAGATGAAAGAACAAACTTTGAAATAGAAAGAATTAGAAAAATCCAAATCTTACCAAAAGGAAAGAGCTAAATAACTAATAATGATACAAATTAGAAAACATTCTGAAGAGTTAGAAGGAAAAAGAAAACAACACAATACATATAGTGTGATCCCGTGCAAACCAACGTATCAATGAGATAATGAGACAAAAACCAAAGAATGGGGAGATGTTAATGAAAGGAACCTATCCCTTTTTTACACTGTTACGTCTTTATTAATTAAATTTTTCTGAGTTCACTCACGCATTACTGGTGTACATTAAGTAAATTTAAACTTATAAATTATGGCACTATAAACAAAACCCTCCCCAGAAAATTTGAAAAAACAAAATCCACAAAAACGAAACACCAGTAGTTTTTCTAACCATTTAACTTTAAAAATTCTTTTAAAGAACTTTTTTTGTGATTTTTCTATAACCAAATTTGAGTTTTAGTTTCAAAAAATAATTTTTCTATGATTTTAAGATGTTTAACAATACATACCTATATACTTATCTGACTTACCTCTTTCTGGAATCTTTCTAAAGTAAGTTTTCTCTGCATTTGGTCTTGCACCCAAGGATCAGCTGCATATTCAGATTCTAGAAGAGAAGTCCAACAATTTGCTGCATCTCTCTTTGTCTTTGTAAGAACGATACGGACCATTTTTCTGTCCTCTAAACAAAAATCACAAAGAAATTAGAGTTCATATTAAATTTTCTATTTTCAAAAACCATTAGGTAATCTTGACATATAACTATTTTCAATACATTTCTATCCCTCTAACTACCAAAGCTGCAAAGACAAAGTACCTAATACAACAGAAGAAACACACTAAGTTGGAAGACAAAATTAATTTTTATTTTTTATTTTTTTAAGCTTACTTTTTATTTTTTGAGAGACAGAGGAGTGTGAGCAGGAGAGGGACAGAGAGAGAGAGGGACACACAATCTGAAGCAGGTTCCAGGCTCTGAGCTGTCAGCACAGAGCTTGACGTGGGGCTCAAACCCACGAACCATGAGATCATGACATGAGCCAAAGTTGAATGCCTAACCAACTGAACCACCCAGGTGTCCCAACAAAATTAGTTTTTAAAAAGATTCCAAGAATTATAGATTCCCCCTTACCCAAAGTCCATGTTCCCTCATCAGCTATTGTTGAATCAAAGAGTTTGCCCTGAAAAATAAACATTTATTTCAATACAAAAATAAAAAGTTTCAGTACATGAAATATTAATATACTAAAAACATAAATATATAATTAATTTTTATAAGACTTTCATGATTTAAGGCTTTGTTAATTTCTTTTTTAATAAATTTTTTTAAATGTTTATCTATTTTAGAGAGAGAAACAAAGTGTTAAGTGGGAGAGGATCATGGAGAGCGAGACACAGAATCCAAACCAGGCTTCCAGGGTCTGAACTGTCAGCACAGAAGCTGGGAGGGCTTGAACTCAGTGTGTGAGATCATGACCTGGGCCAAAGTCGACGCTTAACTGACCACCCAAGGTGCCCCAACTTTGCTAATTCCCTATCTAATCCAGACGTTAATTGTCTAGTCTGGTACAGTTAGTAGGGAGATAAAATTTTATACCATTTCAGCATATTGATAGGTGTTCAACCCTATCTTTCCTCCTAGCAAGTGAAATGGAACCTAGTTCACACTACTTGGAATATTTACTCTGACTACACAAGACTCTCTAAAGACAGATTAGGGCTCCTTAATTTTTAGGAGATGAATAATTACTACTGATCACTTAATAACCAAACGTGCAACTAATATCTGAAATGCCTTAACTTTACCAATTAAAATGAACTAGCTTCCCTGCTGAAATTAAGAAATGATGCCTTTTAAAATAAACATTAAAAAACTGGTTCAATCTCTTTGCTGGGCAATGTAGCATCAAAAAATTTTAAAGCACATACTGTAGTTCTGATTTCAGATAAGCTGTGATGAAACTTGTTTTAAGAAAGAAATCAGCAGAACATAAGTTTAAAAGAGAATGCAGGGGCACCTGGCTCAATCGGTTAAGTGTCTGACTTTGGCTCAGGTCATGATCTCATGCTTTGTAGGTTGGAACCCCGCATTGGGTTCTGTGCTGACAGCTCAGAGCCTGGGGCCTGTTTCAGATTTTCTCTCTCTCTCTCTCTCTCTCTCTGTCTGTCTCTGTCTCTCTCTGCCTCTCCCTTGTCCGCACTCTCAGTCTCAAAAATAAATAAACATTAAAAAATTTTTTAAAAGATAAGAGAATGCATCTGGGGCGGCCGGGTGGCTCAGTCGGTTGAGTCTCTGACTTCAGCTCAGGTCCCGATCTCGCAGTTCATGAGTTCGAGACGGGTGACAGGCTCTGTGCTGATTGCTCAGAGCTTGAAGGCTGCTTCGGATTCTGTGTCTCTCTCTCCTCTGCCCGTCTCCTGCTCGCACTCTGTCTCTCTCTCTCTCAAAAATAAACATTTTTTAAAAATTAAAAATATAAAAATAAACACATCATTTAAAAAAATAAAATAAAAGAGAATGCATCTGCTCAAATCTATTTTGATTTCTTGCTACTTGCCAAATTTAAGTTTTAGGAAATGAAATTAAAACATCACATGAACACATTTTTCATATTTCAATACTAGTGAGAAAAAAACCCTACTAGTCTAAAACTACATCTAAAATCCTAAAGTTGAAGTTACTGCTAAATTGTAAATAAAGTTACTAGAATTACTAAGGGAAATTTGAATTGTAACCTTAAACCACTGTTCAGTAAACTATGGATTCAACTTTTCGAAAGGTCATTAAAAGCCAAGCCAACATAAATCAATGTCATTCACGTGACTCTCTCCTTTTCTCTGAGGCACGTAAAGCACTTCCACATATTAAAAAAAAAAAAAATGGCTAGCACCTAGTGTACTCTAGTTACCTACCAAGCACTTGCCCAAACTCTTAATTCCCATGGATAGCTGTTATGCTCAAAACAATCCTATCAGAAAGGTACTATAATTACCACACTTTGTGGATTATGACATAGGGAATAATCTCTTGCTCAAGGTTACAAAATTAGAGAAACGGCAGAGAAAGGTATCCTACATCAAGGAATCTCCCTTCACTACACTATCATCAAACATCTTGAGCACGTAATCCGGGAAAGAAGTCCAACTTCAAAGTAATTGAAGTTAACTATAAAGCTTATCCAGGAAAAAGTTCTCAGATCCAAGAAGCATAATGAGAATAAAAGAGGTAGCATTCTCTCCAAACACCTCTAGACTATGTGCTTAACCACTCCACAAACAAACATGCAAATTTCTTCTCATTTTGATGAAAAAACAAATCACCTGACATCATCTCTGAATCCTCATCCCTACATCCTTAACCTTTATTTTCATTACTTTCCCGTGACTGCTTAAACATTTATTAGTTTCTTATAGCCTCCCTACAAGAACTTACGTCTTGCTCACCTCTGACCTCTTAACACCTAAATCAGTGCCAGTAAAAAAACATGTGTATGATAAACATTTGTTCCTACAAAGATCCAAGGGAAGACCCGCAGAGGAACAAAAGCAGCAGCTTCACTGGGTTGAGAAATAAAGGCAGAAAATTGGGCTCCTCAAATCTCCACGGTCAACTCAGCACCACTGGGGTCTCCGACCAGAACAAAACTAGGCCAATGCCATCGTTCTTTCGGGCAAGGAGCCATTCGGCAATCCAAGCCTTTCTATGGAAACCATGAACCATAGGACTCGGAGACTTAAGAGGCCAGGAAGTAACTGAGCACAAGCCCCGACTTGCCGCTACCTTAAGGATCTCGCGACCACCCACGGCCAGCGCCACATGCCGGCTCTGCAGGCCGCACTGGATATCCTGGGCGCGAGTGCCTGGCGGCACCTGAACTTCAATGAACACCTCCTCCAAGGTCTGGTACCACTGGCCCCACGGAGTCCCGCACGGAACCACCCCACTGCGCTCCTCAAACGGGGCCGACATACTCCAGGAGCCTCCCAGCTGCAGCCGCAAGAAGCGAAGTGAGCGCACGCGCGGAGTCTCCACGCTTAGGCCACTCCCTGGACTCGCCGCTCAGATCACTGCACATGCGCAGGGACGTAAGCGACGTCTCAGCGTGTGCCTTTTTCCTTTTCAATGGCCATTTAGGACCCTAGCAGTAGCCGGTTTGAAAGAACTGAAACCCAGGGAGTTTACACCCAAGGAACGGTGGGAGTATGTTGGAACCAGTGAAACTAGAACTCACTTCAACTGCAACCTATATGACGCCAAACGCAGACTTCCGACCTCGTCAGCTATGAAATGCGCTTGCGCAAATGCTACTCTTCTGTAAGTTACAATTAAGTAACGTCAGGAATGATTGGACATGGGTTGGGGGAGGGAGGAGGCAGTAATAGTCTCCTATTGGCTGGTAACCGGAACTCACGGAGCCGCTAATTAGACGCGGCGGGGCCGGGTGCGCATGCTCTTTAGATGTTCGTAGCCGGGATTGGCGTGCTCAGGGTTTTGGTTTTCAAACCTGGTGACGTGAAGGTGGGCGGGGAATAAGCGGGGAGATTTGAAACTGTAACCAGTAAGCTGTAATAGGCAGCAGGAAGTTGCGGAGAACCGCTAGGGACCTTCGGTTTGTGGAGCTGGTGGTCAACATGTCCTTTCCTAAGGCGCCCCTGAAACGATTCAATGACCCTTCTGGTGCGTACGGGGAAAGGAGCTGGGGGAATGGGATAAGTTGTCACGACCTTGCCCCTCTCGGTTCCCTTCATCAGTGGCAAATTGGCGATTTTAGGGCTAGAGTGGGTTTCCTTCAACTGATTCGTTTTTCTGGAACCTATACGAAGCATTTACTACATGCCTAGCACTATTCAGAGTGAGAAGGATACAGCAGTGAATGAACCACAGTCCCAGCCCCATGGAGCTTGCATTCAAGTGGACAGTACAAGCCAATAAACAATTAAGTCTGTGGAAAAACTAAAGCAGGGGGAAGGAAATGGGGAGAAGGACACTATTTGGCTATTTAGTAGCTATTTGATGGTCAAATCCAGAAGGCCTCACTTATTTAAAAAAAAAATTGATTCCTGTTTTTCATATGAACTTGTGGGGGTTTTTTGTTTGTTGTTGTTTTTGGTTTTTTGGTTTTGGGGGGTTTTTTTGGATATTCCACTCGAATAAAAGAAAGCTGATTGGTAATGGCAGTTTATGGGTAAAATTGTGGTAGCAGGACTTACTGAGAATATTGTTAATAAAGTAATAACAGGTAATATCAACAGTACCATGCTCAGTATTTACATTAATTATTAATTCTTTAATTCCCCAACATTCCTGAGTTACACAACCAAACTAGCAGAAGTAGGACAGGAAACCAGACTTCCCTGAATCCATCCTGTGCTCTTAACCACTGTAGAGCACAAGCAGGATAACCAGGAAGACTCAGGTGTGGTTGGTGAGGCACTCATTCAGTAGACACAAACTGTATGCAGGGACTGTGCTAAGGTCTTCCCTATTAGATCTGGTTTATTCTTTCCAACAGCCAGGTGAGAAAGGTACTAATACTGTCCTCATTGTACACGTGAGGAAAGGAGGAGTTTTATAACTGTACTGAGTCCATGATTTATCCATTACCCATTATAATATATATTTTTTAATGTTTTATAAATTTATTTTTGAGAGAAAGAGCACATGCATACAAGCAGGAGAGGGAGACAGAGGATCTGAAGCAGGTTCTGTGCTGTCTGTGCTGTCTTTAACTTGTTAGCCAACATGCAAATGGAAATAAGAATCACTTTGTTCACAAACAAAGGCCAAGTGACAAATGGATCAGCACAAGCATATTTTCTAAATTAAGAGATTCAGGCAATGTATTATTTCCTGGCTATTCAAAGAACCTTCTCTTGAGTTCTCTCAGCAGTGTGTCTTTTAAGGAGAATTTTATTTTCTTTATAACAGATTAAACTGGCTTTACTAGTGTCACAAAATTTCAGATTCACAGTTTCAGGAGAAATAATAGTTATCATTTATTTGATGCTTTGTGCATATGTGAGTGCTGTAGAGATTTCTCTTGTTACTCTAGTAATCCAACAACTACAAGATACTCTTTTATTCCTGTTTCATAACTAGGGAATTCAGCCTCAGTTGGAAATAACTTTCCAGGGGTCTTAAAGCTAGATTAGAAAATGAGAGTGTATAATGTTCTCTTTTTTTTAAATGTGTTTTTTATTTATTTTTGAGAGACAGAGAGAGACAGTGCGAGCAGGGGAGGGTCAGAGAGAAAGGGAGACACAGAATCCAAAGCAGGCTCCAGGCTCTGAGCTGTCAGCACAGAGCCCAATGCAAGGCTCGAACCCACAAACCTTGAGATCATGACCTGAGCTGAAGCTAGCTACTCAACCAACTGAGCCACCCAGGCGCCCCAAGAGAGTGTAATGTTCTCATTCACATCTTTTCCCTATGACTGAAAGTACTTGGCACATAGTAATCTCTATTGATTGGCATACAAAACTGGATTTGAACCCTGATGGGGTAACTACAAAACTCTATTCCCATTCTGACATCCCCAGTGACTTTCTATGTTTCCGTCACCATACTGCCAAACTCAACCCTGAGCAAAATACTGGGGTTACAGGCATGATCAAGAGAGTTTCTAATTTCAACCAATTTTGTCTAACTTGGGAGATAAATAAGTACATTATGTTAGGTGGGAAATAGAAAAGTGTATTAAAAGCCATTACAAAAGGGTTGAGTTCTTTGATAAGAACACTATTCACAGGCTGCTATGGAAGGAAGTTTCCAGCCTGATTTGGGGATTCAGAGAAAACTGGAAGAGGCTAAGATCTGAAGGGTAAGTGAGAGTTAGCCAGGCAAACTGGAAGATGGGCTGTCCATTCTAAGTGGAAGAAATAGAAAATAAAGACATCTGTAAATTTGAAGCATAAACATAAAATGTTTGGTTTGTTTACAAGTATTGACTACCTTTGTCAGTTTCTGAACGTTGTTGATCAAAATAGAAGTTGTGCCAGAAAACTTGTGATCTCTCTCAGGAGATCCCATCCTGTTTGTCTAATGTCCCCTCTCCCCACATTTCTAGCAAGTCATATGTATCTGTGATGTCGTACATTTAAGCATTAGTAAGGAAAAGACCCAGAGCGTGAAAATGGCATGTACTACATGTACTACAGTCTCAAAAAGCCTGGATTTCAACCTAGTTCTTGAATCTAAATCCCCATGACTATCCAATGTGATTCTTTCGTCTTTAGGGAAGGTTTTCTTAAGTAGGATTTTAATTGTTCTCAACTCGCATGATGCTGCTTAGTCACTGTACACCATTCCATCTTTTGCTGGCCCATATCCCCTTTTGAGAGTGTAGAACTAATGATGAACCAGAATACAAGAATTTAACAGCATTTTATTTTTTAGCTGCTCTGACAAGTCTAGACCAGTGCTTCTCACACTTTTCCACAGAAACATTCCTAAAAGCAGAGAGCAGGGCATCTTCCTGGCTCAGTTGTTAGAGCATGTGACTCTTGATCTGAGGGTTGTAAGTTCAAGCCCCAGGTGGGCCTAGAGCTTTATAAAAAAAAATTTTTTTTATGGGGGATCTGGGTGGCTTAGTTGGTTAACTGCCGGACTCCTGGCTTCAGCTAGGGTCATGATCTCACAGATTGTGAGTTCAAGCCCCACATCAGGATCAGTGGTGATGACGTAGAGCTGCTTGGGATTCTCTGTGTCACTCTGCCCCTGCCCTGCTTGCTCACACTCTAAATAAATGAAGTGAAATGAAATAAAATAGTAAATAAAATTTTTTAAATAAAAAATAAAAGTAGAGAGGAAAGAATAACTATAGACTCTGCATACACTCATTCCCACCTCCCTAAAAAAGCTAACAGCATTGCTGGCAGTTTTCTTTAAAGTCTCTTGTTATGTTAAAATATAATATATTCTACTCTGCTCCCTCTGACTCCTATTCCAAATGAGTGACATAGGTGTGTTAAGATGTGCAACCCTTAAACTGCTTTTAGGGAAACCCCTGTCAGCCTCCTGTTTACCCCAAGGTGAAAACAGTTTGTGAAGTGTGAGAGATCTGAGCGAGCCAAGATTAATGTTTCTAAGTCTGCCTTTATTTTAGATGCCCCACTGAATTCTGTACTTCATTTTGGGACTTTCTCCTGATTGGAGATCTGCTTCCTCAACCCCTTATTGACCACATTTAGATCTAAAAGCTCCCAGGATTGGAATCTTTGTATCAGTACATAAAAAATGATCATTATTTCCAGAATCTGATGGTAATTACCTCAGTGACTCTTTTTGAGTAGGGTTGATTCAAATATTATTTTTCTTATATTCAATCTTTAATACAAAGCCATGTTGCTTGTTCTTTCATGATGTTTATTTCAAGACTGTCTTTGCTGTTTTGCTCAGTTGCCTGTGTTCCTTTGACTCATTAAAATAAATATCATTTGGGGGGGCACCTGGGTGGCTCAGTCGGTTAAGCGGCCGACTTTGGCTCAGGTCAGATCTCACGTTCGTGGGTTCGAGCCCCGCGTCGGGCTCTGTGCTGACAGCTCAGAGCCTGGATCTGCTTCCGGTTCTGTGTCTCCTTCTCTCTCTGCCCCTCCCCCTCTCATGTTCTGTCTCTCTCTGTATCAAAAATAAATAAAACGTTAAAAAAAATTAAAAAAAAAGAAAGAAATATCATTTGGGAAGATAATGATGTTCTTCATAAGGAGGCCTGTTTTGTAATATCAGATGGGTGCCATCTTTACATTGAAAAAAGCAAACTATTCTAATGTTTAGTTTTTTTTATTTTTGAAAGAGCATGAATGGAGGAGGGCAAAGGGAGAGGGGAAGACAGGATCTGAGGCAGGCCCTGTGCTTACAGTAACAAGCATGATGTAGGGCTTGAACTCTCGAAACGTGATATTGTGACCTGAGCTTAAGCTGGACGCTCAACTGACTGAGCCATCCAGGAGCCACTGAGAAAACAATTTATTAATGGTATTTTACATTTATATCACTCATACTATGACAGGTTTTTAACTTAAGATCATAAGTAGCATGACATTAGACATTAATTAATATGTTTTATGTTTCCTCTAGGTTGTGCACCATCTCCAGGTGCTTATGATGTTACAACTTCAGAAGTAGTGAAAGGACCGGTATCCTTTCAGAAATCACAAAGATTTAAAAAACAGAAAGGTAATGGATTCCCGAATAACATAATGGTATTATGATCTCATAAGTTTTAAAGTTATGAATAAAAGTATTTAAATTAGAAGATGCCATTGTATTTCTAGAAATGAGAAGCTACAGTTATATTTAAATTTTCTTATTTGATGACTTTACAAAAGAGTCAACTGCAGAATAATGCTATAATCATTTCACTGTTGTATAACCGGGAAAGTTAAGCAAGACACTTACATAGATATATAGTTTCCCTTTTGGTAATCAGTTTAACCTTCTGTCAGAGAATATTAGGAAAATCAGAAAAGTATTAGATGTGTAAATACTATTGTACAACTAATTATTTGGACATACACAGAAAAAAATAACTTTATACTGCTTCACTAATATTTATAATAAGAAATTTGGAAATTGGGTTGTCTGTGTTTCAAACATGTAAGTCCCAACTAAAATCTTTACAATATGTTTTATTATAGAATCACAACAAAATCTTAATGTTGACAAAGATATTACCTTGCCTGCTTCAGCAAGAAAAGTTAAGACTTTGGGATTAAAGGTGAGGAACTCTGATATTAGAGCTGGTTTAGTACTTAAATCATGAAAACATTTCTGAAAGGTAGTTTATTTGACTAGAATGGGTCAAGTGTATAAACTAAGGTTATAAGTAAATCTAAAATTAATAAAAAATATTGTCATTAGAACTCTAGCAAGATTGATATTTCAGCGTACATCATTACTAAATATATTGTTTAAATGTGTCTGGAGTTCAGAATTACAAAATGGTCTCCACTTCTCAGTCATTTCTCTATCTAGATAAATTAACACCTAGTAAGCCTTTAAAAAGTAGGCAGTACTTTGATATATTAGTTCTCATCGTTTGAGATGTTTTGGTTTTGTTTGCTTATATGTGCAGAAGAGTAAATCTTGGTGAAGAAAAAAGAAAAAAGAACATTTTAATGCCTAAAAGAGATTTATTTGCTACTCAAAAACTGCCACGGAGTGGTGGGAGACTAAATTGACTTCATGTTATGACTTGTGCAACAGTCTATTTATTATTACTGTTTCCATTAGTTCATAAAGCAAGTTGTACTTTCTTAAGGAGTTGCAAAGAGTGATTTGTTAAATGTGGGAAAGATTCAAGGTTGGGAAACCAAAGCTTAGACTTGTTCATTTACTTAGTGATTATCTAAGTTTCTTGTTTCATAATATAGGGCTTCATTATCTGGTATGGAAGTGATTAGCCACATGTGGCTATTGAGTACTTCAAAGTGAAGAGCTATATTTTTAATACTATTTAATTTTAAATAATATATAAAAACTGATACTTGTTTCTATTGTTGGAAAACTTAAATGTTTTTGGAACAACTTGGGATGTGTTCCTACTTTTTAATATGCACATTTTATGAAATCTACATACAGATAGCTATTTTATTTTTTTAAATAGTTTATTGTCAAATTGGTTTCCATACAACACCCAGTGTTCTTCCCCATAAGTGCCCTCCTCCATCACCACCACCTCTTTTCCCCCCTCCCCCTTCCCGTTCAACCCTCAGTTCATTTTCAGCATTCAGTAGTCTCTCAAATTTTGTGTTCCTCTCTCTCTCCAACTCTCTTTCCCTCTTCCCCTCCCCCTGGTCCTCCATTAGGTCTCTCCTGCTCTCCTGTTAGACCTATGAGTGCAAACATATGGTATCTGTCCTTCTCTTTCTGACTTATTTCGCTTAGCATGACACCTTCTAGGTCCATCCACTTTCCTACAAATGGCCAGATTTCATTCTTTCTCATTGCCATGTAGTACTCCATTGTGTATATATACCACATCTTCTTGATCCATTCATCAGGTGATGGACATTTAGGCTCTTTCCATGTTTTGGCTATTGTTGACAATGCTGCTATGAACATTGGGGTACATGTTCCCCTATGCATCAACACTCCTGTACCCCTTGGATAAATCCCTAGCAGTGCTATTGCTGGGTCATAGGGGAGTTCTATTCTTAATTTTTTGAGGAACCTCCACACTGTTTTCCAGAGCAGCTGCATTCCCACCAACAGTTTAGGCAGGTGCCCGTTTCTCCATATCCTCGCCAGCATCTATAGTCTCCTGATTTGTTCATTTTAGCCACTCTGCCCAGTGTGAGGTGGTATCTCAGTGTGGTTTTAATTTGTGTTTCCCTGATGATGAGTGAAGCTGAGCATCATTTCATGTGTCTGTTGACCATTTGGATGTCCTCTTTGGAGAAGTGTCTATTCATGTCTTCTGCCTATTTCTTCACTGGATTATTTGTTTTTCAGGTGTGGAGTTGGTGAGTTCCTTATAGGTTTTGGATAATAGCTCTTTATCTGATATGTCATTTGCAAATATCTTTTCCCATTCTGTTGGGTGCCTTTTAGTTTTGTTGATTGTTTCTTTTGCCATACAGAAGCTTTTTTATCTTGATGAGGTCCCAGTAGTTCATTTTCCATTTTAATTCCCTTGCCTTTGGAAATGTGTTGAGTAAGAAATTGCTGCAGCTGAGGTCAAAGAGTTTGTATCTTGCTTTCTCCTCTAGGATTTTCATGATTTCCTGTCTCACATTCAGGTCCTTCAGCCATTTTGAGTTTATTTTTGTGTATGGTGTAAGAAAGTGGTCTAGTTTCATTCTTCTGCATGTTGCTGTCCAGTTCTCCCAGCACCATCTGTTAAAGAGGCAGTCTTTTTTCCATTGGATACTCTTTCCTGCTTTGTCAAAGATTAATTGGCCATACATCTGTGGGTCCAATTCTGAGTTCTCTCTTCTATTCCACAGGTCTGTGTGTCTGTTTTTGTCTTACAACTTGATTTAAATGAATACACACACACAATGGAATATTATTCAGCCATTAAAAAAGAATGAAATCTTGCCATTTGCAATAACATAGATAGCTAGAGAATATAATGATAAGCTGAATAAGTCAGAGAAAGACAGATACCATGTGATTTCATTCAGATGTGGAATTTAAGAAACAAAAAAGAAAACAAGCAAAGGGAAAAAAGAAAATCCAAGAAACAAACTCTTAATTATAGAGAACAAACTGATGGTTGCCAGAGGGGAAGTGGGTGGGGAGATGGGTGAAAGAGGTGATGGGAATATGGATGACGTGTTCTGACGAGCACAAGGTGATGTACGGAATTGTTGAATCACTATATTGTACACCTGAAACTAATAGAACACTGGCAACTATACTGGAATTAAAACTTTTTAATAAAATCATTTTTAAAAAGAAATTGATTTAAATTTCTTGACGAAACAGTTCTGAAATTTTGAATAAATTATAGAACTCTTAGAAAACTAAATTACATACAAGTTTATGCAAAACCCCAAAACAATAGTCCATCCTTGATAGAAAATTCCATCAGGTGAGAAATTAATAAATATGAGACTGACATAGCTGTCTCCACAACTTAGAAGTATATAAAACAGGTTGTGTTTGACATACTTATCCATTTTTTTCCATTTAACATGGAAAAGATAGATACTGAGTTTGGAGCCATTGTATCAGAAAGGCTGTTGGATATAAAAGACATAGAGCAAAAATTATATAGCTTATTTAGAACGAAGGCAGTAAGTAAATTGAAACCAGTTTATACTGGCACGCCTGGATGGCTCAGTCGGTTAGCATCTGGTTAGCATCTGATTCTCGGTTTTGGTTCAGGTTACAATCTCATGGTTTTGGGAATTTGAGCCTTCTTGTGGTCTATGTGCTGACAGTGCAGATCCTACTTGGAATCCTCTCTCTTCTCCCTCTCTGCCCCGCCCAGCTCATGCTGTCTCTGTCTCTCTCAAAAATAGACTTGGGGTACCTGGTTGGCTCAGTTGGTTAAATGGCTGAGTTCAGCTCAAATCATGATCTCACAGTTCATGGGTTTGAGCCCCATGTCAGGCTCTGAGCTCAGAGCCTGGAGCCTGCCTCAGATTCTGTATCTCCCCCTCTCTCTCTGGCCCTCCCCCTCTCACTCTCTATGTATCTCTCTCTCTCTCTCTCTCTCTCTCTCTCAAAAATAAATAAACATTAAAAATTTAAAA
>NC_043705.1:96120727-96190071 GCF_006229205.1 Suricata suricatta | reverse complement strand
CTAATACATGCTGTGCTTTAAAACATGTTTATTAAACATAAATAGACTTAAAATTTTTTATTTATTTATTTATTTTTAAATATTTTATTTTTGATACAGAGCATGAGAGAGGTAGAAGCGCAGAGAGAAGGAGACACAGAATCTGAAGCAGGCTCCAGGCTCTGAGCCAGCTGTCAGCACAGAGCCTGATGCGGGGCTTGAACCCAGGAACGTGAGATCTGACCTGAGCCGAAGTCGGAGCCTTAACCGACTGAGCCACCCAGGCGCCCCTAGACTTAAAAATTTTTAAATCAGCTTATACCATTTTAATTTTTATTTGTGTGTGTGTTTGTGTGTGTGTGTGTGTCTGTGTATAAAAACACATATATACATTTTTTTGCTCTTTGGATATCAAAGTTTAAGTTGATTTTTCTTTTTAAGATTGTTTTCTTTCTGGGATAGCATAATTAAACATTCAAAATGTATGCTGTTTAACATTAGAAAGAAAGCACTCAGGGGGCGCCTGGTGGCTCAGTCAATTAAGTGGTTAAGCCTCCAGCTTCTGGTCAGGTCATGATCTCAGTTTGTGGGTTCGAGCTCCGGCTCTGTGCTGACAGCTAGCTCAGAGCTGGGAGCCTGTTTCAGATTCTGTGTCTCCCTCTCTCTTTGATCCTCCCCTGCTTGCACTGTCTCTCAAAAATTAATTAAAAAACATTAAAAAAAAAGAAAGAAAGAAAGCACTCAGTATCTTTATTTGTAAATCTCCACCAGTTCTTTTTCCCTGAACTTATTAGGAAAAGCCTAATAATCTATTGGGGTGAAAACTTAAACCTAAAATATTTTACAATTTAAAGAACCCTTTCTTTCTTTTACCAGATAAGTCTCCTACAAAATGTTTAATAGACTCTGAAATGTTTAAAATAGAAATGAGCTGTAGAGCTCCCCTCTACTTGTCAGATGGGATGCTGCCTGATTCACGAACAATATAATAAAGCCAATTAAATCGCTTCTCGGCCTTTTGGCTTAGATCAAGTGTAGTATCTGTTCACGTCAGCTTAATAAAGCCAATTAGATTTTCACACAAAAAAGAAAAGGGTGCCTAGCTGGCCCAGTCAACAGAGTATTTGACTCTTAATCTTGGAATTGTGAGTTTGAGCTCCACTTTGGGGATGGAGTTTACCTAAAAGAAAGAAAGACAGAGAGGAAGAATTCAAACTCTTTAATTTTTTTTTATAACTAAAAACCAAATTTGGATGTGATATTTGTGGCACTTAAATTTGTTTATCTCTCTTTGACTTTTAAATAGAAGGAGTCTCAAAAGAATGATAAAGATTTGAAGATGCTAGAAAAAGAGGTAAGCAATGATTTCAACTTAATTGAAAAATAAATGTACTATAAAATACAAAGAGTGACTTAGAGTTAAGAAACGGGTATTCTGTTGCAGTTTGGGGAGTTGCATAGCAAGGCGTCCAGACCAGTGCCCGCCAGGAAACTCTTCCTTAGCTCCATTAGATACTGTGTTTCAGAGCCTGGCTGTCAGTGTGGTATGCTGACAGAGTCAAGTTTGTTAGCATACCAAAGGGCAGATTCAAGAAAACCCACTTCATGAAAAATTGATAACTAAACATTAATATGTTGGTTTATTGCAATTATGCATGTGTTAGATATTTACATTTACTCAGTGCATACTCTTCCTGTATACTAATCTATATGTTCAGACAGTGACTAGCTAGAGAATTTCTTAGTGAACATGAAATCCTAGCAGGTTAGTTGAATTGTGAAAGAATTGTGCTACTCTGACACATCCTCTGCTCTGTAGGTATATATATGCCTTATTCAAGGATAAAATGGAGCTGGAGGGTAAACCTGGAGCTATCCTGTCCAGTGTGGTAGCCACTCACCATTTGAGACTATTTAAATTAAGTAAGATGGGGCGCCTGGCTGGCTCAATCAGTTAAGCCTCCGACTTAGGCTCAGGTCAGATCTCACGTTCGTGGGTTCGAGCCCCACGTCAGGCTCTGTGCTGACAGTTCAGAGCCTGGAGCCTGCTTCCAGTTCTGTGTCTCCTTCTCTCTCTGCCCCTCCCCATCTCATGCTCTGTCTCTCTCAGTATCAAAAATAAATAAATAAATAAATAAATAAAAAACATTTAAGTAAGAGTAAGAACTCAATAGTTCATCTGCACTAGTCACATTTTTTTAATTTATTTATTTTTTTTAATAGTTTATTGTCAAATTGGTTTCCATACAACACCCAGTGCTCTTCCCCATAAGTGCCCTCCTCCATCACCACCACCTCTTTTTCCCCTCCCTCTCCCCCTTCAACCCTCAGTTCATTTTCAGCATTCAGTAGTCTCTCAAGTTTTGCATCCCTCTCTCCCCAACTCTCTTTCCCTCTTCCCCTCCCTCTGGTCCTCCATTAGGTTTCTCCTGTTTTCCTGTTAAACCTATGAGTACAAACATATGGTATCTGTCCTTCTCTGCCTGGCTTATTTCGCTTAGCATGACACCCTCAAGGTCCATCCACTTTCCTACAAATGGCCAGATTTCATTCTTTCTCATTGCCATGTAGTACTCCATTGTGTATATATACCACATCTTCTTGATCCACTCATCAGGTGATGGGCATTTAGGCTTTTTCCATGTTTTGGCTATTGTTGACAGTGCTGCTATGAACATTGGGGTGCATGTGCTCCTGTGCATCAGCATTTCTGTATGCCTTGGGGAAATCCCTAGCAGTGCTCTTGCTGGGTCATCAAAACCACACTGAACAACTATCCATAGTCACATTTTAAATGCTCAGTAAGCATTTCAGCAAGTGGCTCCCTATGAAAGAGTACATTTCCACCAGGCAGACGTCTCTACTGAACAATCCTGACCCAAAGAGCCCGCTAACTTCCCTAAGCAGGAGTAAGATGGTCTCTGCCAGTTTTGCTTTTCTGGCAGTCTTTTTTCCATGTTTCCATTGCTGACCAACTCTTTTTCTAGGGCACATATTCTTTTGATATATTAAAACTTTCCAGTGATTACACTTAAATGTTGGTTTAGGACCAAAAATATGTCAAGATAACTTTGCAAATCTCTGCCTTGGTTTCTCTCTCTCTCTCTTTTTTTTTTTTTGGTATTTATTTTAATTATATTGGCCATCATTTTATTGAAGATACATGCCTGTATTGCAGGGGTTAATGCTCAGAGACATGATAACTGAGTCTCAGATAACTGGTAAGCGAAGGCAGTGCCAACATTCAAACTGATAATTTACATCAGCTTCTTAATCTTTTAGAATAGAGGGGTTTTGTTAAGTTTATTTATTTATTTTTGAGAGGCACAGAGAGAAAGAATCTGAAGCAGGCTTTGCACTGCCAGCATAGAGCCTTACGTGGGGCTCAATCTTGAGACCATGAGATCATGACCCGAGAGAAAATCAAGAGTCAGATGCTTAACTGACTGAGCCACCTAGAATAGGCATTTTTTTTTTTTTACACATCGAGCTCTTTTTTATTTAAGCCCCACAGTGTTTGTTGTTTATTTAATTTGTAGCAACTATCAGTCTTTAAAAGTAGCATTTCATGTAAAACAAATTCAAATTTCTGGCCTATGTTGCAAAACCAGAAGATCTGTTAATAGTGTTTCTACATTCCACTTCAGGGCAGCAATATGCTAGGGCTTTGCAGGGCTGCCTCCTTTAAACTCCACGTTTGCTCCTCAGCCCTCCCCTGGCTCTCTTGTTCATATTATCTGCTTGGCCACAGAGGCATTTGAGTGTACGAACCCTTTTTTTGAAGTTTAAACTACTTTAACTGCAAAAATGTGATAAAGATAATTTTGGTGTTCTTTTTTCTGGTTTATAATACTATGCTATAAACGTCGGTTGTAAACCAATAATACAAGCATAGAGAATCTTCTGGTAGGAAACCTTAAAGCTCACTCAATCGCTAGCATCTAGTTCATAGCCATATATGTACAAATGGTATTTGATACATTTTTAGTTAAGCAATTTTGATTTAAACTACTGAGATTAGTGTCAACACAAAGCCAGTAAGAAAGAGTAGGAAATACTTCATGTGACTTAATACAGCTCTGCTATCTTGATGCCTTTATACCCAACAAATAATCTATTTTGGTAAATGTTTTATGTGCACTAGAAGAGATTGTATATGTACTTGTTGGTATAGTTTATATATGTCAGTTCAATATGTTTAAAACTTTTGTTCAAATCTTTATCAGTGCTGATATTTTTGTCTGTTTATTCTATTAGCTAGTGAGAGAGGTACTTTCTCATTTCCAGCTCTGCGATTTAGTTCATTTCTTTTTTCATTTCTGTCACTTTTTGCTTTGTGTATTTTGAAGTTATTAGGTGTACAATAAATTTAAGATTGTATATTCCTCTTGAAATGACCTTTCCATTGTAAAATTCCTTCTTTATGGCTAATAATACTTTGTCTTAAATGTCTGCTTTCTATAATATTAATATAGGCATCTCAGCTTTCTTTTGTTTAATATTTACATGATAGATCTTTCCCAACCCCTTTATTATCAGTCTTTCTATGTCCTTCTTTTTAAAGTGCAAATCTTATAAATATCTTGGATCATTTTTGTTGAGCCTAAAGCACTTTAGAACCTTTTTTTCTGCACGCCGTTGGCAAATCCTCTCGTAAAAAATCGTGATGTCACCTTCAGATTAAAAGGATATTTTCCTTGGGAACAGAATTTTAGATTGGCACTTTCCCCCTTAATTTTAAACAGGTCATTTCATTGTCTCCTGACTTCCACATTTTCTGTTGTCAGATATGTGGTTTTTATTTTGGTTTTGGTTTTGGTTTTGATCTCATAATTGCAACAGGAGTGGTGGCTTACTGATCATTCCTATTTCAGTGCTTACTGTATCCTAGCCAGAAGCCCCATTCTGCCTTCTTGAAATGTAAAAGTTAACATTTCAAACCATAATTTGAGTTCATATAACTAGGGCTAAAGAAGAACTCTTAAAGGTAGAAATATCTTTAATTACACCTGGCAGCTTAAAACAATTAAAATCCTCTCTTCTTAAAATGTATACAGATTTTTAAAACATATAAATATGAATGTTCAAACAGCTAGTGAAATCAAAATATCTAACAGCATCATGTCACAAAGGTTTTTCTAGAACTTGAGTGTTTTATTTTCAGTAGCATCCAGTTACATTGGTGTTGTATTGGTAAATCATTCGTTTATCATTTTGTTGCCATCTAGATTCGTGTTCTCGTGCAGGAACGAGGTGCTCAGGATAAGCGGATCCAGGATCTGGAAGCTGAGTTAGAGAAGACGGAAGCCAAGCTAAATGCTGCAGTCAGGGAGAAAACATCTCTCTCTGCAAGTAATGCTTCACTAGAAAAACAGCTTATTGAATTAACTAGGACTAATGAGCTACTAAAATCAAAGGTATTTCAATCTCATGATAATATTTACAACTGAAAAAGTTATCAACATGTTGCAGTTTTTTTTCTTATATGTTGAGAATTTTAGGCTCTAGTTTAGCCTTTTTCCCTCACCAAATGTACCTGAAATATTAAGCGCTTCCAAGAAGATTTATTATTTTCTTTTTTATTATGGTATATGACACATAAGAAATGATAAGTTACTTTTTGTTTTAATGTCTGACATTTTCTCACCCTCTTCAACATCACTCCTAGTAAATAAGGCCATTAATAAACCTTGTAAAATTTATATCTAGAAGTTACTCTATAGTTCTTTCTCTGAAATAAATAATAGCATGACAGCAGGCTTCCATTTCAAATCCTTTTGGGATTGAAGTGGGAGGTGAATAAATTTGTGGATTAAATGTGTTTAATAGATAAGTTCTGTTTAATATTTTATTTAATATTAATATTAATATACTAATAGATCTTAAAGGATAGAACATGGTCATCTGCTTTTTTCAGAAGTCAAAGGAGACTGTAAATCACTGTTCAGATTAATAGCAGTCATTTATTCAGAGCCTGTAATGTGCTGAGCTCTTTGAGTAGGATGCATAAGAATCAAGCTTGGGGAAGAAAGCAGATTCCTGGGTCCCATCCAGGGAGATTCTGATTTAGTAGGCCTGGGATGGACTGTATAGTCTACATATTTCAAAATAGACTGGGCAATTTAGATGCATTTTGTTAAGCAAGCACATTTTACAAAATCTTTTCTAATAAGCTTGTTTTAGCGGCTTGCAGTGGACTCTCCATCATGTAGAGGTAGATAACTACCCAAGCAGGTTTAAAATGTGGCAGAAAGGGGCGCTCAGCAGGTTAGGTTGGTGGTGCTTGCAGCTCTTAATATCAAGGTTGTGAGTTCGAGCCCCACATTGTGTGTGTGTGTAGAGATTACAGAAAAATAAAATCTTTAGTTGGGGTGCCTCAGTGGCTCATTTGGTTAAGCATCTGACTTTGGCTCACATCATGATCTCACAGTTTGTGAGTTCAAGCCCCACACCAGGCTCTGTGCTGACAGCTCACAGCCTGGAGCCTGCTTTGGATTCTGTGTTTCTGTTTCTCTCTGCCCATACCCCATTCATGCTGTCTCTCTCTCTCTCTCTCTCTCTCTCTCTCTCTCTCTCTCTCTCTCTCTCTCAAAAATAAGTATTTTAAAAAATTTGTTTTAATAAAATCTTTAGAAAAAGTAATATAAAAATAAATATTAAAAATTGTTTAAATAAAATAGAATCTTAAGAAAAGGTAAAGTAAAAATTAATTAATTTAAAAAATAAATAAAAATAAACCAGAAAGTCACATTAATCAAAAAGAGGGATAAGAACAGTAGTGATATAGAATAAAATCAGTAATCCTGGTATGTTCAAAGGCATTTTCTCTACCAGAATATGTTATAGGTAAATAATAGTCCCAGTAATACAGTAATCAATATTTATGTGATTTTATTTTGGATCTAGTAGAATGTATTTCTAAATGCTTTTATATGTTTCTTGTACTTAGTTTTCTGAAGATGGTAACCAGAAGACTATGAGAATTCTAAGCCTCGAATTAATGAAACTTAGAAACAAGAGAGAAACAAAGATAAGGGTGAGTGATATTTTTGGTGAGTTTGCTGGGCTGGATCTGGGGAAATGAAGTTTCTCCTTTCCTGACACCTGTTTTTGTGGTGCTCTATAGAGTATGATGGCTAAACAGGAAGGCATGGAGGTGAAGCTGCAGGTCACTCAGAAGAATCTTGAGGAGTCTCAGGGGAAAATAGCACAACTGGAGGGGAAACTGTGAGTGCCTAAAAAGAAATTGTTAGGTGTAACTAATTCTTGACTGACCTCTCTCATCTCTCTCGTTTACTGAGACTTAAACTTCCTTCATTATTCTCTCATTGTTGCCCTGCTTGCCTTATTCTCCTCTTCAACTGAGCCCTGATCATTAATGCTGAAAAGATGTATAAATATATTACTTCTGTCCATCTTTTATATAAATGATGAAGAAAATCCTCCTCATCTTTGTAGTGGCATCATCTTATGGAGATGGTGGACCAAAACTGAGGAATATCGGTATAAGAAGATGTGATTAATATACAATCCTAGACTTCTTTTTTATGACTGAGCTGTAAATTACCTACAAAAAATATATAGATCATAAGTATTCAGTTTGATAACTTGTGACAGTTGTATACACCTCTAATCACCTTACAAACAAGATAGAGAACATTACCATCCTCTCAGAAAATTCCTTTCCACCCCTTCCTGCTCCCCTGCTCTTCCCTATTATGAGGGCCCCAACCCATGAAGCCACTTTCTTACTTTCATCATCATAAATTAGTTTGCATTTGGGGGAATGTTTATCACCGTGTGTGTGTGTGTGTGTGTGTGTGTGTCTTTTGTTTAGCGTAGTATTTTAAGATTCATCTATATTGTTGTATTATAATTTGTTCTTCTATTTCTAAGTAGTATTACACTGTCTGAATATACCTCCATTTGTTTACTGTTCCTTTGTTGGTCATTATTTGGTTTTCCAGTTTTCTGACTATTGTGAATAGACTGATATGTATGTCTTTTTGTGGACGTAAGTTTTTATTTCTCCTGAATGAACGTCTAGGATTGGAATACGTGGGTCATAAGGTAGTGTAGTATATGTGTAAATTGTTAAACAAAACGAAACAGAAAAAAATCTCCGAAGTGCTTAGAGGAACCATTTTACAGTCCCACCTTGCAATGTGTGATGGATGCAACTGTTCCCCATCTCCAAGGTTTGATATTGTCAGTCTGTTTGATTTGGGCCTTTTAGTAGGTAGGAAATGGTACCTCATTTATAATTTTGTTAGTCTAAGGACCGATCTTCACTTTATATGCTCACTGACCATTCATATATATCCTTTTGTAAGATGTCTATTTAACTTTCTTGCTCATTTTTTAAATTGAGTTGTTTGTAGGAGGTAAGCATGTTAAGCAATTGCATAAAAAGCAACCTACAACAAATGCTTTATAGCATACAAAATGGTATTCTGTATGTGTGATGGGTAGGGAAACCAGGAAGGCTACAAGAAAGACCATATCTAGCACTTGGAGTATTATAGGTGATAATTTTCATCATCATAGCACTGTTATCAGAATTTATTTGGAAAGCTTTCGCCACTTGATAGAAAAACGTTCAGTTTCCTATTTGCATATACTAAATTGTCAAGTTGAGAGGTTACAGAAAATAAGAATTAAAAACTTGGAGTCTAGAAATAACCTATATGATATAGCAGTATCTGGGTACAGATTAAGCATTATGTGTGATTACTGTGTGTATTCATATATGCAATTTTTTTCAGTGTTTCAGTAGAGAAGGACAAGATTGATGAAAAATCTGAAACAGAAAAACTCTTAGAATACATCGAAGAAATTAGGTAATATAATAGTAGTTTTTTTAATATAGTTTATTGTCAATTTGGTTTCTATGTAACACCCAGTGCTCATCCCCACAAGTGCCCTCCTCCATGCCCATCACCCCCCTTCCCCTCTCCCTCACCCCCATCAGTCTTCAGTTTGTGCTCAGTCCTTAAGAGTCTCTTATGGTTTGCCTCCCTCCCTCTCCTTAACTGCTTTTTCCCCGTCCCCTCCCCTATGGTCCTCTGTTAAGTTTCTCCCTTTCCATCTATGAGTGAGAAGATACAGGATCTGTCCTTCTCTGCCTGACTTATTTAACTTAGCATGACACCCTCGAGTTCCATCCACGTTGCTACAAATGGACAGATTTCATTCTTTCTCATTGCCATGTAGTATTCCATTGTATAGATAAACCACATCTTCTTGATCCATCCATCAGTTGATGGGCATTTAGGCTCTTTCCATGATTTGGCTACTGTTGAAAGTGCTTCTATGAACATTGGGGTGCATGTGCTCCTATGCATCAGCACTTGGGTAAATCCCTAGCAGTGCTCTTGCTGGGTTATAGGGGAATTCTATTGTTAATTTTTTGTGGAACCTCCACACTGTTGAATAGAAGTTTTAAACTGGACCTTATTTTGTTGAGTGGTGATGAACACATCATTTTTATCCTTAGGTTAATTTTCCCTATGCCTAAATTATGTGCTCTTCAGAATAATCTGTTTTACTGCAGTTGTGCATCAGATCAAGTGGAAAAATACAAGCTAGATATTGCCCAGTTAGAAGAAAATTTGAAAGAGAAGAATCATGAAGTTTTCAGCCTTAAGCAATCTTTTGAGGAAAATGTTGCTATACTTTCTAAACAAGTCGAAGACCTGAATGCTAAGTGTCAGCTGCTCGAAAAAGAAAAAGGTATTTAGATGAGTAGCATGTATAGTATATAAGGACTGTACTGCTACTTTAAAACAATTTTATTTTTAAATTTATTGTCAAGTTAGCTAACATACAGTGTCATCTTGGCTTCAGGAGTAGATGCCTGTGATTCATCACATACGACACCTGGTGCTCATCTCAAAATACCCTCCTTAATGCCCATCACTCACCTCCCCCACCCCTCAAAGCCCCACTCCAAAACTCTCAGTTTGTTCTCAGTGTTTAAGAATTATTTTTAATAATTGTGTAAATAACATTAAAATTTATTCTCTGAGAATTTTTGTCTTTTATAATGTTTGTTTTCTGTTTTTTCAATATATTGCTTGTCTTAATTGAAATATATACAGTGGTGCAATTCTTGACTTCGCCACTGGGTGGCCATTTAAAATGAGAAGATGTATATAGAACCAGGTGTGGAAGTTTTATTACATACCATAGAATATGCACTACATTTTATATAGTAAATGATACAAACTTCAGAATTATGTTTTGGCTTTATTTCTTTGGAAATACTAGACCTGTATAACATGCTAATAGCAAAAAATGGGTATATGGAAATCCTGTTTCTCAAGTTAGTATCTAAATACAGCATTTTTCACTTTTTATAGAAGATCTTATCAACAGGAGTAGGGAACAGAATGAAACTCTGAATTCTGAAATGCAAAACATAAAGGAGAAACTTACTCTTGAAAAGGAAGAACATGAAAAGTTACGACAAAAAAAATTGAAAACTGATTCACTTCTGCATCAAGAGAAGGTAGTATACTATAGTAATAAAAAAAAGTTTTGCTTGTTATCTGTCATACATTTCCCTGTGTATCAGAAAACCTGTAATTTATATATGTCCTTTGATTTAGTAATTCTATTTTTAAAATCCTATCTTGATGAAATAGTCATGTATATGCTGTTTAGCCACACAGATGTTCATCACATTATTGATGATGTGAAAAAATTATAAACTAATAAACCAAAATAAGAAATCTGTTTTAAAATATTTTCTGACACATTCTTTGCTAGATTACTACTTAGGCACTTATAGTTATGTTGTAAATTTGTGTCTAAATGCATGTAAAACAAAAATGAAAATTTTTTTTAAATCTAGATTACATAAAAAATATTTTGTGTGAGGGGCACCTGGGTGGCTCAGTCTGTTGAGCGTCCAACTTCAACTCAGGTCATGATCACACAGTTCATGTGTTCGAGCCCTGCATTAGGCTCTGTGCTGAACACTAGCTCAAAGCCTGAAGCCTGCTTTGGATTCTGTATCTCTTTCTCTCTCTGCCCCTCCCCTGTTCATGCTCTGTCTCTGTCTCTCAAAAATAAATAAAATGTAAAATAAATAAATAAATAAAATATGTTTTATGTGTGAGGAAAAAAGTTTACTAAAAAAATGAGCATAAGATGGAAATTTATCATTCTCAGAAGTAAAAATTCAGATAACCTATAAACATGAATACTCTACCTTAGTAATAAAAAAATGGAAATAATTTTTTTCTCCTTATAAGATTGGCACAAATTAAAGCATTTGATAATTGGATCCCCTGGTGTCTCAAGTCAGTTAAGTGTCTGATTTCATGGGTGGTGAGATCGAGCCCTGCATCAGGCTATGTGCTGAAAGCGTGGAGCCTGATTAGGACTCTCTCTCCCCCTTACTCTCTGCCCCTCCCCCACTCATGTGCACTTGCATGCACAGCCACACACCTGTACCTTCTATCTCAAAATAAATAAACATTTAAAATATTTGATAATGCAGAACACATTGGTGAGAGTGGAGCAAACATGTAAATGCACTGATGTGAAATATTATGCTGGGCAGCATGCAATAACTGAAGGAATTAAATAGATCTATTTATACTGGCTTGAAGAGTTCAACTATTTTCAGGATTTTTTAAATGTCCTTTACATATGTAGTATATATAATTTATACTATGTATTTCTAAAGTATATAAATGTGTAAAAAAGACCAGAAGGCACAAAACTAATGGTTATCTCTACAATGGGGAAACTAAGATGGGGGTGGGTTATAGACGTTTTTCACTTTATATGGGTACTTTTTTTTTTGTTGTTATTTTTTTGTCCCTTCCAGTCCCAGAACTGCAGTTACTGTTGGCTTTCAAATGTTTTTTTGTATCTTAGTATTTAAAAGATGTGTCTCCTAAATACATTGTTAGGCATGTAAAGGATGGAGAGAATGCTTATTTACAATGACCATTCTTTAAAAAAAAATTTTTTTTAATGTTTATTTATTTTTGAGAGAGAGAGAGAGAGAAACAGAGTGCGAGCAGAGAGAGGGAGACAAAGAATCCAAAGCAGGCTCCAGGCTCTGAGTTGTCAGCACAGGACCTAACGCAGGGCTTGAACTCACAAACCACAAGATCATGACCTGAACCAAAGTCAGACACTTAATGAGGCACCCAGGTGCCCCATACATTGACCGTCCTTTTTAAAGGCAAAATCGCCTGTTTTCTTTCATAGAATGTTCAGGGCACGTCTACAACAGGTTTTGGTTTTGGTTTTTGATTGAGGTATAACTGACATACAACATTATATAAAAGTTTCAGGTATGTAACATAACAATTCAACCTTTGTATATATTGCAAACTTACTACCACAGCAAATCTAGTTAGCATCTATCACCATATAGAACCATAAATCTTTTTGCTTCTGAGGAGAGTGTTTAAGACTCTTATTAACAACTTCCAAAACGGGGTACAGTATTGTTAACTATAGTCACCATGCTGTACATTGCATTCCATGACTACAGTATTTTATAACTGGAAGTTTATACTTTTTGACTTTCTCACCCATTTTACCCACCCCCACTTCTGGAAGCCACCAGTCTGTTCTCTATGGCTGGGTTTTTTGTTTGTTTCTAGATTCCATATATAAATAAGATCATATAATATTATTCTTCCTTTGTCTGAATTATTCCACTTATTAGAATACCCTCAAAGGCCATCCACCGCATCACAAATAACAAGATTTCCTTCTTTATGGCTGAATAATATTCAATTTGTGTGTCTGTATACCACATTTTCTTTATTCATCCATCCATCAGCAGACATTTAAGTTTTTTCCATATCTTGGCTCTTGTACATAATGCTGATATAAATATTGAGTACATATATCTTTCCAAGTTTGTATTTTCATTTTCTTCTGGTAATACTTAGAAGTGGAATCACTGGATTGTATGGCAGTTCTGTATTTAATTTTTTGAGAAACATTCATTTCCATAGTGACTGCACCAATTGACATGCCCCCCAACAGTGCACAGGTGTTCCCTTTTCTCCACATCCTCGCCAACACTTACTGTTTCTTGTCTTTTTTTTTTTCCCCAAGTAATCTCTGTGCCCAACATGGGGCTTGAACTCATGACTCCAATATCAAGAGACACAGACTCAGCCAGCCAGCCAGGCACCCCTGTTTCTTGTCTTTTTGATAATAACCATTCTGGTATGAGGTGAATCTCATAGTTTTGATTTGCATTTCCCTGTTGATTAGTGACATTGAGCATCTTCTCATGTACCTATTGGACATTGGACATGTGGATGTTTGGAGAATGCCTGTTTACATCTGCTACACAGTTTTTAATCAGAGTTGGGTTTTTTGCTTTTGAATTGTAAGAGTTCTTTATATATTTTGGTTATAACCCCTATCTGCCTTATCTGATATATGATTTGCAAATATTTTCTCCCATGTGAGTAAGTTACATTTTAATTATCTTGATTGTTTCTTTTCCTGTGCAGAAGCTTTTTTATTTATTTATTTTTTTAATGTTTATATATTTTTGAGAGAGAGAGAGAGAGAATGGGGGAGAGGCAGAATCCAAAGCAGGCTGCAGACTCTGAGCTGTCAGTACAGAGCCTGACGCTTGAACTCACAAGGTCATGACCTTAGCAGATGTTGGATACTTAATGGACTGCACCACCGCGGCACCCCCAGATTCTTTTTAGTTTGATGTAGTCCCGCTTGTTTATTTTTGCTTTTGTTGCCTCTTGCTTTGGTGTTCTGTCCAAAAGATCATCACCAAGCTCAGTGTCAGGAACCTTACTGCCTATGTTTTCTTCTAGGAGTTTTATGGTTTTAGGTCTTACATTCAAGTATTTATTTAATACACTTTGATTTAATTTTTTGTGAATGATATAAGGTGGTAATCACTTTCATTCCTTTTCTTGTAGTTTTCCAGTTTTCCCAGTACCATTTATTGAAGAAACTGTTCATTTTTTACTCCCTTATCATAAGTAAAATTGACTGTATGTGTGGGCTTGTTTCTAGGCTCTTTTCTATTCTGTTGATCAATATGTCCATTAATATGCCAACATCATACAATTTTGAATAATATAGTTTGAAATCAGGGAACATCATACCTCCCCATTTCTTCTTCTTTCTCAAGATCACTTTGGCTATTCAGGGTCTTTCGTGTTTTGATACAAATTTTATTTTATTCCATTGTTCTATTTCTGTGAAAATTCCGTTTTGATAGGGATTGTAGTGAATCTATAGATTGCTTTGGTTGTATGATATTTTAACTATTAATTTTTTCAATCCATGAGCACATAATCTTTCTCCATTTATTTGTGTTTTCTTCAATATATTTTGTTAGAACTTTTTCCCAGTATTGATATATTTGTGTATTATGTAACTTTATTTTTTAAATATTTATTTACTTTGAGAGAGCAAAAGCAGGGAAGGGGCAGAGAGAGAGAGAGAGAGAGAGAGAGAGAATCCCAAACAGGCTCTATGCTGTCAGCACAGAGTCCAGTGTTGGGCTTGAACTCACAAACCATGAGGTCATGATCTGAGCTGAACTCAAGAGCCAAGACACTTAACAGACTAAACCACCCACGTGCCCCTGTGTATTATATAACTTTATATTTATATGCTGTCAAAATCATAGTATACTTTTTCTGTGGTAGCATCTGAGAAAAATATATGCTAAAAGTCAGTTGTAGAATATAATTTTAGTTATATAAAAAGTGTGTGAGTGTGTGTTGCATGGAAAAAAGACTTAAATAATATTTACCACATTATTAACAAGGTGCAGGATATAATCCATGACAATATCCAGGTGATATCTGTATTTTTCAAGATTTTTTTTTCTTGAGGCCCTTGAATTTAGTGTTCATACTTTATTTTCTGTACTAATTTTTTTTTGTCCTTAGTAACAACCTTTTCGTATTATTTTGGTGGTTTTCTATTTGGATGTAGGAATTGTCCTCCAGTCTTCAACAGAAGCTAGGTTCTTTCCAAGAGGAAATGATGAAAGAGAGAAATCTCTTTGAGAAAGAACTAAAGCAAACACTGGAAGAGTTAGATAAATTACAGCAAAAGGAGGAACAGGCTGAGAGACTGGTCACACAATTGGAAGAGGAAACAAAATCTAGAGCTGAGGAACTGAAACTCCTAGAAGAAAAGCTGAAAGGGTTCGTATCAGTAAGACCTCCTGTCTGACTTGACTTCAAATGTTAAATGTGTTTTCCAGCACATTCTCTCAGCATTCTCACTTCATTCATGGAGTAAGTGAGGTTGGAATTATTTTACAAGTAAGGAATAGACACAGAGAGGTAATGTATACCCATAGAGGGGTGCCTGGGCGACTCAGTTGGTTAAGCATCCGACTCTTGATTTTGACTCAGGTCCTCATCTCATGGTTTGTGAGATTGAGTCTGGCATTGGACTGTGCACTGATAGCGCGGAGTCTACTTGGAATTTTCTCTGCCCCTCCCCCACCTCTCTAAATATGAAGAAATAAAACTCAGAAAAGTAAGTAAGACTGTAAGATGTGCATACAAACGAGTATGGCAGCCAAAATCAGAAACTATGCCTTTTTCTTTCTTAATGTTTATTTAGAGAGGGGCAAAGCATGAGAGGGGGAGAGGCAGAGAATGAAGGAAACATAAAATCCAAAGCAGGCTCCAGGCTCTGAGCTGTCAGCATGGAGTCTGACACGGGGCTTGAACTCACGAGCCATGAGATCATGACCTGAGCCGAAGTCAGACACCGAACCGACTGAGCCACCCAAGCACCCCGGCTCTTTTTTTTTAAGGCAAGAGGTTTAATTTAAAAGGCTGTTAATAAATAAAACCAAAATTGGGAGTTTCTTTACTGCTCTTCTGTGGCCTAAAATTATTGGACATCAGCATTATAGCAATAATAGATTTAGAAAAATAAGAATCCCACCCTTTAATAAGAAACATTTCCATTTCTTCCCTATGTGTACGTCAGTTCACATAGGATAAGCATAAGTTATACCTTTAATTATCTTTTCTGAAGGAGCACAAATATATGAAATTTAAGAGATCTTGGGCTTTTCCTTTTTCTTTCTTTCTTTCTTTTTTGTTTTTTTTTTATAGTATGCTCTACACTCAACGTGGGGCTTGAATTCACCACCCCAAAATCAAGAGTCGAATGCTCTACTGACTGAGCCCACCAGGCACCCCTCAGGTTTTTCTTTTAATGCTATTTCCATATTATTTTCATCACATTATGCATCCTTCTCCACTGTATTTATTTAGATTAAAATATCCAAGTGGACGGGCACATGAGGGGCTCACTCAGTTAAGTGTTCGACTTCAGCTCGGGTCACAATGTTAGTTTGTTCGAGCCCCGCATCAGGCTCTGTGCTGACAGCTCAGAGTCTGGAGCCTGCTTTGGATTCTGTGTCGCCCTATCTCTCTGTCCCTCCCCGACTTGTGTCTGTGTCTCTCTGTCTCAAAAATAATAAACATTTTAAACAATAAAACATTTTACTTTTTAAATATCCAATACTTTTTAAATATCTTGAGTTCAAATTTGTATCTAAAATGGTTACGTTATTTGACTCCTTAAGATTTCATTCCTCAAAATACTTCTAGCACGGGACCAAGAACTGTACATGAGTCTACAGGGTTGTAGTGTATCTCACAACTGTGTGTCTGTCTCCTGTTGGATACTTTCGTTAAATCTTTTTTTGTTTTCTTGTGGTGCTAAGTGATAAAAAGGACACAAAGGTTTTATATATGCCTGTTTTTGGCGGGAGGAGTTCCAAAGTATTCTTAGGGAATTGTTCTATGCTGGATCCAGTCTCGGAACTGGCACTTTAAGAAACTGGGTAGATGATACCAGTTTCAAGGAGGAAAGAAAGTTGAGACAATCATTTATTCAACTCCAGGAATTCAGTGCAGAGGTCAGGAGATAAGGATTTTATTGCTGGATCTGCTCATTAGCTATGTGATTCAAGCAAGACAATCCTAATTTCTTTAATTTTCTATTTCATCAGATATAAAATTAAGGGTTTTTTATAACATCATCTGTAAGGTCCCTTCTAGCCTAAAAGCTTAGTCATAAGAGAAAAACTAAGAAAATTGAAAATGATTTCTCTCTGGGGCAGGGAAGAGAAAATTTTTATTATAAATCCTTTAGTACTGTGTGATTGCTTTTAGCTTTTGGTGTGTGTATTTTTTAATCCCATACTCATTACAGAAGGAATTTGATTAACTCCATTTGTTTTATCTGTGTCTGACTTAGCCTATAAGTGAATAAAGTTTATTTATAGTTCTATATGTTCTTTAAAAGGTCTCTTACAAGCTCATGTGCTTATCTAAAAATTTTTATCACTACTTTGATAATATATAATGTTAATATTTCAAAAACGTTCTGAGGTATATATGAATAAAGATGGCTTAAAAGCTATATTTTCTATGAAAAGAATTCACCAAATAAATTATTGCATCTTAATAATGATTTAATATGTGGATTACTGAAATAATCAAAATAAGTTTACATAGTCCTAAGGGCACCTGGGTGGCTCAGTCAGTTAAGAGTCCAGTTTCAGCTCAGGTCATGATCTCACGGTTCATAGGTTTGAGCTCTGTATCAGGCTCTGATCAGTCAGCACAGACCCCAATGCAGGGCTTGAACCCACGGACTGTGAGATTATGACCTAACCTGAAGTCAGATACTTTACCGTCTGAGCCACCCAGACGCCCCTCAATCAACCAGCTTCTTAACTGGTAATTTTTCACATCTTTATTCTTGACTGCTACCAATTGTGTTTGAGTCCTTTTACCCTACCTTCTTTAAAAAAAAAAAATGTTTAAACGACCTACATAAGTGCATATAGTATCAAAAGATAAATTCAAAAATAAGTAAATTAGGGTGAAAATGAAAGTAAAGTAAGGGCAGGAAGATAAGATGAAGCCAGAAGAGAAGTTAGTACATAAATAAGCATGCTATTAGAAGCAGATCATAAAGTTAGACCTGAGCTGTCCAGTAGTTTACGCAAAGATACATACCTTGGACACATGATTCAGTGTCAAAGGCAAATACTAACCTCTTTCATAGAATGATGATTTGTAATTAGCCTTTTATCTTTTCACTGTTCCTTAGGAAAGAAGCTGAACTAGGGAAAAGTAATGCTGCCCACGCTCAAGCCACCCTGCTTTTACAGGAAAGGTATCAGAGTACTGTGCAAAACCTTGGAGATCTGACGGCTCAATTTGAAAGGTATTTTTTTTGGGAGCCTACACTCTCAAATATAATATGAGTGAGGAGGGGTGCTCATCTAGCAAAATTTGCAAAAACAGTCACACAAATAGATGGTTGGTTGCCAGAGTCCAGCTCCAGCAGGTCCAGGGTTCCCCTGAAGGATGGACGGTGTTGGTGAGAGAGAGTGAGAGAGCCTTGAGTTTCTTCTGATCACCAGACAGGCATCTCTGCTCTGTCTGATTCTCTATCTTTATTTGTGGTGAAAGGTACAAGGACCAGAAAGAGCAGTAAATGGTTTCTCATAGATAATTTTTACAATTTTCCTGGACATGGGTTCTGCAGAAGTTACAATTCTAGTCGTAATGATTGTCATAAAAACTTAGCTACAGGCACTCATGTTGTCATATGGGAAGGGCAGGTATTGTTTATGAAACCTCAGGTCTAGCTTTAAGGAAGCAACCTTTAACTAAGAGGCAAACAGCATTGTTTAGTAAAGGTCAGTTTTTTATGAGTAAGAGGCATTAGGCTGTTTATAGCTGTAAGAGAAAGTTCCCAGAAAAACAGGATTCTCAGGAGACATAATACCTGCTCTCAGAGTCAGGAAGATGATTGATACATTTTATTGCAGTAGTGACTTTTACAAAGGCATCTGAGCCCAGAAGGTAGTCAGTTATCAGTTAACTGCTTAGGAGGAAAATTATATGTTGCTTGCCTTACTCACATTAGGGTGTATCTAGTTTACTAATCTTTTCCCTGACTAGGTGCAATCACACCTCAGGGACAGGGCAGGGGGACAGGCCACTCCTGACACTAATCAGTAAAGCACTCTGAGGTTTGGGTGCCCAAGCAGAAATGAAAGTTTCAAGAGGGTAGATTTTGGATGCTGTTTGGGGACAAGAGACTGTGCAAACTTGCTGTACCCTCACCAGGAATTTTCACACTACCAATGAGGTCAGATAGCTCCTAACTGTTGTTATTACTGTAGATTCCACAATGACCAATCATAAAATGGGCATTTAGGGTTACCTGGTAATCTTATATATAGAAATTCCTTTTCCTGCCATCCACTTCAAATTTCATGAACTCTCAAACCTTTGGCACTTCTGTCTTACTCTCCTGACACCATTGTTTTCCTCATGAAGAATTCTAAAGTTTTTATCTCATTACTGTGCCTGTAGACATTTATGCTCATCCTATCTTTCCACCTATTATAGGAGAAGTGAAGTTATATTCCACTTAGCCTTTAACAGCCTTTACTGGATTTTTTCTGATCTGTATTGAAACATGTTAATGTTCATTTATCTTTGAAATACATAAATCCTAAGTGTGCCTGTGTGGCTCAGTCAGTTAAGCATCTGACTCAATTTTGGCCGAGGTCATGATCTCATGGTCTTGAGATTGAGCCCCATGTGGGACTGTGCTTTGCGTGGAGCAGAGCCTGCTTGGAATTGTCTCCCTCCTTCTCCCTCTGCCCCTCCCTACTTGCATGCATGCATGTGTGCACACTCTCTCTTTATTTCTCTCTCTACCTCTCAATATAAAAATAAATTTACCAAAAAAATTAAAAATAATAAAGTAAAATAAAATATATAAATTTTACCAACTCCTTTGACAACCCCTCCACTTCCTTCTGCAGCTATCCAGCAACACCTCTCACTCCCAACACCCTTTTTTAATTCAAAATTCTACTCGTCTTTGTAGTTCATCTAAATAGAAGATTCTCTACACCTACTGTATCCACTTCCTCACTTCCTATCCCATCTACTTATTATTTTTTCTTAAAAAATAAAAAGTTTATTTGTGGGGGAACTATAAATTGCAGAGAATAGTTTAAGAAATGTGTATGCATCTCACACCATATTAATATGAACATTTTTGTTATATTTAGATCATTTCAGACGGAGGTCTCTTTTTCTTGTATCTATCAATATATTTAATAAATGTAAAAGATAACATTTACATAATCATAAAGCATAAAGATAAAATCAACATGTATGAGCTTATGAAAGACAAGCAAACCACTAAGCCAAAAGATTCAACAACTTGGGGAACCTGGGTGGCTCAGTTGGTTAGGCTTTGGCTCAGGTCATGATCTCACGGGTTCATGGGTTCGAGCCCTGCGTCAGGCTCTGTGCTGACCACTCAGAGCCTGAAGCCTACTTCAGATTCTGTGTCTCCCTCTCTCTCTGCCCCTCCCCTGCTCATTCTCTGTCATTCTCTATCTCTTAAAAATAAATAAATGCTAAAAAAACTTTTTTTTAAAAAGATTCAACAACTTGGTATCTATGTAGGAGTTCCTCCACCATCTGCATGCTTTCCACCGACAGATAACACCATCTCAGAGACTCCATTTATAATTGCCTCGTGTTTTTCCTGTGTATAGTTTTATAACTTCTATATCCATATAAATAATATTTTATATAATACTGCTTTTTTGTTGAACTTGAACTTGGCCAAAAAAATATTATGGTGTACGCCATTTCCTGGGACTTGTCTTTTTTATTCTGTAATATGTATGTTTCTAGAATTGAATCACATTCTTGAGTGAGGTTACAGTTTCTTCATAGTGGCTCTTGTAGTATATTTGATTTTATTAGTATACCACAGTTCACCCATTCT
Organism: Suricata suricatta; assembly: GCF_006229205.1. Lineage (NCBI taxonomy): Eukaryota > Metazoa > Chordata > Mammalia > Carnivora > Herpestidae > Suricata > Suricata suricatta. The sequence goes on along the minus strand of NC_043705.1, from coordinate 96,169,254 downwards.
CACTTTGGACTTGGGGTTGTTTTCTTTTTTTGTTTCATCATAAGTGCAGGCCCATACCCTATTTCCCCCATTTCCTCCCACCGACTTACCCTCTAATAATTATCAGTTTGTTCTCTGTAGTTAAGAGTCTGTTTCTTGGTTTATCTCATCAATTGATTGATTGATTGAGTTTTGCTTGTTTCTTAAATTCCACATATAAGTGAGATCACGAAGTATTTGTCTTTTCTGACTTACTGCACTTAGCATTTTACTCTCTAGTTCTATCCATGTTGTTGCAAATAGCGAGATATCATTTTTTTCTGGCTGAATAATATTCCTGTGTGTGTGTGTGTGTGTGTGTGTGTGTAGATATATACACACCACATCTTCACACCACATATTCTGTATTCATTGATCTGTGGTTGCTTGGGCTGCTTCCATAGTTTAGCTCTTGTAAATAAAGCTACAATAAACATAGGGGTGCGTGTATCCCTTTGAATGAATGTTTTTGTATGTTGAGAGTAAATTCCCATTCATGTAATTACTGGGTCATAGGGTAGTTCTATTTATAATTTTTTGAGGAACCTCTGTACTTTTTTCTACAGTGGCTGTAACCAGTTTGCATCTCCACCAGAGATGCAAAAGAAATCTTTTTTCTCCACATTCTCACAATACTTGTTTCTCGTGTTATTTTGATGTTAGCCATTCTGACGAGTTTGAGGTGGTATCTCACAGTAGTTTTGATTTGCATTTCTCTGATGATAAGTGACGTTGAGCATGTTATCTGTTGGCCATCTGGATCTCTTCTTTGGGGAACTGTCTATTCATGTCTTCTGCTGCTTTTTTTAATTGGACTGTTTGGTTTTTGGATATTGAGTTGTATCAGTCCTATATATATTTTGGATATTAACCCTTCATCAGATATGTAATTTGCAAATATCATCTACCATTTGGTAGGTTGCCTTTTAGTTTTATTGACGGTTGCCTTCACTTGAAATGCCAAAACTTTTTATCCTGATGTAGTCCCATTTATTTATTTTTGCTTTTATTTCCCTTGCCTCAGGACAAGGACATACGTAGAAAAATACTGGTATAAACAATGTCAGAGAGATTAACACTGTGCTCTCTCTTGAAGAATGTTTATGGTTTCAGGTCTCATATTTAGGTCTTTTGTCCATTTTGAATTTATATTTTTGTGTATCATGAAAGAAAGTAGTCCAGTTTCATTCTTTTGCATGTAGCTATCCAATTTTCCCAACACCATTTGTTGAAGAAATTGTCTTTCTTGCATTGTGTATTCATTCTTCCTTTGTTGAAGGTTAACTGACCATATAATTGTGGGTTTATTTCTGGGTTTTCTATTCTGTTCCATTGATCTATGTGTCTATATTTTAATGCCAGTACCATAAACTGTTTTTAATTATTGCCACTCTGTAATATAACTTGAAATCTGGAATTGTGATACCTCAAGTTTTATTTTTCTTTTTCAAAATTGCTTTGGCTACTTGAGGTCTTTTGTGGTTACATACAAATTTTAGGGTTGTTTGTGCTAGTTCTGTGGAAAATGCTCTTGGTATTTTGATGAGGATTGCGTTAAATCTGTAGATTGCTTCAGGTAATATAGACATTTTCTTGTTCTTCCAAGCTATGAGTATGGAAGCTATGAGCTTTCCATTTCTTTGCATCATCTTGAATTTCTTTCATCAGTGTTTTATAGAGTACAGATCTTTCACCTCTTTGGTTAAGTTTATTCCTAGATATTTTATTGTTTTTGGTGCAGTTGTAAATAGTACTGTTTTCTTAATTTTCTGCTACTTCATTATTAGCATATAGGAATGCAACAGATTTCTATACATTGACTTTGTATTCTGTAACTTTACTAAAAATTTATTCATTTATCAATTCTACTAGTTTTTTGGTGGAGGCTTTAGGGTTTCTATATATAGTATCATATCATCTGTAAATGGAGTTTTTATTTCTTCCTTACCAATTTAGATGCCTTACATTTCTTTTTTTGTTGTCTAATTGCTGTAGCTAGGACTTTTTCCAGTCCTGTGTTGAGTAAAAATGGTGAGAGTTAATATCCTTGTCTTGTTCCTGACCTTAAGGGAAAATCTCTCAGTTTTTCATTATTGAGTATGATGTTAGCTGTGGATTTTTCATAAATAGCCTTTATTATATTGAGGTATGTTCTATCTAAGCATACTTTGCTGAGGTTTTTTATCATGAATAGATGTTGTACTTTATCAGATGTGTTTTCTGCATCCATTGAAATGATCATATGATTATCATCCTTTCTCTTACTGATGTGATATATCACATTGATTGTTTTGTGAGTATTGAACCATCCTTGCATCCTGGGAATAAATCCTACTTGATTGTGGTGTCAGACTTTTTTAATGTATTGTTGGATTCAGTTTGCTAATATTTTTTGAGGATTTTTGTGTCTCTATTCATGAGAGATACTGTCTTGTAGTTCCCTCCCTCCCTTCCCTTCTCTCTCTCTCTCTTTCTCTCTCTCCCTCTCCCCCTCTCCCTCTTTCTCTGTTTGGTTTGGGTTTTTTGGAGGTTTTTGGATGTCTTTCTCTGGTTTTGGTATCAGGGTAATACTGATCTCACGGAATGAATCTGGAAGTTTTCCTTTCTCTTGTATGTTTTGGAATAATTTGAAAAGAATTTAACTCTTCTGCAAATGTTTGGTAGAATCTTTTGTTACTATTAATAGTTTTTATGAATATTCCTGTAGTCTCCTAGTATACTTGAATATGACTTACTCTAAAACGATGCATTTGTGAGTGCTCAACTTTAAAATGTAACGCCAAATTCCTTTACAAAGCAGTTTGCACTCTCTACACTCTCACTAGCATTGTACCAGTAACCGTTGATCTACTTCCTCTCTACAAGCTTATTAGATTTCTTCAATTTTGACAGCATTCATAGTATAAAATGACTTTTTTCCTGGAGATAATCCAACTTTCCTTTTCTGTAAAAGATTTATATGTAAAAAATTATTTAAAAAAGAACTTTCTATCCCAAAAGGTATTTACCTAGTTTTTTTAAGTTTCATTTTTCTATCTAGGATGACTTTCTGTGTGTGCAGTATTACAGGGATCAAGTTTATTTTTGTTTTTCCATATAGAGAATATATTGCTTAATGCCCATTCATTGAATAGTATTTTCTTTCCCCAGTGACCTGTTCTTACATGTATTATTATATATTATATGATTATAATTATGATATGATGTGATATATTATGACATATTGATCATATATTATGTTTTAGTGCTGTTTTCAGCCTTGTGAAGGGATTTCTCTTCCTGCTACTTTGAAAAATAGTGCCTTGGGAGGTTTCTAGCCACTCTGTGACTTCACTTACCATCAATATGCCAATAGTATTAAAATTTATTTCTTCAAACTAGTTCTTTCCTTTCAGCTTTATACCCATATATGCAGCTGCCTACTTGATATCTCCAAGCAGATAATCTCACTACTATGTAATATTAACCCATCTAAAACAACTCGTGATGTCTCTTCTATCTCTTTCTACCTCTCTCTCATTCTTTTTTATTTCAGTCAATGACATCTTCACATTCCTAGCTTCTCTCTTATTCAGTTGACTTGAGTCTCATCTTGTAATGCAATATTCTACCCCCCTCAAAACACATATGCCTCTTTTCTCTCTGAAACAATTTTCTGTAAATCCTTAGCTAAATTTTCTTTGTCCATGATGTCTCAGCTTAACTATAAATTTCTTATAAAGGCCTTTTCTAAATCACCAAAGAAAGTACGTTCCCCTGTTTTGTCAGCTTAACGTATTTTAAAGTTTTCTTCATAACATATACCACAAATTTAATTACATATATTATTTTCCTTTTTTTTTTTTTTTGGCAAAGATCCAGAGAGGAATTTCCATATCTTTCCCATAAGACCATAAACTCTATGACCATACACTCAGAGATCACATATTTGTCTTTTTGGAGTAATTTTCATGTTTAGTAACTATACTAAATGTATATGAAGTAAGCTTCATAATAGGTGCCTGATTTTTTTTTTCTTTGAATGAACAGCATATGCAATATAAGCTCCTTAGTACTGACCTTAGAACACTGACTTCTTACCTGGGTAAATGCAAGGTTTATATTGTATAAAACATAAACTAATCAGCCAAATGTTTGTCATGCATACAGTAGTTAGAAAAATCCTTCAGCTTTTCATTTTGTTTTTACTTAGTTATAAAGCAGTAACAGCTAGTGAGATACAGGATCTTAAGCTGGAAAATTCAGCACTTCAGGAAAGAGCGGCCAGTGCTGAGAAAAGTGCAGAGGATGTTCAACATCAGATATTGGCAACTGAGAGCGCAAATCAAGAATATGCAAGGTATGTGTGGGGAAAACCCGCCCTTGCGTGTAGCCTTAGAACTATTAAGACAATTTAATGTTGAAAGCCAGCTACGAAATGAATCAGGGAAATATAATTTCATGATTTGCTTTAGGTGATCCTCAATTGCAAAGTAAGAATTTACACCGTTAAAAAGGTACAAATTCTTGAAGAGTTCCTTGAGTTGTATTTTTCGTTTGTTTTTTAAGTAAAAGAAAGTGGGAAAGTTACGAAAATGGCTATAAAATATTTCATGGACTTTCTTCTCTCAAACCCAAGGATGCTTCTGGATCTGCAGACCAAATTAACACTTAAAGAAGCAGAAATTAAGGAAATCACAGTCTCTTCTCTTAAAACAATAACTGATTTGCAGAACCAACTCAGGCAACAAGGTGAAGAGTTTAGGAAACAAGTGGAAGAAGAAGCAGCAAGGTAATGGAGGTTTAGAGCCAGACTGCCACATAACCTCAGTTCTTTCTTTTAGCACACTGTGTTTTTTCATTTCATTTTCCCTTACAGAAAAGCTGGAAAAGAAAACACAGTGGCAGAAGTAACTGAGGAAATGAATAAGTGGCGTCTCCTTTACGAAGAGCTGTATAATAAAACAAAACCTTTCCAGGTTTGTCAGTTAGGACCACACTCACCTGTGTTTAGTTTAGGCACCTTGTTCCCTGTCACAGTCATAACAGTGACTTGATTTTCCTGAAAGATCATTTTGCTGTGCATTTCCTATGCCAATTTAACTCCCCAATAAATAGGACTTTACATTTTTTTAAATTATTCTGCAGGCATTTTTACGTAGCCTCTCTAGGTTAAAAACTACCTTCTCATAAGAGACTTAAAGTTAATAGCTTAGAAGGCTTTCCAGATAGAAATTTTTGAAATTAATCTATATAAATTTGTGACGCTTATTTTGTTAAAATCTTGCTTAGTGTTTCTCAAATTAATACACTGATCTTTAAAAAAGGATAAAGGTTAATCTTGACCCTTAAAAGGAGTGAGAGGGCAGTATTGGTTATAACGGGGGGATGCAGCTGATACTCAGAATAGGCTGGCTAGCTGGCCTTCTTTCCCCGGGTTCACCCTGCTCTAGTGACCTTTGAAATGAAACACACAAAAGTTTTTTTTTTTTTTAAGAGTCTCACAGAATTTATGGAGAGCCTGAGAATATGTCAGCACGATCTGTTTTCGCCCATTGTTTTTTATGTTCTTGTACTTGAGTTTCCGCTGAAGTTTCTTTGAGACAGGTAAATTTAACATTTCTAAGTCTGAAAAAACTCTTTTTCAGCTGCAACTGGATGCTTTTGAAGCAGAGAAACAGGCTTTGTTGAATGAACATGGCGCAGCTCAAGAACAGCTTAATAAACTAAGAGATTCGTATGCTAAATTACTGGGCCATCAAAATCTAAAGCAAAAAATCAAGCACGTTGTGAAACTGAAAGATGAAAATAGCCAACTCAAATCGGTTTGTAAAATAATGCTCAGTCCTATTGAAGATATCAGGATGGGGTATTTTTCATTCTAAGTATAACATTTAAGTTTTAAAAAGAACTTTGGTGTCAGAAAAACCTAAGTTTATAGGGGAAAATCCATCTGAGAATTATGGATTTATTTTAGAGCATTGACCAGATGGGTATTAGGTTCTCAGGTTTTTTACATACTTCATTAATATGTATGCTGACAGCTCAGAGCCTGGAACCTACTTCACATTCTGCCTCTTCCTCTCTCTCTATCCCTCCCCCACCCCACCCCCACACTCTGTTTCTCAAAAAAAAGAAATAGATAAACATTAAAATTGTTTTCAAAAAAATCACTAGTGTAATTGGAAGAACTCACAGAGCTTTACACATCCATTTCTATTTGCAAAATAGCAAAGTCCTTGGTATAAATGTCATAAAGATAAGCAGTATTCAAAAATAGTTAACCATTTGGGACACCTGGCTGGCTTAGTGAGTAGAGCATGTGACTCTTTTTTAATTTTTTTTTTTTTTTTTTTTGAGAGACAGAGAGAGACAGTTTGAGCAGGGGAGGGTCAGAGAGAGAGGGAGATACAGAATCTGAAGCAGGCTCCAGGCTCTGATCTAGCTGTCAGCACTGAGCCCGATGCGGGGCTCGAACCAACAAACCGTGAGATCACGACCTGAGCCGAAACCAGACGCTCAACCGACTGAGCCACACAGGCGCCCTAATTCACCCATTTAAAGTTGAGTTTTATACTACTAGGTGGGTTCTAGTCCATTTACAAATATGCAACCATCTCTGCAGTCAATTTTAGAACATTTGCATCACCTCAGAATGAAACTCCTTACCTTTTAACTGTCATCTCCTTTTCCCACCCACCACTAATCTACTTTTTGTCTATAAATTTCCCCATTCTGGATATTTCCTCTTCGTGCACTCAAATAATATATGGTCTTTTGTAGCTGGCTTGTTTTGATTAACAGTGTTTTCAGATTTTGTCCGTGTAGTAGCATGTGTCCGTACTTCATTCTTCTTTATGACCTAATAATATTGGATATAGTACATTTTATTTATCCATTTGTCAGCTGATGGACATTTGACTTGTTTCCACCTTTATGAATGAATGTTATGAATAATGCTGCCATAAACATTCATGTACAAGTTTTTGTGTGGACATGTTTTGGTTTCTGTTGGGTTATGCTTAGAAGTGAAATTTCTAGGTAATTAGGTAACTTAATGTTTAATCATTTGAGGAACTGTTTTCCAAAGCAGTTATAGCTTTTTACATTCACCTGCAGTGTATGAGGGTTCTAGTTCTTCCGTATTTTTACCTACGTTTATTGTTACCTTTTTCATTCTGACTATACTAGTGTATATGAAGAGATACCTAATTGTGGTTTTAACTTGCATAACTGGTGACTGATGTTGACCCCCTTTTCATGCCCTTGTTGGCCATTGTATATCTTTCCTGGAAGAAATATCTACATCCTTTGCCTATTTTTAATTGGATTCTTGTTTTTTTAATGAATTATGAGAGTTCTTTATATGTTAAGTATATGTTTCGTATCAGATGTAGTCTTTGAAAATAATTTTCTCCCATTCTGTACATTTACTTTCTTGATGAGGTTTAGTGAAGCACAAATTTTTGACAAAGTCCAATGTATCTATTTTTTCCTCTGTTTCTTGTTCTTTGTTCTCTAACAATCTTTTGCCAAATCCCAGGTCTTGAAGATTTATTCCTATGGTTTCTTCTAAGAGTTTTACAGTTTCAACTTTGACATTTAGATCATTGATACATTGAGAGTTTTGTGTATAGTGAGAGGTAAGGGTCCAACTTTATTCTTTAGCATGTAGATATCATCTAGTTGTTCTCATGCCATTTATTGAAGAGACTATTCTTTCCCCCAGTGAATGGCCTTGGCACTTTTGTTGAAAATCAATTGACCATATATTTAGGGTTTATTTCTAGACTCTCAAATGTTTTCCACTGATCCATATAGCTATCCTTATGTTCCACACTGTGTTAATTACTGTTGAATTGTAGTAACTTTTAAAACCAGAAGGCATATTTAAAATAAAAATGTAATAAAAAGTAGGGGGCACCTGGATGGCTCAGTTAAACCTCAGACTCTTGATTTTGGCTCAGGTTATGATCTCACAGTTCCATGGGTTCAAGGCCTATGTTGGGCTCTACAATGATGGCACAGAGCCTGCTTGGGATGCTATGAAGGAAGGGAGGCAGGGAGGGAGGGCAAAGGGGAAAGGAAAGGAATCTTTAAAACTAAGAGACATGAATCCTCCTGTTTTCTTCTTTTTCAAGATTGTTTTGGCTATTTGGGGTCCCTTGCAATTCCATATGAATTACAGAATCAGCTATTCAGGTTTTACGAAGAAGTCATCTGAGATTCAGATGGAAATTATGAAGAATTTGTAGATAAGCTTGGGTCAGATTGCCATCTTAACTATGTTACATCTTCTGATCCTTGAACATGGGATGATTTTCCAGTTATTTAAACCTTTAATCTCTTTCAACAATGTTTTGGAGTATTCAAATGATAAGTTTTACACTTTCATTAAACTTATTCCTAAGTATTTTATCTGCTTTGAGGTTACTGTAAATGAAGTTTTTTTTTAATTTCATCTTTAGATGGTTCCTTATAATTGTGTACAAATAAAATTGATTTTTGTATACTGAAATTGTATCCTCCAATATTGCTGAACTCATTTTATTTGTTGTAATAGATTTTTAGTGGTTTCCTTAGGATTTTCTATATAGATGATCATTTGTAAATATAGATAGTTTTACTTCTCTTTTTTTTTAATGTTTTATTTATTTTTGATACAGAGAGAGAACATGAGAGGGGTAGGGGCAGAGAGAGAGAGAGAGAGAGAGAGAGAGAGGAAGACACAGAACCGGAAGCAGGCTCCAGGCTCTGAGCTAGCTGTCAGCACAGAGCCTGACACGGGGCTTGAACCCACTAACATGAGATCTGACCTGAGCCGAAGTCGGAGGCTTAACTGACTGAGCCACCCAGGCGCCCCAGTTTTACTCCTCTTTTAACCAGAATGCCTTTGATTACTTTTTCTTGCCTAAGTTCCCTGGCCAGAACCTCCAGACAATGCTGACTTGAAGTGGTGTGAGAGGATATTCTTATTTTGGTCCTGATTTGGGTGCGAGAAAGCATTCACACTTTCACCATTAAGTATATTATTAGTTGTAGGTTTGTCATAGATACTTTTCATCAGGCTGAGGAAATTTCCTTCTATTCCTGGGGTTTTTTTTTAATTCCTTGTTTTTTTTAGTGTTTTTATTATGAAAGGGTATTCAGTTTTGTCCAAAGCCTTTTCTGTGTCTGTTGAGATGATCACATGACTTTCATTCTGTTAATATGATTTCTTAAATTAATCGACTTTTGGATTTTAAATTAACCTTGCATTCCTGATAAATTTTACTTGGCCATGGTGTATAATTCCCTTTATATTGCTGGATTCACTTTGCTAATATGTGCTGAGGTTTTTTTTCATCCATATTCCCAAGAGATACTGGTCTATAAGTTCCATGTAATAGTTTTGCCTAGTTTTGGTATCAATGTAACACTGACCTCATAAAATCAGTTGGAAAAGATTTTGTCTTTTTTATTTTTTTAAATAGTTTGTGAATTAATATTAATTCTTCGTTGAATGTGCAATAGAATTCAGTAGTGAAGCCATCTGGATCTGAACTTTTTTCTTTTTAATTTTTTTTAATGTTTTATTTATTTTTTATACAGACAGAGACAGAGCATGAGGGGAGGAGGGGCAGAGAGAGAAGGACACAGAACCAGAAGCAGGCTCCAGGCTCTGAGCTAGCTGTCAGCACAGAGCCTGACGCAGGGCTTAAACCCATGAATGTGAGATCTGACCTGAGCCGAAGTCGGAGGCTTAACCGACTGAGTCACCCAGGCGCCCCTGAACTTTTTTTGTGTGGGTAGTTTTTTTATTATTATCCATTAAACATTTTAATGTTTATTTTTGAGAGACAGAGAGTGAGTGGGGGAGGGGCAGAGAGCTAGGGAGACAGGGGATCCAAAGCAGGCTCCAGCCTCTGAGCCGTCAGCACAGAGCCCAATTTGGGGCCCGAGCCCATGGACCACACAATCATAACATGAACTGAAGTTGGACACTTCAGACAAATCCAGTTGAATTCCGGCTCCTTTGTTGGAATTGTGTCTGAGGTCATTGGTTGATTGTGTTCTGACTCCAGAAGGACTTCTCCCAGCTGTCTTATTCACCAGTTCTAAACCTACAGCTTTGCCTGTATTTTGAATTACCTCCCAGCTCCCTTGCACCACCACCTCAACTGTTACAGCACCCTCCAGCTTGAACTTCTCCAAACGCTATTGCAAGAGAAGTCAGTTCCTGTGGCAAGAAATCGGGAGCTGTGTATTTTATGGCCTATTTCTCCACCCCTGCTCATGACAAACCTTTCTCTGAACGAGATATCTGGACTAGAACTGAGTGTTTGGCAGACGTAGGGGAGAAGGACAAGGGGAGCACCCTGAGGTTCTCTCAGCCTGCCTTTTCTGCCATGGAATTATCACCTTATGAGCCAGGGCAGCAAAAATAATCAGGGTCCAGCATTTTCAGCACACAGCACCTAAGGTAGAGCCTCTGTTACAGCACAGAAGAAAGGATCCTTCACCTCTAAGCCACATTTGCTTGCTACATGGCCTCAGCAACAGGTAGCCGGGGGCAAGATAAGAAATGGTAAGGCCATGCTCCTGGAAGGAAAAGCCTGTGCGTGAGCTGGAGAAAGAGAGGACCCTGTTCTTGACTGCAGCTTCTGTCCCACCTTGCTAAAGTGGAATTGAAAGAGAGGGAGCCGACTTGGTTCAAATACCAGAGACCCTTGCCTTTTTTTTTTTTTTTTACCATATTTTTCTAGATTTGTTTGAATAGATGTTTCTTCATTGGCTATTTTGCCTTAGGACCATTTTCACAGGCCTTAAATGGTTGCTGTTTTTTTATAATTTTTTGTGTCATTAGGAAGCAGGTTACTGGAGCTTCTCTTGGTGTCATGCCACAAGTTCATCTCAGTATTTAATTTGAGATGAACTTTTATCTGAAACATAGCTTCGTACCTGTAGAGTGGCAAGAAAATTTAAGTGTCTCTTTATCTCTTTTGTCACAGCTGTTGATTGTCCTTTTATAATTTGTAGTCTTAAAGCCTGCATTTAGTAATGATTTTTTGCATTTTGGTTTGATATATGAGCCACTTGGGAATCTGTCACTGATAAGACACTTCACCAACATAAGCTTTAATAATTGTTTGTTGTCTATATTTCTGTTACATAGGAGGTGTCAAAACTCCGCACTCAGCTTGCTAAAAAAAAACAAAGTGAGACAAAACTTCAGGAAGAATTGAATAAAGTTCTGGGCATCAAACACTTTGATCCTTCAAAGGCTTTTCTTCATGAAAGTAAAGAAAATTTTGCCCTCAAAACCCCATTGAAAGAAGGTAAGAAATGAATAAATGGATAAGTATTACCTTCCTTTGAATTTGCTTTCACAGCATTTCATCCATTTTTATGAACTCTGAAAATTTGTTGACAGTTTTTGATATAAAAAATTAGTATTGGGGCACCTGGGTGGCTCAGTCAGTTAAGCATCAGACTTCAGCTCAGGTCATGATCTCACTGTTCATGGATCCAGCCCCCCCACTGGGCTCTGTGCTGACAGCTCAGACCCTAAAGCCTGCTTTGGATTCTATGTCTCCATCTCTCTCTGCCTCTCCCCCACTTGCAGTCTGTCTCTCTCTGTTTCTCAAAAATAAAAAAAAAAGTTTAAAAAATATTTTTAAAAATTTGTATTCATCTTTCACAATAAATCAAAACTGGTTGAAATAGTGAATGAAGAAGGGCACCTGCGTGGCTCATTTAAACATCTGACTTTGGCTCAGGTCAGGATCTTGTGGTCCCTGAATTGGAGCCGCATGTTGGGCTCTGTGCTAACAGCTCAGAGGCTAGAAACTGCTTTGAATTCTGTGTCTCCCTCTCTCTTTTTGCCCCTTCCTGCTTGTTCATTCTCTCTCTCTCTTTCTCCCTCTCTCTCTCAAAAAATAAGTAAATAAATATAATTTTTAAATGGTGAGTGAAGAAATTAATTATGGTATAGAATGCAAATATTGCTTCACCTGCCTTACAGATGTAGGAAATGCCTGTTTTTAGTCTATAATGACTAATATATTAGTTTAAACTTAGATTAATAATACCTCTTTTTAATAATTCTTCCAGGCAACACAAACTGCTGTTGAGCTCCTATGGAGTTTCAAGAATGATGCAAGTAAACATCTGAAACACCTGTTAAGGATTATTTCTTATTCTTATTATTTTTATTGTTGTAATTGCTATTGTTGTTACTATTATGTTTGTAATGAGTATTTTTAATGTATTTAATATTAACTTCCTATCCTTATGTATGTGAAGGGAAGTTCAAGATTTTTATCAGTATGACTCCTGACATGTTTTTCTATTGTCTGTACCTCCCCCTTGATGCTTACCTTTATCACCTCATTCTAAACCTTCTCATTGGCCTTCCATCTTTACAACTCATCCCCTCAAATCAACATTTCTTTAAAAAGCATTCCAACTTTATTCCCCTACTCTGAAACCTTATTTGGTTTCAAGATTCAAATCCACAGGGTTTTTTGGTGTGATACTGGAGGCCTTTTCTAATCTGAACTTCTTAAGCTAGGCTAAAACACCTTGACCTGTGCCTGCCTCTGCTTTGATTGTCTAATGAGGTTCAGTCTATCAGACCCATCATCCATTTACCCCATTCAGATAAGAAACAAGCGTATGCCTAGCTCCATAGTAATTGCTTTGTCTCTTCACTAGGTCACTAAATTGGTCAATCATTTGTGGATTCCTAGACTCCCATCTCAGCCCTACTAAATTAAAATCTGGTGGTTAGCTTGAAAATATGCATTTTTAACAAACTCTGCAGTCAGTTCTTAGATACACTAAAACTCTGAAACCTATGCTCATAACCTCAACAGAATTTGTCGTTAGAGTGCTTGCCATCTGACTGCTGGCTGCTTGATTAATACTTTTGCAATATGAAATAAAATCACACATTAGATCATTTACCCAGTTATTCAACTTGTATTATATGAAGTTATTTAATGGTTCTATTTAAGGTGTATTTATTGTCTCTGCTGTCCCCTCCCCATCTCGTCCCCGGAATCATACTTGGTAGTATGTTATTTAGAAAATAGTGAGCCTTCATTTAAAATAACTAATTTTATAAAGTTGGTATGATACTATAAGCCACAGTTCTGAAGAAATGTAGAAATTAGAAAAAACAAATGTACTTCAAATATAAAAACAAAAGTAAATGAAAATTGAAGCATTGTTAAAACATATACCACACTGAAACATGACCTCAGCAGTATGGCAGAATAGAAGCCTTGGACCCTCCTTCTCCCCACAGACTTACTGACTCAGCAATAATACAGAGACAGCTTCCCCTTGTGAGAAATCTAGATACTCATTGAGAGTGCCAAGAATATAAGTAGAGAAAGGATAATGTCTTGAACAAATATATCTAAATGCAAAAGAATGAACCATACACAAGTGTCATCTTAAAAACCTTAAACTATAAAACAACTAGAAGAAAATATAAGAAAGCTTCATGACATTGGTCTTAGCAATGGTTTCTCATACCAAACAAAAGTCACAGGCAACAAAAGCAAAACTGGACAAGCGGGACTACATCCAACTAAATTTTCTGTATGACAAATGAAACAACAGAATTCAAGAAAATATTTCTAAACTACACATCAAAGGAGTTAATTCCCTGGATGTATAAGGAACCACAATTCAATAGCAAAGAAAATAATAATCTAATGTAAAAATTACCAAAGAATTTGAATAGTTATTTCTCCAAAGAAGACCTATACCTGTTCAACAGGTGTAGGAAAAGATGTTCAGAGTCACTAGTCATCACAAAGAGATGATATTTCATACCTGTTAGGATGGCTATCATTAAAAAAAAGATAAATATTAAGATACAGAAGCATTAGAACCCTTGTTTTTTGTAGTTTATTTATTTATTTAACTTCAAGGTAGTTAACATACTAACCCAGTGAGTGGAACCCTTGTACAGTTGTTGATGAGAATGTATAGTAGTGTAGCCACTATAGAAAATAGTATAGGGGTTCCTCATGAACCTTAAACTAGAGCTACCATGTGATTCAGCAACCCCACTTCTGAGTATTTATCCAAAACAATTTAAATGAGAATCACAAGAAGATATTTGCACTTCTGTGTCCATTGTAGCATTATTCCCATTAGCTAAGCTATGGAAACAACCTAAACGTCCACTGATTACTGAATGGATAAAGGAAATACATACAGTGGAATATTATTTGGCCTTAAAAAATAAGGAAACCTTGCCTTGCTGCTACAACAAATTAACAAATTTAGTGGCTATAAAAAACACAAATTTATTATCTAACAATTCTGGAGGTCAGAAGTCTAAAATGCGCGTTACAAGGCTAAAATACAGATGTTGGTGGGGCTGTGTCCCTTCTGAAGGCCCTAGGGACAAATCTGTTTTCTTGTCTTTTGTAACTTCTAGTGGCTGCCCGCATTCCTTGGCCCATATCCCCTTCCTCCATCTTCTAAGCATATCACTCCAACCTCTGCTTCAATTGTCACACCTTTGTTACACTCTGACCTTCCTCCTCCCATCTAAGGACCTTTGGATTATATTGGGCTCACAGAGTTAATCAAGTATAATCTCCCCATCTCAAAATCTCTAATAATATCTGGAAAATTCCTTTTGTCATATAAAGTAACATCCATAGGTTCCAGAGGTTACAATGTGGACATCATTGAAAGAGTTGTTATTTTGTTAACCACAGCCATCAAGGATGATACAGCATTTCCAAGATGTTCTCAGATACTTGCTCTTGGAATCCAGCCATCTTTCGTTGATCCCTGCCTTTAAGCCAACTGCTCCAGGTGACATGGAGCAGCAATGAATGGCTTGGGCTGAGCCCTACCCAAATTACAGATTCATGGGCAAAATATGTACCCAAATTATAGATTTGTGGGCAAAATAAATAATTAGGACGGTAATTGATCCTAAAATTCTTAACAGACCTTCCTTTTAATTCACTTTACTATTTGTGTTAGATGTAGTGGCCCATTACTCTATCCTTTATCTTTCCATGTATTTCCTCCCACCTCCCTGTTAAAATTCAGCACTGCACAAATTCAGTTGTCTGCATCTTATGCTTTTGAACCCAGGCTGTTGAACAGTACCAAATAAAATCCTCTCATATTAAAGATAGCAGCCATGTCCTGCTTTCCAACCTTAAGTACACTCTTGATGTCACCAAACAATTTTTAAGTAGGCTCCACACCAAACATGGGGCTTGAACTAATGGCCCTGAGATTAAAATTCACATGCTCTATAGACTGAGCCAGCCAGTCACCCCTCTTTCCCATTTTTAATTTTCCTCAAACCTCAGACTTCAGCATCTCCCCTTTTTAGCCAGTGATAGCTATTTCTACTTCACAAGGAAAATAGAAATAATGGTGCAATTTCCTCAAAATGTAGGTTATTTAATAAATAGTTTGAGGATGATTGGCTTTCCATATAGAGGAAAGGAGTTGTACCTTTCCCCTCACTTTCAAGCCAAAAATAAATTAGATTAAATTTAAAAAAATCTAATCATAGCACAAGATAATGTGAGTGTCTTTATAATTTCAAAATGGACAGATTTTATAAAGAGGACTATAAAGCCACAAAATACAGCTGTGATTTCATAAAAAGTAAAAGAATCTGGATGGAGAAGAGCTCCATGATCAAATGACAAACACATATGATAGGCAAAGCAAATTTCTTCTGATTAGAGAGTTCTATAAATGAATAAGGATAACACCAAAAGTCCAAAAGTAAGCAAGATCTATGCAGATAGAACCTTGAAGAAATGCGAACATTCTTTAATTTTGAAAAGATAATCTTACTCATCATCCAAGAAATGCAAAGTAAAATGAAATGCCGATATTTCCATTTTGATTAACAATGACCAAAAAACATGATAGAGGTACCTGGTTGGCATAGTCAGTTAAGCATCCTACTCTTGATTTCACTTCAGTCATGATCTCATGGTTCATGGGTTCAAGCCCCGTGTTGGGGTCTGCGCTAACAGTGCAGAGCCTAGTTGGGATTCTCTCCCCACCCCACTCATAAGCTCAAAAATAAATAAACTTTTCACAGAAATGATAAAAAAAAAACTATGATGATACACTATAGATACATCACTATGTAAAAATTAACAGTATCTATTAAAGTAAAATCATGTGCTCTTTGACCCAAAAATTCTCTCCCAGGACTTTGTCTTTCAGATACCTATACAAAGCCTTCAGTATAAGAATGTTCCCAGTAAAAGTGTTAGGTAGCAAAAGGCAATCAATACAGTCCCTGATGAGCTAAGTGGCTAACTAAGATCTTAGTTTGCAAAGTACTTAGTGACCTAGTGGAGTCTAACCCCATCCAGGTCAGGTCAGAAGGTAAGCATGACCCAGGACCTGAAGAAATGGGTAGAGGTGAGTCAGATAAAAAAGATCATAGATATAAGGATTCACTGGAAATGTAACACCAAATGGGAAGGTACAAGAGTTTGGCACATCTGAGAAACAACATTCAGTATCACCAGGACAAAAATGGCAACAAGTTAAACTGCAAGGGTAAGTAGATCTCATTGTGTGCATCACAAAGAGCAAAATGCATAAGAAATTTGATACTTGGGGTGCCTTGGCTAGCTTGGTAAAGCATTCGACTCTTGATTTCAGGGGAGTTCAAGCCCCACTTTGGGCTTGGAGCCTACTTAAGAAAAAAGAAAGAAAAATTTGTTCTTTAACCTGTGGATAATGATGAGCCATTGAAGGGCATCAGACATGTTTTTGAATGTCATTCTTACTGCTGAGTGGAAAATTAATTCTCTGGGAATAAACCAGAAGTCAGGTCATTCATCCAATAATATTTACTAGTACCTAGTATGTGTTAGACACTGTCTAGTTGCTTTAGAAATAAAAGAAGAAAAAAGATCATAATCTAGGTAAATGCAGAAGATAGCCCATAGCCTGAGGGAGAGTTGAAGGATTTCTGGCTTAGACAATGGATGAGTGACCTTGATATTCCCTGAGATAAAGAACTTGGGTCAAAGAGCCCATTTGCCAAGTGCAGGAACGACATTTGGTTTGGAACATACTGAGTTTGAAGTGAAGTGGAGATACCAGGGAGAAGCTTGTATATACAGGTCCTCAGGAGAAGGCTCTGAGTACACGTACACATCTGGGAATGACGAGTGTGCATATGGTAACTGATCCTTATGGATCAGTCACGTAACAACTACCAAGGTTTTTTTAATAACCACTATGCCAGAGACTACAGAAATATACAAAGATAGTTCCTATCTTCCCAGAGCTTTCAGTCCACCAGGAGTCACACTTACGCACATAATGTTACAAATGGATTTAATTATGCTCAAGAAAAAGCACAGCTTTAATAATATGATAGAAATACAGAGGGTAACAAATGGTCAACAATGGATTATACCAAGGACTACAAGAGTGGGTGGCCAGTGACGTTACCTATCTGTACTGTTGCCAAAAATCATTATCATCCCAGCCTCCATCCCGAAGGAGGAAGATATCTATAGGGAAGAAAGTTCATTTCAGAATCCGCTGTGAAATGAATGGACTACATTTTTGAGGGAGTGTCAGGGTAGGATGTACTGAAGGTGTGGATGAGGTCTCTGTAGACGGAAAGGGCTGAATTTTGAACTGTCTTAATCCTTTGGGTTTTCCTTCACCAGGTTTTGGCATGCTGCCGCCCAGGAACAGGCTGGATCTGGCCTGTGTCTGCTGAGGCTGACAGCTGAAAATCCAAGTAATCAGAGCCTGAGCTTTGGAACTGAGGGCCATGTCTAGTTCAACTCAGCCCCTTATATCCACATTTGCCCTTAACCTGGAATGCCAGTCCATGCTCACACTACTGAAAAGAAAGCATCATCCACAACTTAGGATGCCCTGCCTCCTTTTTCACATCCCTGCAACCCTCCCTGCAGACCCTCTCTTTTTGCTGCTATTCACGACCTCTATGGAAACATCCCCTGAAAATAGGGTGGGGGTCCAAAAAGGGATGACAATGTAAAACAGAAGGCCCCAAAACCTAGAGACGTGGAGACATCTGCTCTCTTTACAAAGTTTTTGTTGAGAGTCCAGGTCTTTCTTATTCAATATTTATCTTTTTCAATGTTTTATTTATTTATTCATTTATGAGAAAGAGAGTTTGGGGGAGGGGCAGAGAGAGAGAAGCGGGGAACACAGAATCTGAAGCACACTCTGTTCTTACAGCAGCAAGCCTGATGCAGAGTCAAACTCATGAACCCTGAGATCAGGACCTGAGCCAGAAGTTGGATGCTCAACTGACTGAGCACCCCAGGCGCCCCCAATATTCCTTTAAATTAGGAGTCACCAGAGCCTTCATCACAAATCGAATTTGGTCGGGGCACCTGGGTGGCTCAGTCGGTTGGGTCTCCCAGCTTCAGCTCAGGTCAGATCTCACGTCCGTGAGTTCGAGCCCCACATCAGGCTCTGTGCTGACAGCTAGTTCAGAGCCTGGAGCCTGCTTCAGTTCTGTGTCTCCTTCTCTCTGCCCTTCCCCCTCTCATGCTCTGTCTCTCTCTGTATCAAAAATAAATAAAACATTAAAAAAATTGAATTTTGTCAACCAGATTTTCTGGAGACTATAATGACAGAGAGGCTCCAATACCCTCCCTTGCCCTCTCAGTCACCATGTTCATCTCTTCCCCCTGAGTCAGGAAAAAGGACTTATTCTCTCTTACCCTCATCCACTTCATAATCCTCATTAGCTTTAGATTCAAAAGAATAACAGCGGGACAAATATTTGCTATTTTTGTGTATTTTCACTTGAACTATCCTAATTCTGGCTCTCTGGATGCCGCAAGATGTGTAGGAGAAAATTGAGAGTGCTGTAAGAAAATTTTAAAAAGTACAAAGATTGAGATTTCAAAATCTTATATTACTACACAATACTTTAGAGCTCATATTCAGAGAGATGACCAAAGGAAGAAAAATAAATATAAAATTTGTGAAAAACAATAAATGTTTATTGACAAGCACAAGCTAGAGATCTTTTTAACTATTTTAAAATTCATTTTGAGAGAGAAACAGTGTGAGCAGGGAAGGGGCAGAGAGAGAAGGAGACAGACTCCAAAGCAGGCTACAGGCTCTAAGCCGTCAGCATAGAGCCTGACATGGGTCTCGAACTCAGGAACAACGAGATCTTGACCTGAGAGGAAGGTGGCTACCTAACTGACTGAGCCACCCAGGCACCCCAGGCTAGAGGTATTTAAAGCCACCTCTGAAAAATGGTACATAGTATAGGTCTTCCTGCCTTGTCTTTCTCATTCTAACCCACTGTAGTCTAGTTTCTGTCCCCAGTGCTCTGCAAAGCTACTGGCAACTTCTCCAGTGAATTATTGAAATGCTGCATTTTACAGAAAGCCACTGCCGTATATTTGGTTTTCCTTTCACCTAAGTGCTGCCTTTCTCAGTCCTTTATTGCACCATCTTGTACCTGACCTGTACTTGTTGGAGGGAGTAAGGAATTGAACCTGGACTCTCTTCTTTATCAACCCTCTCCCTAGGTGATCTCATTAAGTCTTATGGACTTTGCCACCTCCATATAATCATTGACTTAGATGAGGAACTCAGTGGAGGCAATTAGGTGAGAGTTGTTAGGTTACAGGATATTTACAGGTTCCAAAGTGGGACCCCAAAGATAACTTATTAATTGCAGAGAGTAAAAAAATGTGCCACCGGGGGCACCTGGCTGGCTTGGTAGGTGGAATGTGCGACTCTTGATCTTGGGGTCATGAGTTTGAGCCCCACATCGGGTGTAAAGATTACTAAAATCAATCAATAGATAGACTCCAAAAAGCCAGTGTGATGGTCAGGGGGAGTAGAACAGAGCCGGGTATGAATGTTCACGGAAAAACCTGCACACAAATGTTTATAGCAGCTTTATTCGTATTTGCCAAAACTTGAAACAACCAATATGCCCTTCAGTAGGTAAATGTATAAATACATTGTGCTACATCCAGACAATGGAATGTTAATCAGGGCTAAAAAGAATGAGCCATCCAGCCATGAAAAGCCATGGAGAAAACAAATCCATATTATTTAGTAAAAGGAGCCAACCTTAAAAGGTTATATACCATACGCTCTAACTACACGACATTCTGGAAAAGGCAAAACTGTGGAGATGAAAAGATCAATGGTTGCCGGGAGCCAGCTGGCAGAGGAGATGTGCGAAGAGGTGGAACCCTGAGGATTTTTAGGGCAGTGAAAATGCTCTGTATGGTACCACAAAGATAGATGTGTTCAAATCCACAGAATGTACAACACCTAGAGGCCACTCCTGTGAACTGTGGAGTTTGGGTGATTACAAAGTGTCAATGTAGGTTCATTCATTATAACAAATGTACCACTCTTGTGGGGGATGTGGATAATGATGGACGCTGTGCAAGTGAGAGGTGCAGGGGACTGGCAGGGGGCATATCGGGAATTTCTGTATCTTCCACTCCTTTTTCCTATGACCCTAACACCATTCTAAAAACAGTCGGGGAGGGGGGGTGGAAGGAGATGACTAGGGTAAACAAAATGTGAAAATGGCAACTTTGGTGGTATGGTGGGGTTTTTTTTTAAGCTATAAAATATATTCTTGGAACAATTAGAGAAATTTAAATGTAGATGATAATATGGAATTGTGAATCTTCCTAAGTGTGACAATGGTATTATAGTCATATGAGAGACTAACCTTATTTTTAGAAAATGAATTCTGATGTTTTTAAAACTAAAATGTCGTGACATAGAAAACAGAAGAGTAAAATGTCATGATGTCTACAACTTATTTTGAAATGTTTCAGAAAAACAAATTTAATTTAAAATATATAGAAAGAAAGCAATTATAGCAAAATAAACAATTGTAGGGCTTGAGTAGAAAGTATAAGGGTGTTTGTTCATTAAACTCT
Organism: Suricata suricatta; assembly: GCF_006229205.1. NCBI lineage: Eukaryota > Metazoa > Chordata > Mammalia > Carnivora > Herpestidae > Suricata > Suricata suricatta. Next base: position 96,148,324 of record NC_043705.1, on the reverse strand, counting down.
TTAAATTTTTCTGTAAGTTAGAAAATTTTTACAATTAAAAAGTTTTTTAAATTCTCCTACATTAGTCTGGACACAAAGCCCGCCCCCCGCTCAAAAAACCCTCCTGTGTTAGCTAAAAACTTACTTGTGTACAGTTTTAGTTCGGGCCTGTCCTCAAGGTCCTGACTCATGTATCCCTCCTTCCTCATCCCCCCAGAGGATGGCGTTACCACATACTTAACTGAAAATTAAAACAGACAGGCAGGACTTCCTCATCTTTCCTCTTTTAAATTTGCCAATCTGAATATATGTGTCCTCAGATTCTCTTGCCTTTACTCCTTGCAGTACCTTGTATTATTGTTCAAAATATGGCAATTCCAGGGGAAGGATTCTACCTCACTCCGCTGGTGGCAGACTAAGCCACAAGAGTTGCAGTGTCTCCCTTCAGGAGAATTCTACATCTGTGTCTCTATAAATGTGAATTGGACAAGGACCCTATTTCCAAACAAGGTCCCATTCTGAGGTGCTGGGGATTAGGACTTCAACATGTCATTTGGGGGGGCACAATTTAACCCATAACACCTCCTATCAGTTAATGGATCGAACTCCCTGTCATACAAACATACTCTAGTAGCAGACCTTCTAAAACTAAGCAAAAAACAGGGCAAAACAAAACTCACAGTCCTTGGATCTTAAATCTGCACCCTGCACCCCCACCCTCCATGCCTTTACCTCTTCACAGTGTTTGGAAGAATTTTCTAGGACCCTGAGCTTCACATATTTATTTTCCATTCATTTTTCTCACCCTTTGGTTGGACTTTTGCACCCCTCCTCCACTAACCTGCCAAATCCAATGGCCACTTTGAAGAATTTGAATAGTGGGGGATATCCAGGATATCACCCTGGATAATGTTTTTTTTTTTTTTTTTTGAGAGGGAGAGAAAGGAAGGATGTGAGTGGGGGAGGGGCAGAGAGTGGGGGAGGGAAAGAATCCCAAGCAGACTCCTTACCCTCAACACAGAGCCAAATGAGGGGCTTAAACTCACCAATCCTGAGATCATGACCTTAGCCAAAATCAAGAGTCAACACTTAAACGGCTGAACCACCCAGGAAATCTGAATTCCACACTTTAAAAGGTTGACTTTTAGGGGTTTTTTTTCCCCCTGACTTTGAAATTTCCTTATACACATAGCAATTTGCTCCTGATTTCTCATGCATCATATATTTTTTTCTCCTAGTTTGTCTTTTAACTTGGTTAATTATCACTATCATTGTTGCTGCTGTTGCTATGCAGATATTTACAAAAATCTATGTAGTCTATTGATATTTTCACTTTTGGCTTCTGAATTTAATGATATGCTCATAAAACACATCCTCCCTCCAAGATTATTGAATACATTTTTCTTTAGTACCTTTCCTCCACCTTCCTACATCTGGTAGGAAACCAGATGTATTGTTTTTAATGATGAAATTTTAATTTATCTTTATTCCCTAATCCCCATGTGCTTTTTAAGTCTCTTAAGAACTTATTTTAAAGGGGTCACCTAGGTGGCTCGGTCAGTTGAGATTGATCACCCAACTCTTGATTTAGATTCGTGAGATTGAGCCCCACGTCATGCTGTGTGCTGAGCCTGCTAGGGATTCTCTCCCTCCCTCTCCCTGACCCTCCCTCATTCTCACTCTCTCTCAAAATAAACATATAAACATTTATAAAACGCTTAAAAAGTATTTTAGTACAAGGTAGGAAACCAGATGTATTGTTTTTAATGATGAAATTTTAATTTATCTTTATTCCCTAATCCCCATGTGCGTATTTGAGTCTATGAGTTAACTAGTATCTAGTTAACTAGTTAACTATGAGTTAAAAAGTATCTTTCTGGGGTGCCTGGGTGGCTCAGTCAGTTGAGTTTCCAGCTTTGGCTCAGGTCATGATCTCAGGTTCGTGGGTTCGAGCCCTGTGTCAAGCTCTGTGCTGACAGCTCAGAACCTGGAGGCTGTCTTTGGATTCTAGGTCTCCCTCTCTCTCTGACTCTCCCCTGCTCGCGCTGTCTCTCTCTCAAAAATAAATTTTTAAGAAATTGAAAAATTAAAAAAAATCTCTCTCACAAAGCTCAGGGTTAAGAGGAAGGTCAGATTTGGAGGTCAAGATGATGAATTAATATTAAATTTACTGTGAGTTTAATATACCAGAGGAATGTACAGGTAAGATACCTTTTAGGAAATGGGAAAACATAGCTTGGGACAAGAGCCTTTCATGCAGGTATCAGAGTCATAGAGAGGGAAAGAGCTAGGATGATGGAATCAAAGGGTGTTTTAAAAATGGACAGGAGGAGCGCCTGTGTTGCTCAGCCAGCTAATCTTCCCACTCCTGATTTTGGCTCTAATCATGATCTCACAGTCGTGAGATAGATCCCTGCATTGGACTCTGTGCTGACAGCATGAAGCCTGCTTGGGATTCTCGCTCCCTGACTCTTTCTGCCCCTCCCCCACTGTATCTCTAAATAAATAAATAAAACTTAAAATAAATAAAAATTAAAATGGTGAGGAGTGGGGAGATGAGAGGAGGTCGTAAAAAAGAAGAAACAAAAACCTTGTTCTTGCCGTTGGGGTATTATTCATTGCCAGAGTCCGGCTCCAGCAGGTCCAGGGCTCCCGAAGGATGGACGGTATCGGCGAGAGCGACAGTCAGAGAGCCTCGGCTTTCTTCCTGATCACCAGGCGGGCATCTCTGCTCTGTCAGTTTTTGTCTCTTTCTTTATAGATCAAGTGTTTACATGACATCAAAAATGTGGAATTTTTACTGCAAATAATTCTGTGATAAATGTTTTTAAAAGTGTACAGAAACAGGTTTTACAGTTATTTTTGTAAAACTAGTCTAATTTTAGTGAGGTAGTTAATTTTTACAAATAATAGTATAACAGGTATTTTCAGTGAAAAGCAGGTAACATACACATTTGTTTAACCAGTAGTAAATCTTACAACTAAGAATATAGCAGGGTATTCTCGGAGAGAAGCAGAAAGCAAACACATTTGTTTATATCAATAACGCTAAGATTTAGGCATAGACTAGGTTAGGAGTCATTCTGTCTGGGTCACAAAAGGAAGAACTGGTTAGTAAGTTGCTTGTGTAAACCTTGTTATTTGATGTTGAAGGTGTAAGCACCACAGGGACCCTAGATGTGCTGGCCTTTGTGTATGAGTTTAAGTTTTAACTATTTATACCCATCCTTATAATGGATATCAGTGTAAGGGAAGGTATTTTGTGGCACCAATGAGCAAAGGATGTGCGGTAATTTATGTCTGGTTCTTATGTTTGTTTCTTATCTCTAAGTTAGGCTCTTTTTCTCTGGGCCAGAGTTAATAGTAACTCTTGTGTTCTTTAACCCCCTTTATTATCTATGTCTTAGGTTTGTGAGGCTCATTAGAAGAACCTTTAGACAAACATCTGGGGTGCATTGTCTAAATTCTTCTTTGTAGAGGTGGGAATAAGCTTCTCCCCCTGAGGTATCTGTGTGGAAATATCGGTCTGATTTGGAACATTGTGAGGCCTAATTAATAACAGCAGTCCCATTCCCAATATGAGCCCATAGTAGAAGGAGATACCAGTTTCGTTTCATGGCAGGAGCTGTGCAAACATCTGCCATTTCCTTGCTGTGACTGTGTCATCCAGCAAGGCCGATGCGGCTCCCAGCAACTCATCTTTTCCCTGATCAGGTGCAATCACGCCTCAGGGACAGGGCAGGGGGACAGGCTGCTCCTGACACTAATCCGCAAAGCACTATGAGGTCTGGTGCCCAAGGGTAGATTTTGGGAGCTGTCTGGGGGCAAGAGACCGTGCCATAACCTCACCAGGAATTTTCACTCAACTGGTGAATTCAGATAGCTCCCAACAATTCATTATGATTTAGAGATATATTTCTTAAACTTGAAAAAAGTGTGCATATTCTAGCAAGGAAAAAGATTTACATTTCTTAGGTCCTAATGAGTTTGGAAATTTAAATACTGTCCATTTAGTTCATCATTTGTACTGTAACTAAACTCAAGAGGTGGTTCACCTCTTGGAGTGTGTTACATTGAACACAATCCGAGGAAGCTTTGAAAGCAAAGAACTTTTTGTTACTTGTTACAAGTTAGGAGACGGGGAGAGCTCTCAAAGCACTATCTCCTCATGGGATTAGTATAGGAAGCTTTTATTCAATGGATTAGCAGGCAGTGGCAGGGAAAATGCATATGTATTAAGGAACATATGCATATTCTATTACTTAGTTACTTTGGTTCAATTGCACATGTCTAGCACGTCCACATGTTAGAACATACATTGTGTGTTCAAAAAATGGTGGAAAACCCGTTTCCATCATAGGAAAACCCGTTTCCATGCTCTTTAGGTCTTTTGCCTGAGTTAAGAGATAAACTGGAAAGAAGAGCTTAAAGAAAGCTTTGAGACAAAGGTTGGTGGGTATAAGCATGTAAGTAGTAAAGGTCAGGTCTTGGGGTCCAGCTGGTGACAGTATTTCAGTATGATTTTAGTTTGCATTTCCCAAATGTTGAGTATCTTTTTATGTAATTACTGACAAATCCTTTGTCTTTGTGAAGTATATGTTGAAAGTGCGTCCCTTTATTTTTTTTTAAGTTTATTTATTTATTTTGGCAGTGGAGGGGAGAAAGCAGGAGAGGAAAGAGAGAGGTGAGGAGAGAGGTGAGAGAGAGAAAGCTTCATGCTGTCAGTGCAGAGCCCATGTGGGGCTCGAACCTACGAACCAAGAGTGAGATGGTGGCCTGAGCTGAAACCAAGAGTTGGACACTCAAATGAGTGAGCCGCCCTAGATGCCCCAAAATTGTGTCCATTTTTTAAATGATTTTAAAAAATCATTGTGTTATAGTGTTGTCAAAAATGTCGTGCTTCAGTTCCAAAATATAACACGAAGTTTGGAATAAAGAGCAATAATAGCTTAGTTGCTTTGGAGGGTAAAGGAAGCTGCAGCAGGCTATGGCTTTCAAAACTCGCAAGCCCCCTTCCCAGCCACCCCTCTACAGAGAAAGGAGCACGGGGATTTTATAGGGAAAAAGAGGATCTATCCAGTTTGTACAAGAACTGTGTATGTTTTTTCAGGGTGCTACTAGGTTTCTGAAACAAAACACTAAGAAGGGAAAAGGGAAGGTTTACTAAACAGAGGAGGGAAGGAAGTTTTGAGGAAGAGAGGGAAGAGGTTACTCAGTTTAAAATAAAGCTTTGCTGAAGCATTCATGCAGCCATTTTGATTTTTGTTCAGCTTTATGCGTTTTTAAAATAAGTTATTTATTTAAGTAATCTCTACACCCAATGTTGGGCTTGAACTCACAACCCCGGATCATGAGTCATGCTCTTCAGACTCAGCCAGCCAAGTGCCCCTCAACTTCATGCTTTTAGGCAGTTTCAACAGGTGTTCTTTAAATATTCTGACTAGAAGTCCTGTTCAGATACATGCACTAAGATTTTTCCCCTCAGTTTGTGATTTGCTTATTTGTTTTTTTAATGTTGTCTTTTGGTGGATACAAGTTCTTTTATTTTGATAAATTTTAATTTATCAATTTTTAAAAATTATATAGCCTTTTATTCTCATAAACTCTGAGACTTTCTGCATGTCTTATAGAGTTTACTATGTACTATGTCTCATAGAGTTACTACGTACACTTGTGCCCAAAGTGTATAGCATATAAAGAGCAAGTGGTTTTTTCTTAGCTCTATCTAAATGGAAATTTGTTTTACTGTTCTTAAATTGTTACAGAATCATAGTCCAGAACAGTGGTTTAAATTGAACTGAGCATATTCATTGTCCTTGAAATAGTTAAAAATAAGATTACTGGACTTCACTCCTACAGAATGATTTGGTTTCATAGGTTCTGAGGTACAGGCAGATTTGGGAATCACAGTCCTTAATGCCTGGCAAAACTTAAAGCTACTCTATCAACCATTTTCTCAGTTAGAAGGCAGATCAGTGTTAATAGAAATGACCTGTTGCATTTTAATTGTTGAGCGCTGTTACCACCAGTGTCTTTTAATGTCCTTTGAAATAGTTAATTAGAAGGCACCAGGAGGAAAAACACTGAAAAACTTTACAAAGATTCTGTTGTATTAACCATAATGTGTAACTGAATAAAATATTTCAGAACAGGAATCAATTGCATGATCTGCCTGCTTTCCAACTGTGAGCTCTTGGTTTTCTTCTTCCAGAGAAAATTGCAACAAGTATTCACAGGAAGTTTTTTTTTTCTTTGTTTCTTCTTCTTTTTTAAAAAATAAACGGGTTCTCCTAATGGTTTTGTAATGGACCTTAACTTGGCTGGCAGTTAAACATGAAACTTCTCATTGGGTCTTTTCAAGACTGCTGGGGGAATCAGCTGCCAGTTTATTGCAATGTGGAAAACTGCATGAGATTCTGGGATTGGAATCAAAATGTTAATTTAAAAGGTCGAGTGAAGCTGAGGCTCACGTTTTTGCGTGCCTGCGCTCTCTTCAGGCAGAACAAAGACCCAGGCAGAAGAGGCAGAGGCAGAGACCCATCCCAAATCTGTTTTCCTGAGATAATTTTGGAATCATGCCTGAAATGCCGGAGGACATGGAACAGGTAAGAGCTAGATATTCAAGAAATGAAGCATTCTGGAGTTAGTTTCTTTTAAAAGCACCCCAGTGAATGGTAAAAACCAAAAGGGTGTGTTAAAAACGGAAAAAGAAAAAAGAAACGGGTGTCATTCATTTCTTTAAACCATGTAACTTTGGGACATGGAAGACTAAACCAACTTTAATTACTGACCCTGGACACCAGGTTATGGAGAGCTCAGCTAAGTCTCATTAAAATTGCCAAAAATAAAATGCAAAACAGAACAGCAGTTTCTTTTACCAGAATAAATGCAATCATGTAGGTGAAGGTTCTGTATAAGTACGGATTTTACCTATAATTGTTTGCTCCAGCCTTTCTTTGTTTTAGCGTGAACTGAATCTGCGAATATAACTTTTAGCTCCAGGCTGCTCTCTTTAAATTTATAGACTTAGCCACCACAGGAACTTGGATATTGTCTGTACAATGGCATTTTTGTTCACAAACTTCTATCTTTAAAGAGAATGATTTAAAAAGAACTCTACATGAATATACGCCTTTAGAACGATACGCAAGTTTTACCTGGGAGCTATCAAACCATGCTCTCAAATGGAGGCGAGAAAACGCTTGCTCCTAACTAGACAAGGCTGCTCTGAGAATTAAAAAAAAAAAAAGTAATTGCATATGCAATTAAATCTTCTTCACTTAATTTTTTTGTTACTAGAAAAATTAGATTGCATCACAACATTGTATCCACAAATTAAAAAGACAAACAAAAAACTCCCCGTTTTTAAAGGAGGAGGACTAGGATTTTAAATTTGCTTCTCCTACCTCCCACCTACATTCACCTTTCTCTTTGTCTGCAGGTTATGAATGTTTAGGGCTGGGACAGTCCCCTGAAGGACTGCCTGAGTAATGCTAAGCTGATTAAGGGTAACAGCTTGCATAAAAATAAAAGTCGGAAAGTGAAGGCCCTCAGGTTCTCTTCCCCCACCGTTCCAAAAAAAAAAAAAAACCCCCAAGACTGTTTACATGAAGAAAGAACTGAATTCTTGTTGGGGGGTTGGGCAGAAAGGAAATTCACGAGGCTCAGACAAAGAAAAACTTTTTCAAAAGACTGCTTAGTCTTTAGCTCCAAAATAAACCAAACACGGTTATGAAAATAAGCCCTTTTAAGAAAAATCCGAGCAGCGGTCACATTTGTGGTCGACTTTGTTAAGTCTTGGTTATCTGGTGTCTGATTAAGAACACTCGGATTGGAGAGTGAAATGTTGGCGACGATTCAGGGCGGCGTTTTCCTTAGTAAATTTCACAGGCACATCGACTGATGAGCGTTTTGCCGTTTCGAGCTAGGAAGGAGCCCAGCTGCCTGTGAAGTCGTTTTCCACACTTAGAGCTATTGTTTCTGATTTGTTACTTTTAAGAAGCCATATAAGTGGTGGAAGATCGAGACGTTACTCTGTCTCTTGGTTTCGTCCTTAATTTACGGTGGTTGCGGAGGACCTGACGGGGCAGTCCCTAAAGTGATGCTTCTCAAAAGTGATCGGTGGGGTTTTGACTCCTGTTAAATCCGCTAAAATGTAGGGTCCTTGGTTCTATTACCGCGGATTCGAATTCTGTAATTATAGGTAAAGTCCGAGAATGTACGTTTTGAAGGAGGCACCCGAATAATTCCTACCCTTTCTCCCTTTTTATTTTTAACCAGCTAAAATATTTTAATATTTTTATTTAATTTTAACTAGTTAAAAATAGTTTTACTTATTTGGAATTTGACACGTACTACATTTTAGCATCCTTGAACGACAAATGGATTGTTGAGGTTGTTAATGATTCAGATGCCAGCAGTTGTATTTTTATTCTTCGTCTTTCTAAATCTCTGTAAAACAACAACAACAACAACAACAACAAAACACTCCTAAAGCTGTACGTCCACTGTGCTCCCTCCTTTCCTTCTTACCCAAACACACGCCATGGCTTTAAAATGTTTTCTCCTACTTTACATATTACGTGTTCAGTTGATTCCCATGCACTGCGTAGTCTGTAAACTTGAAACTCCAGGAGATCCAATTTAACCTTCCCTAGTCACGGAGAGAGACGAAGATAGACAAGAGTACATAAAATAAACAACCTTCCCCAAACAAAACTTGTATTCACTGCTTAAGGCCGAGGCGAGGCCTTTGTTTTGTGTATCCCTTTAAGAGTTGGCGGGTGGGCTGGCCGCGTACAGAACGCAGCCCGGCCCCTTTCTGAGCATCCGCGGAGTGTGGCCAATCAACGGGCGCGGCCTTGGCGGCTGAAGCCGGAAGCAGTGAGCAGGGGGCCGGCCCGCACCTAGGGAGGCGGGCCGAGGGCGAGAAAGCTGCGCCGCAGCGATCCTGGGCTGGAGGAAGTGGCGGTCGCTGCGGCGGCGGCGCGACGGCAGCGGGCATGGTGGGGCGGGAGAAGGAGCTCTCCGTCCACTTTGTTCCCGGGAGCTGCCGGCTGGTGGAGGTGAGGGAGTCGACCTGGGCGTCTCGTGCAACCGGGAGTGCAGGGGGGGACCAGTCGGGGCGGGGGCGGGTGGGGGGACTTGACTGGTTTGCCTTGCGCATCCTGCAGCGATCCTAGCCCCCAGCCCTGAGGCGCCTCGGCACCTCCTTCTTAGCTCCGGGAGGAGAGGGCGGCGCCACCGAGTTTGTTTACCTCGGCGCACCCCCGTTTGTGTCTGCTCTTCCAACCCTGCGGCAGGAAAGGAGTAGGTCTGGTTTCACTCTCTTGTGTTCTCTCTCCCCTCCCAGGAACGAAGAGTTTTTCGGAGCTGTTTCGATTTTTGTTTTATCTTTCTGAATTTCTTTTTCATTCTTTTTAATTTTTTTTATGCTTTTTATTTAGTTTTGAGAGACAGAGACAGCTGGAGCAGGGGAGGGTCAAAGAGAGAGGGAGACACAGAATCCGAAACAGGCTCCAGGCTCTGAGCTAGCTGTCAGCACAGAGCCCGACGCTGGGCTCGAACCCACGAACCGTGAGATCTGACCTGAGCCGAAGCCGGAGGCTTAACCGACTGAGCCACCCAGGCGCCCCTCTTTTTCATTCTTTGATCGTATACCTCGATCTTACGATCGAATTCTTATCTCTGAGGAAGAAAGGGAAAGTGGCTTTTCAGAAACAGTGTTAGAGACGACAACTTACTGAGCTTTTGAGTTCTGGGCAAGGCAGCATATTCACTTTACGTGCATTATTTAATCGTCATAACTATGAGATAGGGTTTTTGCTCCATTTTACAGATGAGAAAATTGAGGTTTGCAGGGTGAGTCCGTGGCCCAAGTGCATTCAGCAGGCTTGGAGCGGACAAATCTCTGCTCTCGGGCTTTGAACCGCTACAGAGGTTGCATAAAGGCAGGTTGTTACTGTGGGAGACCTATCCCGGGTATCTCCTTCCTCCATTCTGTCTTCTGTTTCAATACAGGCTTCTCAACATTCAATCCACAGAATTGCTAGAATTTTTCTAGCAGTGGGGATAAGAAGAATGTTAATGCCTAAGACAATTACGTTTTACAAAAATAAGAGAAGATATGGGAGGTGGCTTATTTTGATAATGTAGAAGTTTTACACTTCCAAGATACAGCATATTTAGTGTTTCTAATCACTTTGGGATTTGGGGGTAAAATTACATATTGTCTGTATGCGCTCCCCAAAGTACTGAACGTATAATGTTACATATTGTTTACATATATATGCATGCAGGGGTGTAAAGCTTAATCTTTTTTTCACAGTGGGAGTTCAGTAGACTAACAAAAATAGGTTTTCATGATTTCCTTTATAAAAAGCGATACACTATAAATCTTAGTGGGGTTTTTTAAGATTTTTTTAAATTTGTATGTCATCTGCAAGCCCCTTGCAGTGCTTGAACTCACAGATTCAGAGTTGTATGCTGTACCAACTGAGCCAGCCAGACGTGCCCACCCTAAATCTTGACATATATTTGCTGCTCTCTGAAGACACTTGTGAGAAGGAGGACTGCCTTACATACTGTGTAGGGGAAGACAGCTGCAGGATGTTTTTACACTGTCCTGTAGGGTAGGAGGAGGGTAACAGGAGTTAGATCAGTACTCACAGGGTCTTGGTTTCTTGAGTCCAGGTACTGTCTACTCAAAAGATCTGCCTCCAGGGGAATGTTGTATGAGGATCAGTTAAAAAAAAAAAAAAAAAAAAAGAAGAAGAAGAAACTGCCAAATTTAAGAGGTTCCAAATAGCGAAATATTATATCACTAAAATTTAAGAAGATCTCTATTTAGATGTTAACCTTTTGCTAAGACATTTTTAATAGAAGTTAATGCAAGTATGTTAAAGTAGAAATCGTCCTAGAGTACTGTACCCATTTGGAAAGAGCCATTTATCCCATTACCTGTAGTTTGCTATCATTTCATTAGGTAGCATAATAAAAGTGGTAGCTCTACATTTATTTTTATATATTTAACTTTTTAAGAGGTTTTTTGATGTTTATAAACCTGGTCACTTGAAGTTCTGTACTTGTAAGAGTTTATGCAGGGCATGGCGAATAGGTTTAGAGTAATTTAAAGTGATACTATCAAGTATCTTTATCTTTACTTTACACTTAAGATAAAAATTAAGAAAGTAGACTTTTCAGGCAGACAATATTTTCAACTCTTTATTGTGTTTTGAGTTCACTAGAAAGCTTTTTATTCTTCGTTCTGAATTTTTGAAGTGCATGGACAGAGCTGTGTTTAACAGGACTAAAATATTTTACGAGGTAACAATCCAAAATAATTTTTGGGGGGTATTTTCTTTTGAAAATAAAAGAATCAAAACTTTTTAAAAAGCTTCAGGTAGATTTCTGTTTAAATACAGAAAATCAAAATAGAAGAGCTATTTTTGTTTGGCATCTTTTAATTTTAGAGTGGGGCATATTTTATTTGCCAACAACCAATAAATTTGTAGTCCAAATGAAAAAAACCTTGTCTTGGCTTCTATACTGGTGACAGAAGGTGCTCATTGAGTCTCTAGAAAGAACTCTGTGAAGAGGAAAAATTATTTTAAGCAAACGAAGCTCCTTTCAGTCTTTTCAGACTCTGTCCACTCTGTTAAGGATAATGTGGAAGTTAGAATTGTATTAAGAGCCTTAGTTATATCTTGTCCAAGTGAGGAATTTGATCAATAGAGATTTCAGTAACTTCCTGATACCATATTTTGTGGCAGAACAGTTAAAATTTAATCATTATGAAGTCAAATAGAAGATCAAAGGATTAAGACAAAACTCAGTATGTATTTGGCTGGACCCCAGAAGCAAGAAGCAAGTTCTGGTCCCAGCCTTTTCCGTTTTCCGTAAAACCTTTAACTTCTCCGGGCTTCAGATTCCTCAGTTTGGAAATATTTGCCTGTTTAACAAGGCTAACTTATGATCAAAAGGTATGATACAGGCTTATATAACACTCAGTAGTTTTAAAATACAAGATAGTGCAGTATCATTTTCATTTTAGGAAATGCTTGAACTTCAGATCTCTGCTATTTTAATCAAGAAAATTCTTGATCATTGGTATCTGACCACCAGGAACAATTGACTGTTTCATATTTCCATATAGGGACCATGCAAGTTACCCCAGATGATAAGGAAATAAGGTGTTATTTTTTTTCCTCGCAATCTCATCCTTTTCCAAAGTTAAGTGTATTGAATTCCCAAAGTGCCTTGCTCTGCTTGTAATTTAATACTATATTTCATCAAATCCAAGATGTACTTATTATAAGATCATCTGGGTTCTTATTTTAAGATGAACTAAAAAGCAAAAACCATTGCCAGTCTAGGACAGTAATAAGATGCCTCTCTATTTATCCCTTTAACAGGGATGTAAAAATGAAAAGGTGTGTTTCACGGAATCAGTGAAGTCTCCAGAGATCTGAATTCACTGTTCAGTAACCTTAGTGGAATGCACAGTGCTTGTTCTTTGACTTCTTTTTTCTTTTTTAATGAGGGAAGAGAGAAGGAAAGATTGTTGTTGCTTTCAGAAAGGTAGATGACAATTTTTTTGGCTTGTTTGAGTAGGATAAATTTATCTTTAGGAAAACCCTGGATTTTTCCTGGAATTCAAGATTACACTTCTCAAAGTGCAGTTCCCAAATCACCATCATCAGCATGTTCCTGGGAACTTGTTAGAAATGTAAATTACCAGGATTTATCTGATATGTACTGGATCTGAAAACCTCAGTCATGATTCTTATCCATAGTAAAGCCTCATACCACTAACCTAAGAGCTGTTCTGTATCCCTTTGCTTCCTTAAAGTGAAGTAATAAAGAGTGAGAAACTCTGAAGAAACCAAGTTGTAGCTCTTTTATAATATTTTCCCAGGGATCTTTATGGTATTTATTCTGTGTAAATTGTTTTCTGATTGTATCTATTAGACCTGGCATGTTTTCTCTTAACAATTCAGTCTTTGTAGAGCTCTTTTCCTGCCAAAATTCAAAGAAAATATTTTGTTGGCTGAAATCCTTGTTTTCATAGATCAGTTGGCTTAGAGCCAAGTTTTACACCACAGTGCCTAGATGAATTTTACTTCCATTTTTAAAATGTTTTGAAATTGGTTGCACGAAGGAAAACATATCTTCAAGAATTTACCTTTGTACTATTTCTGTTAGCCCTTTCATTTCCGGTTTTTCCTATGGTAGAAATAGATAATTTTGGTGGATTTTTTGTTTGTTTGTTTGTTTATGTATAGTGTTACGGTATTCTGCTATGCTAAGGACTAACAAAGATCTTCAGTTATTGTATGCTTCCTTAAAGTTTTCTACAGCTCACAATAGATGACTATAACAGCACTTGAAATAAAAAGACCTCAAATTGATAAAATTTAAGAAAACTCTTTGGGATGCCTGGGTGACTCAGTCGGTTGAGCGTCCAACTTTGGCTCTGGTAATAATCTCACAGTTTGTGGGTTCGAGCCCCACGTCGGGCTCTGTGCTAACAGCTCAGAGCCTGGAGCCTGCTTAGGATTCTGTGTGTCCCTCTCTATCTGACCCTCCCCTGATCACACTGTCTCTCTCTGTCTCAAAAATAAATAAATGTTTAAAAAAATTTTTTTTAATTAACAAAAAAAGAAAACTTTTTTTTTTAAGTAGGCTCAACACCAACATGGGCTTGAACTCACAACCCTAAGATAGAGTTGCATGCTCTACCAACTGAGCCAGCCAGGCACCCTTAATAAAACTTTGTTGGTGTTTTTTTAAATAGTAAATGTTGATTTTATTCAAGATTCTAGGAAATTTGGTGTTAACACATCTTGAGAAGAAGGGAAGTTTTTTGAACTGCTTTGGAAACAGCTTATTTTCTAAATAGTTCTTTAAATTTCATTGTGTAAGGAATCTTTTCTTTCACAAGAACAACACATCAACTTAAAATATTTTAGTTTCTTTTTTTTCTCATATTCTGTGTTAGGTTTTTTTGTCCTTTTGTGTTAGTTTTTTTATGTTTGTTTACTTTTGAGTGAGAGAGTGAGCACGAGTAGGGGAGGGGTGCAGAGAGAAGGACAGAGCCTTGGAAGCAGGTTCGCACTACAGCACAGAGCCTCTTAGGACTCGACCTAAGAGCCACAAGATCATGACCTGAGGTGAAGGTGGACACTTAACCACCGACTGAGCCACTCAGGTGCCCCTGTCCCATTATGTTAGTTTTAACAGGTCTAATTACAATAAATTTAGAGTTACTGAGGAACATTTACTGATTAAACTTAGAAGTGGTTTCACTTAAACCATTGGTTAAATTTGAATATTTGGTTTGGTTAAACTTAGAATATTATTATTGTTAGGACCACATTTATTTTTCCTCCGCATAAATGCCTGTGATATGTGAATTCCTTAACTCAGATGTATCAAAATATAAATCAATGAGATGTGTCAGAAAAGTTGAGGTTACAAACTGAAGACCAAAAAAGTCAACTTGTGAGTCTGTTGTTGTATACAGCCAAATAGTTCATCAGGCCATAAAGAATAAGTAAGCTTCAAATTAATTGTGTGTTTTATAAACTGGAGAATGTAATTCAAATTTCTTTCTGTTCATTTGGACATCACTCATCATTAAAATAAGATTTTCCATTATTAATAAATGAAATCGGGGAACCTGGCTGGCTCATAAGGTAGAACATGTGACCCTGGATCTTGGTGGTGTTAGTTTGAGCCTCATGTTCGGTCTAGCGGTTACTTAAATCTTTTTTAAGTTTATTTGTCTTCAGAGAGAGAGAGAGTGTGTGCATGCAAGCAGGAGAGGGACAGAGAGACAGAATCCCAAGGAGACTCCACACTAAGTGTGGAGAGCCCAGTACAGGGCTCGAACCCACAAACCATGAGATCATGACCTGAATAGGAGTCAGGCAGCTTTACTAAAAAAAAAAAAAAAAGGAAATTTAAATCTAATTGACTAGGTATATCCTTACAGTATCATTTTAGGTTCCTTTTCATGGATAGGATTGATAACACTTTTTCTTAAGTGACATAATTATTGATGCAGTTTGATTTTTATTCTAACTTAAGAGTTGTCTAATAGAAGTAGGACATGAAGCAAACTTTTTAGACTTGAAGTACTCAGTGAACAATGATGGTGACTCATTTCATAGAATATTTTCAAAGTGAGTAATCCTCTTTTCTCCCATTTCACCTTTTAGGAGGACGCTAACCTCCCCAGTAGGCGGGTTTTGATTACTGGAGCCACTGGGCTTCTGGGCAGAGCTGTGTATAAAGAATTTAAGAAGAACAATTGGCATGCCTTTGGCTGTGGTTTTAGAAGAGCAAGGCCAAAATTTGAACAGGTTAATCTTTTGGATTCTGAAGCGGTTCATCACATCATTCATGATTTTCAGGTATGGTTGAGTCTGTTTATTTTAGCATATACATGAACTATGTTAAGAATTGTCTTGTCGGGATGATTTAGAAATTGTTCTTGTTCTTAAGGGAATTCCTGTACTTTAACCTAGTAAGCAGCAACAATATACAGTTGAGCCTTGAACAGTGCAGGGTTTAGGAGTGCTGACTCCTGCACACTTGAAAATCTGTGTATAACTTTTTACTTCCCCAAAACTTTGGTAACAGCTTACTGTTAACTGGAAGTCTTACCAATAACATAGACAGTTGATTATACATATTTTATGTTATCTGTGTTATATATTGTATTCTTATTATAAAGTAAACTAGGAAAAGAAAATGTTACTGAGAAAATCACAAAGAAGAGAAAATACGTTTATAGCACAGTACTGTATTTATGAACAAACAAACAAAATCAGCCTATAAGTGGATCCATGCAATTCAAAGCCATGTTTAAAGGTCAGGTGTAGTGCACTTTTTTTGGTAAGCATGAGAAAGGATATGTAGTCCTTGAAAAGATTAGGTTGAAACATAGGTTGACAAGAGTTGGAAATATGAAGCATTCATAAAAAGCTTCTGTTTGTGAGGTACTCTTGCTAAAAGCACCACTTTCCATGCAAATGCTTTTTTAATATTACCTGTACACCTTACAACACTGCAAAATATATTATTTCCAGTTTACACTGGTGGTGTAAGTTTACACATGACTGCGGGGGACCAACCCACACACCCCAATTGAAAGGTCCCGAGTAGGGGGTTGGTGTTGGCGCAATATCTCTAAGAAAGAAGACAGACCAGACAGACAACATGAATGGTGGAAAAGCCACACTTTATTAAGATAGCCAGGGT
Source organism: Suricata suricatta (assembly GCF_006229205.1). NCBI lineage: Eukaryota > Metazoa > Chordata > Mammalia > Carnivora > Herpestidae > Suricata > Suricata suricatta. The sequence goes on along the minus strand of NC_043705.1, from coordinate 96,132,079 downwards.
CTTAAATACCTTGGGTGATTACATCATGTCTTTAATGATTACATAGTTCAAGGTCCTTGAAGTAAAGACATGCTCCGGAAAAGGTCATTCTTATCAGGACAGTAGTCAGTAACAGGATTAAGTCATTACAAAAGAGGAATTCCCTAACAATAGTCTGGTTTTAAGCATAAGATAAGCCTAAAGAATTCTCGGAGAAGATATACATTCCTTAAGGCCCTTTATCAGTTATTCAAGGGTAAGATGCTTATCCATTAACAAGCAAATCTTTGGCAGAGGATTTGTTCACTCCCAACAGCAGACCAAGAGCCAGAAAATAAAGTAAGGGAAGGTCACTGACTGACCCAAGTTGATTCAAAGCCCAAAAGTACATGCCTCTTTGCAAAGCAATGAGAAAATCATAGGATGAACAGAAGCCATATGTGTGGCTCAGGAGGCCAAATATTGTTTGAGGGTATTTTTTGCCTACTGGGCCCCAACACGTGACAAAGGCTCAGAGAGGTTAAATAAATCTTGACCATTGCCACAGAAAAGTTACTTAAAAATTTAAGTTCTGTTCTACCTCTGATGAAATTGAGAGTTAAAGTGCTTTTAAAAAACTACGGTCCAAGAGACACCTGCATCAGAATCACTTGGGGAACTTGTTCTTTAGGTCTGTCTCACTTCCAGAGGTTTCAGTTCAGTAAGTCTGTGGTGGGGTCCAGGGTATCTTAAGAAGCACCCCAGATTATGCACATTTACGTTTTAAAACAACTCCACAAAGATCATGCTTCCTCAAACAGTGTTGAGGAAGGAGATTATTTGGTATGTTTATACATTAGCTCTGCTTGTCAGTGGTTTTACCAAATCTTAGCCTTGGTTCAGCTTCTCTGGGAAGTACATGCCCCTTTTTTACAAAGGGCCCTGTGCATTTCTCGATCTTTAATTTAAAAAAAAATTTTTTCTTTTAAAGTAAGTTCTAGAGAGTGCCTGTGTGGTTCAGTCCTTTAAGGTTCTGACTGACTCTTGATTGCAGCTCAGGCCCTGATCTCGGGGTTCATGAGCTTAAGCCTCTGAGTCAGTCTCTGCACTGCACGGAGCCTGCTTGGAATTCTGTCTCCCTGTCTGTCTGCCCCTGTCCCTCCACTGCACCTTCGTATTTTCTCTCTCTCCCTCTCTTTCTCTCAAAATTAAACCTCAAAAAAAAAAAAAAAAAAGCTCTAGGCCCAATGTGGCACCTGAACTCACGAACCCAGTAAGATCAGGAGTTGCATGCTGTACCCACTGAGCCAACCAGGGCTCCCCCCCATTCTATCTTGATATGTGCCCTGTTGTACTAAAGTGGTCTCTTTACATATCTGTCTTTTCTTGTTATTTTTTTTTTTTTTACCAGATTATGAAATTCCTTGCACAGTGCTTAGTATACAGGTGACATACTAAGTGCTCAACTGGGAATTAATTTTTGGGGAGTAGTTGACATTCTTTAAATGATTGGTTTAAAAGATTTGAGTTTATGGATTTAATTTGAATTTTGTGTTCTTCCTTTAATGTAGATTTATAAAGTACTTAAGTCATATTAATTACATAAATGCTATCTATTTTCTCCCATCCAAATTAGAGGACAGAGCTTTGATTGAGAAATAATAGTTATTGACACTGATTTTGGTTTTGCCTAGGGATTACTAAATTGCTCTTTCCTTTTCAGGCCTACATATATGTTAAGGAAGTTTGAAACTCGAAAAAGGGAAGCATGACAAAACCACATTAAAAAGTACAGCAATTTTTTATTTGAAGTAATGTCAATTTAACAGACTTTTTTAATGAAATGTGTTACTGTTGGAAGGCTGTAGCTCCCCTGTTTTATTCCTTTTGGTTTAAAAATGCATCACTATTTAACTTGCAGCCCCATGTCATAGTACACTGTGCAGCAGAAAGAAGACCAGATGTTGTAGAAAATCAGCCAGATGCTGCTTCTCAACTTAATGTGGATGCTTCTGGGAATTTAGCAAAGGAAGCAGGTAATGATGACTTTATAAAATCTTCATGAAATATTAAATAATCGCTGAGTTTATAAAGATTAAAGTTTTGTAGGTTGCTTATAAGAGGTTTGTTTAATATATGATGAATAAACTGTTACAAATACCACCAGTACAGAGTAATGTTGTGTAGTAATTTCATAGATTACTTTTTCCTCTCATGTCTTTCTTTTTTAGCGTTAATTGGAGCATTTCTAATCTACATTAGCTCGGATTATGTATTCGATGGAACAAATCCGCCTTATAGAGAGGAAGATGTACCAAGTCCCCTAAATCTGTATGGCAAAACAAAATTAGAAGGAGAAAAGGCTGTCCTAGAAAACAATTTAGGTAAGATGATTTCTTTAGCCCCTGATTGTTTTGAGGATTCCTTTTGTTTATGATATTTACATATATGTCATATGTATATTTATGACATATATTATATATACATGATACACATAAGTGACATATATAAAATATGTTTTTTAAATTTTGAAAAAATTAGTCAAGGAGCATAAATCATTGGAGAAAAATTAGAGAAGGTAGTTAATAAAAAAGAAAAATAAGTATTTTAGAAATCATGAAGAATTTATGAATCTTTCCAGACACTCCAGTAACAATATATACATAAATGTTGCTTGGTGGTTCAGTCCATAGAGCATGTGACTCTTGATCTTGGGATTGTGAGTTCAAACCCCACAGTGGACGTAGAGCTTACTTAAAATGTTACTGTATTTTTTAAAAAGTGGTCTTTATTAAATATTTATAACCTACTTTCAAAAAACAGATCAGTATCATTTCTCCTAGATTGAGGTATTTATTATATTTTTATATGTTTTTTATTTTTATTTTTTATTTTAGAGAGAGTTGGGGAGAGAAGCAGAGGGGGGAGAGAGAATTTTTTTCTTTAATGTTTATTTAGTTTTGAGAGAGAGACAGAGCATGAGTAAGGTAGGGGCGGAGAGGGAGACACAGAATCCAAAGCAGGCTGCAGGCTTCAGGCTGTCAGCACAGAGCCTGTTTGGGGATTGAACCCACGAACCATGAGATCACTACCTCAGCCAAAGTTGGATGCTTAATCAGCTGAGCTACTCAGGTACCCTGAGAGGGGAAAAAGAGAGAATCTTAAGCAGGCTCTAAGCTCAGCACGGAAGTGACAAAGAGGGTCAGTCCCATGACCCTAAGATTGTGACCTGAGCGGAAATCAGGAGTAGGAGGCTCAACCCCCAGGTGCCCCTTTAGGGTTTTAAAATTTCTGTTTGTATAGTATTTCTTTTCTCCTCTGTGTGTTTGTGTATACATACACATGTGTATGTGCTGAATATAAAAAGTACACCCTCATTGAATAAAATTAAAAAGAAATCAGGAGCAGAAGTTCTTTTATGATGCTGCCTCAGAGAAGCACCAGATGTGGTTAGGTATAGAAGCAATTTTTGTGGATTTTTAAAAATGTATGGGTTTTGTTTTATAACCTGGTCCCTCCACCGTATTTGCATTTAAATACATATGGAGTCATCTCTGGGTTATCTTTTTCCTGTTAATGGCTCTATAGTACTTGATGTAATGATTCCTTGCACTGCCCTAGACTATACTGACTTTGAGAAGCATCCTCTAATACAGACACCATACTTACAGGCATTTAGATTTCCAGGTTTTTTTTCTTCTTTTATATTGTAAATTATCATGCAGGAATCATCTCTGAATGCACATCTGTACACAGTTACCCAATATGTTGATTTAATTTAAAATAGTTTGTGAGGCGCCTGGGTGGCTCAGTTGGCTCAGGTGATGATCTCCTGGTTTGTGGGTTTAATATAAAATGAAAGTAGATTGTAGTAGAAAACTTGCAATATACCAATATGACATACAGCTCCTCTGTAATAAGACCCATTTAACAAATGTCATACTGAGTATTTTCAAAGGCTCCGTGTTGGGCCCTCTGCTGTCAGTGTGGAGCCAGCTCCGGATCCTCTGTCTCCCTCTCTCTCTGCCCCTCCCCACTTGTGCCCTCTCAAAAATAAATAAACATTTGGGGGAAAAAATAGTTTGTTAATTTTCAGTTTAAGTGTTAATTATCCAAAGTCTGTCGTGACAGCTCATTAGGGACCAACATAAAATCTAAATACATTTTATTCCTTACTCAGTGGTTTCAAGAATTATGTCGTGAAACGTTCACATAACCTTTATATAGATTCGCCACTTGTGCCGTGTGTGTTTTGTGTGTGTGGTTTTTTTCCCAAACTCATTGAGAATTGGTCGAATTTCACCCCAGAATAGCTCATTAAGTCATGTAGCTTCTAACAAGAATGTACCTTACATGGTTGCAATGCAGTTATCACACTCAGGAAATTTAAATTAATACAATGTTATACTCTAATATATTGTCTGTATAGGAATTTTCCCACTTGTCCCAATAATGGCCTTCATTGCATCTTATTATTTATTTATTTATTATTAATTTTTTAATAAGTCAAGGATCACTTATTGTGTTTAATTGTGATCGGTTTAATTTCTTCATTAGTGGGATTGTTGAAAATAATACATTAAAATACTTCAAATGACAGAGACCTTTGAAAATACTCAGTATGACATTTGTTAAATGGGTCTTATTACAGAGGAGCTGTATGTCATTTTGGTATATTGCAAGTTTTCTACTACAATCTACTTTCATTTTATATTAAGACTGAAGAGCCAGTCGGTTTTAAAAGAGTTTTTTTTTTTTTATTAATTCATAGGAGCTGCTGTTTTGAGAATTCCTATTTTGTATGGAGAAGTCGAGAAGCTTGAAGAAAGTGCTGTGACGGTTATGTTTGATAAAGTGCAGTTCAGTAACAAGTCCGCAAACATGGACCACTGGCAGCAGAGGTTCCCCACACACGTCAAAGATGTAGCCACTGTGTGTCGCCAGTTAGCAGAGAAGAGGATGCTGGTGAGAATCTTGGCAAAGAAGAATTTCTGATTTCCACCAATGAGTGGAGGTCAAAGTGTTTTTGCTTTCTTTGCTAATATTTCTTTCTTTTTAAAGAGATGGAAAGTCATTGAGGGTTTTTTTTTTAAAGTTTATTTATTCATGTTTAGCTGGGTATATTTATAGGAATTTGATTTTAGATATCTTATGGATAGCATTTCAGAAAGGAGGGATGTGTTTCAATTCTTGGACTTTTTAAATCAGCTTTTTTTGTACACCTACCATTCCACTCAGCTGTAAAAGTTGATCCTCTTTTGAATTCTTCTGTCCTCATTAGGATCCATCAATTAAAGGAACCTTTCACTGGTCTGGCAACGAACAGATGACCAAGTATGAGATGGCATGTGCAATAGCAGATGCTTTCAACCTCCCCAGCAGTCACTTACGACCCGTAAGTCCGTGGCATTTTAAGCCTCACCTGTTGAGAGCCCAGATCTGTCACCCATAGTATGTATTGTTGATACAGTTTTTCTTCTTGCTTTGAAAATAGTGAATAACTTTACTTCCTGGTACTAATTAAAGTTCACTTTGCTTGTTTGTTGGCAGTTTATATTGTTACTTATCTCTAAATCATCATGTACAAGGAAGCCCATGAGTACTGGTGAAGTTTATAGAAAAAGTATTATCTTAATTGTGTATTTTTCCAGGGATCAGATCAGATTTGCAGTAAGGACAGAGTCAAATAGAGAATATAAAACCTCAATGTGGGCATTTTACTTATTTTTGTTGTTGTTTATATTTTTCTTTAAAGATAACGGACAGTCCTGTCTTAGGAGCGCAACGTCCAAGAAATGCTCAGCTTGACTGCTCCAAATTAGAGACCTTGGGCATTGGCCAGCGAACACCATTTCGAATTGGAATCAAAGAATCACTCTGGCCTTTCCTCATCGACAAGAGATGGAGACAAACGGTTTTTCATTAGTGTACGTGCAGTTTGCTTTTTTTTTTTAAATTGAGAAGTATAGTGTGTGGCACTTTTTAAAGAAAAAAGGAAATAGTTTTGTATGAGTGCTCTTTAATTGTGACTCATGATCTTTCAGGTAAATGATGCTCTTGCACTAGTGAAATTGTCTAAAGAAACTAAGGGCAATAATGCCTCATTTGAAGTAATGATTTTTCTGTTTATCATTTTGTTAATTCTGGCTTACCTTTGAGTGTAGTAAATTATGATTCTTAAATATTTACGAGCCAGGATGAGACGGATCTACTGTAGACTTTCTCTTGGATGAAATGCATTGTTCATTCCTATAACCTATATTTTCAGAACTTTTGCAACGGTTGACTTTTTATGTTTTAAAATGTGTTAAGTAGTAATGAGAATCATTGATGTTCATTATTTGCATTGCTTGAGCTCTGATCAAACGGTTTGAAGAAAGAAACTTTATTTTTGCAACCTAAGTACAATTTTTAAGCTTGAGATATTTCAGCAAGTTATGTATAATTGGAACTTGTGCAGCTTGATGCCTCCTGCTTTTGTGGCAGTGTATAGTGGGCACTTGACAGAGAGAGTATGTGTGTACGTGTATGTATTTTTTTAATGTGTAAAACTGTCCTTTTCACTCCATATCACTAAGTGATATTTCATATCTGTGGTTATAATAATAATGGGCCTTATAAGTCTTTTGGGCCATTCATGAATAATAATAAATATGTACTGCTGGCATGGTAATGCTTAGTTTTCTTTCATTACTTTTTAAAGGTAAGGACCTCACATCTAAACTTACTGTTATTTCTTTGCTTTAATTTTGAAAAATTACATTCTTCTGTTACAGCTGATGCATATATGAAAACATAGTAACTATTGAGATTTATAAAACAATAATAAAAAGAACACTGGTGACCTTACCACTGGATCCAAAATGTTACAGACATTGTATCTACTTTTGCCAATGGATTGTTTTTTTAACTAAACATAACTATGTAATCATGCTATATATTTACATAGAATGTTCCTTCTGAGGAATGCAGATTATTTCAATGTATTATCTGCACTAAGTAATATTCAGGTGACCTTAACCTCTAGGATATTTTTGCCTTAATAAGGATTCAGAATGGTGGAGTGACTTGTAAAATGACTTTGCTTCTACTCAGAAGTCAGTGCAAACCCTGGCTTTAGATTTTCCAATTTTGCTTCTGGAGCAAAAAAAAAAAAAAGTCCTTTCTGCAACTAGGTTGTGATGGTATCCTCCATTGGACAAATCTTACTTGTTTCTAAGTTCCTAATTTACTTAGAGTTTTAAGTTTAGAGAGAATCGGTTTGGGTAACTTGGTTAAAGCACCAATTCCCACACCATGTTATATTTCCAAATTAGGGAAATTTTACTTATATCTGACCCTACCCTGGACCCACTGAAATAGAATTTCTGGAATTGAGGCCTGCTAATCTAGTTTTAAATTTTCCCTGGATGCTTCCAAGGGTAGCCAGCCTGGCATCTGCATTTATCAACCACCAAATGAAAACATTTTTTTTTAAGTTACTTCATTTCACAATTTCAGCGTAAAAAACCTTTCCCATTCTTCTCTAGCTACTGACTTTCTCTCTGCGGCAGAAACCTGTGTGGACTGGATCCATGTAGTTTCTGCAGGCACTCTGTATCTGTGGGAATACACTTACTACATATGTCTGTGGACACATGTATGTCATCATCCCCTCTTCATACAAACAGTAGCTAATATGCATTTTTCTGTACTAAATTAGAAAAACTTTATTCCATACTAGTTATAATGAATGTCTATGATTTTGGGTTTGTTTTTTTTTTATAATTCACTTTGAAATTTTGATCTTTTTTTTTTTAAAGATTTTATTTTTAAGCAATCTCTACCAAAGTGGGGTTCAAACTCATAGCCCTGAGATCAAGAGTTGCACACCTCCACTGAATGAGCCAGCCAGTTCCCCCTTGAAATTTCAGTCTTAGCAGAAAAGTTACCATAATATCACAAAGAATGTCTGTATTTCCCCTTCCATATGTCCTGATTATCAACATTTAGCCCCATTTAACCTATTGTTTTTTCTTTCTCTGACACAAAGCAGGGGTTTTTTCCTGAACCATTTTAAGAATAAGTTGCAGATATGACTTCTAATCATCCACTCAGTATCTGAACATCAGTGTATAATTTCTAAAACTCAGGATGCTCTTCTACATGACCCCATAATGTACCCATCGAAATCAAGAAATTAGTGTTGATGCAGTATTACCCTGTTCACTAAGTTGTTCCTAGTAGTGTCCTGTAGAAGTCTGTCCAATTCAAGGTAACTTGTGGCATTTCTTCTCGTTTTTCAGCTTCCACCTGGAACAGTTCAGTTCTTCAGTGTCATTTTCTTTTCATCATCTTGACTTTTCCAACCTTCTCTGTATAACAAACTGTAAATTCACACTGATACTTTCCAATGCCAGTCGTGCTCCACAGGGTGCATTTTAGCTTTCTTTTCTGTTTATAGCTCCATTCTCTGAGAGAAATCTAGCTCCATTCTTCTTAATATGCTTACTAATTGGCTCAAGTCATCTATATGAACCATTCTTAGGGCACTTGGGTGGCTCCGTTGAGCATCCAACTCTTGATTTCAGCTCATGGTTGTGATCTCGCATTCATGAGTTTGAGCCCTTCATCTGACTCTGTGCTGGCAATAGCCTCCTTGGGATTCTGTCTCTCCTCTCTTTCTCTCTGTCTATCCAAATAAAATTTTAAAACGTTTAAAAAAAAAAAAAAGAAGAAGACGACTTCCATGAGCTGGTTGAGCATGCCTGAACTCTGCACCATGGCCTGTTTGAGGCTGCCCCTTCCCTCCCCCAGCTGATGAGGCCCTGCACCAACAGCCACAGAAATACCTCCTACATGGAGAGCACCAAAGAGGGAACTAGGTACTCCTTCATGGCCATAAATATTCCATTCTATCGGTGAATAAACCAGAGTTTATTCAACCTGTTTCTTGATGATTTGCTACAGGTTGTTGGAATTGTAGAGCATGCTTTTAATGAGCCCAATGTATAAAACATTCAAGTTTATAAGACCTTCTTTTCTACTGTATATCCACAGATTATACCTGTAAGCTCACAGGTATATTCTACAGGTACTGGGTATATCAGTCTATGGAATAAGAGTGAATTCAGAAAAAATTCATTACCAAAATAGGAAAAGAGCTTGAAATGGATCTGAGTGTATGAAGAAAAGCGGAAATAGGAAACATCCAACTGCCCAATAAAAACCTTTAGAAGAAATTACTGTTGGAGTCTAAATTATCTTTTTGAAAACCAAAGCATATCATTAGCCGTAAATAAGGCAGATTTAATTCAATTGTGTAGGGTAGTCAAAAGAGAATTTTTTTACTTGACGGCAGTATTAATGTATAGTGAAAAGGAACCATCAAATCTGGATTTGAATGTGATTCTAACACTTGCTCCTGGCAAGTTATTTTTCCTTTGAGTTCCAGTTTCTTTTTAGGGTTAAGTGGGAGTAATACCGCCTTTATGACCGGTCTGCTGGGGAAATTCCTAGAGCACAGATGATTAGTAAAAGCAGCCATGGATTTAACCAAGTGCCTGGCGAAGAGCTTGGGGGAGCCTGTGCTACGCCCCTCTACATCAGCTGTACTTTCTGACATGAGACCACAGGAGTTTCCCTCCAGAAGTAGGATTACGAGTGGTGTTTTTTTCTTCGTGATTTTTTTATATTTATAAATTTCTACAGTGAACATATGCTTAATATTTTAGAAACACATTTTAAAAGATTGTTTTTACGTTTATTTATTTTAGGGGGTGTGAGGGGTAGAGAGAGAATCCCAAGCAGGCTCATGTGTGTGGTCAGCCCAGAGTCCGCCACAGGGCTCAATCTCACAAACCTTGGGACCATGACCTGAGCCGAGATCAAGAGTGGATGCTTAACTGACTGAGCCACCTAGGCACCCCTGAAATATATTAAATAAGATAACTTATTCTTGTAACCTGTTGAATCTAACAGCTTCTGAAGTTGTGTATTTTGCTACACAAATGGCAAAATACTTGAATTTATATATACCTAATTATATCTCTGGAAATTGAATTAGTTAAAATTCCTGTATTTGCAATTGATTTATTTTTATTTTTATTTATTTTTTAATAAAAAAAAGAGCATGAGAGGGGCAGGGGCAGAAAGAGAAGGAGACACAGAACCGGAAACAGGCTCCAGGCTCTGAGCTAGTTGTCAGCACAGAGCCTGACGCAGGGCTCGAACCCACGAACGTGAGATCTGACCTGAGCCGAAGTCAGAGGCTTAACCGACTGAACCACCCAGGCGCCCCTGATTTATTTTTAAATGTTTTACTTAAAGTCAGCTACATACCCAACATGGGGCTTACATTCATAACCCTGAGATGAAGAGTTCATATTCTACCAACTGAGCCCAGCCAGGTGCTCCCCCTGCCCCCCCTTTTTAAAAATAATGTTGGGGTAGGTTTTAGTTTTGTTTGTTTGTTTTGTTGTTTTTTTGCAATTGACTTAATATCAGAAGATGGCCATGAAATTGCTCAGCTCATTCCCAAAAATTGTTTTGCTTTCCATGGGACACCATCTTCATTCTGATTTCTTAACAACATACAACATATTGAACAATTTCAATTTTTCCCCAATTTGCTACAGAACTCAGAAAAAGTAGCCTTCGAAATGTAAACTTGGTATAGAAGTTTCAAAAAAAAATTTTTTTTTTCAGTTTGTTTAAGTAATCTCTATAACCAACATGGGGCTTGAATTCACAACCCCAAGATTAAGAGTCATATGCTCTTGTGACTGAGCCAGCTAAGTGTCCTGCTTATGGAATGTTTTTAATGTGAGAAGCTAAAACTTCTCCAGGATAAGTTAAACACCTGGGCATGTTGAAGGGCTGGAAGTAATTTTTTATTCTCTCCCTCAGGCTTTATGTGCTTAGTACATGTTAAGTTGTTGGATAGTTGAGATGAAAGAGTGATGTGGGTCTGGCCTTTGGAAGTGTTTTTCTGTAGTTAGAATTCACCCTGAAACTAGAGGACAAGGATGGATGATGGAAAAAATCTGAAATGGAACCATTGTCTAGTTTGATTACATCTCTCAGCAGCATGAGGGATAATCATCTTTAAAAATGTCAAACTCCGGCATTCCTGATTACTCTTAGTGATTCATTATAGATCCATCACCCATGATCCACTTAAGTCAGCTACACCAATTAAAGTTAAAATCCTCTCCAGCTACAGGCCCAGGTTATTTATTTAAAATTTTGAAGGGTGAAGAAACTTAGATTTGAACTTTGGTAAATAATTGGTATCATCCCAATCTTAGAATTTAAATAAATTGTTCTAAATTGTGATGACAAGTCATGTATACAAAAGTGCATAAAATGTATATACAGTTTAAAGAATGATGATAAACACCATGTCCATGTACC
>NC_043705.1:95928021-96120627 GCF_006229205.1 Suricata suricatta | reverse complement strand
AAATTTTTGGAAGTTTTCCGTCTTGTAAAACTGAAACTCTATGTCCTTTAAACAACTTCCTATTTCCTTTCCCCCTGGCCCTGGGCAGTCACCATTCTACTTTCTCTTTATGAACTAGACTATTCTAGGTACTTAATAAAAGTGGAACCATGCAGTTATTTGTGTTTTGGGGACCAACTTCTTTCACCTGGCCTAACGTCAGAATTTCTTTTATTTTTACGGTTTAAGTAATACCTCAATCTAATGTGTATGCCACATTTTGTTCATATATCCATAGCTGCTTCCATCTCTTGGCTCTTAGGGATAATGCTCCATTGAACATGGTTGTCATGTAGTGCTTTGAGACCCTGCTTTCACTTCTTTTGAGTACATACTGAGAAGTGGAATTGCCAGATCATATGGTAAACTAGGATCACCTGCCATCCTGTTTTCCATAGTGGCTGTGTCATTTTATATTCCCACCAGCAGTGCACAAGAGTTTCGATTTCTCCCTTTTCTTTTGCCAAAACTTATTTTCTATTTTTTTTAAAGATTAAAAAAAAATTTTTTTAATGTTTTATTTATTTTTGATACAGAGTGAGACAGAGCATGAGAGGGGGAGGGGCAGAGAGAGAAGGAGACACAGAACCAGAAGCAGGCTCCAGGCTCTGAGCTAGCTGTCAGCACAGAGCCTGACGGGGGCGAACCCACGAACGTGAGATCTGACCTGAGCCGAAGTCGGAGGCTTAACCGACTGAGCCACCCAGGCGCCCCTCTATTGTTTTTTTAAATGTTTGTTTATTGAGAGAGAAAGAGCAAGAAAGAGTGGGGGGGGGCGCAGAGAGAATCCCAAGTAGGCTCTGCACTGCCAGTGCAAAGCCCATTATGGGGCTTGATCTCACAACTGAGATCATGACCTGAGCCGAAATCAAGAGTTGGACATTTAACCAATTGAGCCACCCAGCCCCCCCATGAAGCCTTATTGATAACAGCCGATTAACACATACTTTGTATGTTACGTGTTTTATATACTGGATTCTTAAAATTCAGTAACCTAGAGTGAACAAAATGTTTAGAAAACAATAAGGAAAATGTATTTATAGCACTGTGCTTTAAAAGCTATCTCGAGAGACTGGAGATAGAGGGCGGGAAGGGAAGCTAGCCTTGGGGGCTGGTGACATAACTACCCAGGGATTCTCCCACACCATCCTGTTCCTACTTGTGTTAATTAGATCTTAGAAGTTCCATAATTAGCAATTGTTGAGCGTCATTATTAGAACCAAGTTCACCTTACATATAATAGGCTTTCTTAAGATGGTACAATTCATCTAGTAGAGATCTCGTCTCAAGATACAGGGTAAGCAGTTTTGGGTTCCTTGCTAGATTATGGGAGTTCCCACACAGTCTAAGTTCCCACAATTAGCACTGAGCTTTCATAAGCTCACTTACTCTTCCCCTTTTCAGTGCGTCACCTCCATCCTCACTCACCCTGCCCATCTCACATTGCTTCCAGTCCAGGTCTCTCTAGAAGTCCAGTAATCTGGGAGTGTTGGGGAGGGGATCAGGGAATCTAACTTAACCCATTTCTACTTACTTTTCCCCTTCCCTCTCACCTAAAATTCAGAGGTATCTGGTCCTGAGACTTTGAGGATTTTTACAGTAAAGTATTTTGGTTCTCAGCTCTCCCAGCCATTGGCTATAATTCAGCTTTTGGGCATTGGTTAAAGTGTTTACTGTTAGTCCTCTTTGCCTTCTAGCTTTCAAAATTTTGTTACTGTTGTCTGCTTTCTTGTTCTCCCTGTCCTTGCTATCTTGTCTTGTTCAAAAAAAATTTTCACTGGGGTTTTGGGAGGAAACAAAATTTGATATGTGGCTTCCATCCATTATCTTAAAATGGAACACCTTACTTGTATTGATTTTTATAGCTTGGATTATGAATCTTTTCCTGACCCAATTTATGAACATAACAGTCTGTTTTCTTTTCTTTCTTTTTTTTTCAATGTTTATTTATTTTGGAGAGAGAGAGAGACAGTATGAGCAGGAGACCGACATAGAGAGATGGGAACAGAATCCAAAGCGGGCTCCAGGCTCTGAGCTGTCAGCACAGAGCCTGGGGTGGAGCTCAAACCCATGAACTGTGAGATCATGACCTGAACTGAAGTTGAATGCTTAACCAACTGAGCCGCCCAGGCACCCTGAACACTCTGTTTTCTTTAACGTCATGCCTTCCATAGGAGATTTTGTGATGTTTTGGCTCACTTGAATGGCTATTCTTTGCCATTATGTATTTGGGAAAGTTGATTAGCTACAATAGGAACTTAAGTACCTTATATGAGGTTATCCATCATTTAATATAAATGAAGCACCAAACTAACCATTTTATTTTTGGTTATTAATTTTGCCTGAATTCACCTGGAAAAGGTATGCTATTATTAGTCATGATTTCTATCATTTTTGGACTGTTTCTTTAGTTGAAAAGACCTAGAATTCCTTGAATTCCTGTGGACCTCTTATTACAGAATGCCAAGCCTAAGCTTTGAAATTGAGAAGCATCAGTTCTATTCCTTCCTAGAGTAGTTCTTGGGAGATGATTTAAGAGTCAGGATGGCATCTTAACAATGTTGATCTAAAAACAAAGCTAATCATTTTCATCCTTTACCCAATGTCCCAGTCAGTGTCCTTAAGTTAATAAGTCAGCTTCCTGAAAGGACACAAGATTCTTTATGTTTTTCATTTGTGAGATATAATTTAATTTGACCTTACCAAATAGTATTTGAATTTCCATTGCACAGGGTGCTACTGACTAAATGCTACATGATAATACAATCAATATTAAATCTGTTTTTTGGGTACTTCAAGGATGTCTGGGTAAATAAAAGGATGTTACAGGGGCGCCTGTCGGGCTCAGTCAGTAGAGCATGTGACTCTTGGTCTCGGAGTTGTGAGTTTAGGTCCCACGTTATACATAGAGTTTCCTTAAAAAAAAAATAAGTAGGACCTTACACTATGTAGACAATGTGTTGATTTTTCTAGGTGACTTTAACAAATTACCACCTATCTAGGAGCTTAAACAACTCAAATGTCTTATCTCACAGTTCTGTAGGTCAGAAGTCTGACCCTGGGTTAAAATCAAGGTATTTTCAGGCTATATTCCCTTCTGAAGGCTCTGGGGAAGAATAAGTTTCCTGCCCATTTGGGAGGAATTTAGTCCCTTCTTGCTAGTTGTAAACCGATGGCTCTTCCCAACTTCTAGAGGCCACCCCATTCCTTGGATTATGGCTCCCTTCCTCGATCTTTAATGTTTTTGTTTTGTTTTTCATTGATTTTTTGAGAGACAGAGAGAGACAGTGTGAGCAGGGGAGGGTCAGAGAGAGAGGGAGACACAGAATCTGAAGCAGGCTCCAGGCTCTGAGCTAGCTGTCAGCACAGAGCCCGACTCATGCTTGAACCCACAAACTGTGAGATCATGACCTGAGCCGAAGTCAGCCACTTACCCGACTGAGCCACCCAGGGGCCCCTCTTAATCTTTAAAGCCTGTTGCAGTGGATTGAGTTTTCATGTTGAACTTTTCCAACTCTCTCTCTCCTCTCTCTGACCACAAGCTGGGAAAGGTTCTCCAAATTTAAGGAGGCATATGATTAGATTGTACATCCCCTAATAATCCAGAAAAATCTCCCCATCTCAAGGTCAGTGGCCTAACTGCATCTACAAAGTCTATTTTGCCATATAAGGTTCTGGGGATTAGAGTGTACACATCTGTGGGTGACCATAATCCTGCCTGCCATTAAACCACAGTTTGTTCTGTAACTAAAAAATGAAATTATTTAGAATTGGCAGGTTGGAAATGCAAGTAAAAATGTTACCTTAAAGTAAATAAGTGAGTGTTGCATCATTTATTTACATCTATTAAAGGAGGAGAGCAGAAACAACCACCTTTTGGGGTACCTGGGTAGCTCATTCAGTTGAGCGTCCGACTTCGGCTCAGGTCATGATCTCTTGGTTCATGAGTCTGAGGCCTGCGTCTGCTGGAGCCTGCTTCAAATTGTGTCTCCCTCTCTCTCTGCCTCTCCCCTGCTCACACTCTGTCGCTCTCTCCTTCAAAAATAAATAAACATTAAAAACATTTTCTTAAAAACTCACCTTTTGACAGTATTTCTTCTCCTCCCCAAATTTGGTTATTTGATTTTTACTTTAATCTTTGGTTCAGATTCTTCAGAATAACAAAGACTATCCTTTTGTCCTTTCATAATTATTGACTGCAGCTACCCCCAGAGGGGCAGCCATTGCAATGGGGCAGATAAAAATGGTGGGGACATTTTCTTTTTTCAGTTCTTAGACACTGCATTTAAAGGGAAGCCAGATCAAAACAGAGATACTGAATAGTTTAGGAGGCAAATGTTGCCTTTCTTTGCTCTTACCCAAAAACTTTAAAAACTTCAGCAAGTGAGCCTAAGACAGGCTGGCAATATTGTCTGCTGTCTTTTATCATGCTCCAGAAAGCAGTTGATTATCTTGGAAGGGCTTCAAAAGCAATTAAGAAAATCCCTTATGTCAAGTTACATTTCAGACAGGACAAATTAGATGTATGGAGAAATGTCCTGATAAAGTACTTGAGAAATAATGAATCTGTGTACAATTTGTAATTGCTCCTGCAAAAAATTTACAACATAAAAGAGGCTGTTAACCTGAGACTGGAAACTCCGAGATGTATTTTTCATTACAAATGCAAATGCCTTATGAAATTGAGCCCAGAGCATTTTAAAATGTCCAAAATGTAATTCAAAACATTGTTTATTACATCTCTGTCTGGGCTCTTCACTGCCTCACAAGCTGCTTTGTAAATGCTGATTTTTAAGCCAGCAGGTCTGCAATGAAAAAAACAAACTGATTTGACTTACTAATGTGAAACAGGCCCTAAAGGGCAGCTCTGTGCCAGAAAAAAGGGTCAGGGTCAACAGCATTGCCACAAAAGGGTGATGATGGATGGTGACTGAAAAGACATTTAGTTATGTGTCTGCAAGATTATTGTATTTGGTTTCTACATTATATATTAAAGATAAATGACCTTCAATCTGCATAACCCTATCCCTGTGACCACAGACCAGCTTCATGGATGGCCAGTAATAAATTAGTGGGGTCAGAGGGTGGTGGGTTGGGTGCTGGAGGCTAGGGATACGCAATGAGAAATAGGTATCATCTAGATGGAGTACTTTTATCACAGCATGGAGAAATCCAAACGCAATTTCCTTCCCTTATGAACTGCTATTCCCCTGTGAGTAAAATGATTTCAACTCTTCAAAATACTTGGATTTTTCCTCAATTTCCTAACTTTTGAAGTATGAGTGTGCCCATTGCTAGTTTTCCCCCAGTGATAAACATTAGCAAGTGGGAAGTTATTAGGGTTATTATACAATATTTATAGACCACTTTTTATTTGTGAAGTGTTTGAAGGTCTCTTAAATATGAACTGTTTCCAAATAACTTTGGGCTCATTTTTCATCTTGATCCAAATCCCATGGAAGCAAACCAATCATGAAGCTCTCTAAAAAGTCATTGGGAGCCCCAGGCTCAGAACCCAGCTGTGGAGCACGAACTATTAGGTTCTGTGCTGCTGGAGGCTTTGAGTAACTGAGCCACAGGGACTGATGCTCATTTAGGAATCAAAGTTGGTGCTTTGTTTCTGGAAGCCTTTGCCTGAGCTGAGGAAGGTGGACTAAATCCCTCATAGGAGTTCAAATTGTATAGACTTTACTTTTTACACAATTGCTTTTGAGATCGTTCAACAAAGTGATGTTTTTTCTGTTTAAAGAACAGGGATCAGGAACAACAAACCAATGAAATACAAACTTCAGGGTATTCCTATCTGCAGGACGACTCTGATTTCTAAGTTTGTTTTCATTAATGTTCTCGTCCACTTTCATGTTCATCTTTTCTCTTGGTAAGCCTTTCCCCACTCCCATCCTCAAATTCCATCACAGGTCATTATTTATGCCTCTGATCTGCCTTCTTCTGATTTACAGTTTGATCACTTTAATTTCCCTCTCTCATCAAAGTATGATTGTCCTGACTCTCCAGAGTCAGCATTTGACATAATGATAGTAATAATACTTGCTAAGTACATTTCTAAGTGTTTCGCTTATATAAGTCCATTTAGGCTCAAAATAACCCTCTGAGGTTCTACTGTTCTTGTGCTCATTTTACACATGGAGGAATGGGAGACACGGTGATGATAAGCATGTTGTTGAAGCCTTGCAACCAGCAGTTGGTAGAGTCAGGGTTCCTGCCCAAGTCATCTGGCCCCAGAGCCCACACTGTTCACTTTTGCTTTTCACTGGCTCTCATAGTGGGGAGAGCGTCAGCTTTAGGTAAGATAGATCTGTGCTTACAGGCAGATCCTGATACCTATATTGGCTGTTTTGCCTTGGGAAAATTAAGTAACATCTCTGGGCTTTAGTTTCCTCAGGAATATATAAAATATTTGTGTGCAGAAAACAGATAATCTTCGTAAGCTTTCATGGCCACAGTAGGTGCTTGAGAATGTTAAAGGGCAGCTGACCCTTTCTCATCCTCAATGTTCTTTCCTCAACTATATAATTTGCAAATGATATCAGTTGATTTCTGTATGTTACTGGGGAAAATGGTTCAATACGATTCCTCTTTGAGGTAACTTCAGGCGTTGTGAACTTTTCAGACTGACACTTTTCAACCCTTCAGTCCACGTAGGCAAGGACTACATCTCAAGTTGTACCAAGTTACATATTCTTACGTGTACAGGTTTTTGATCTGAAACTTTAATATTTCATGTTATGTGTGCTCTTTGATGTGATCTTCAGAAAGTGTTTTGAATGAAGAAATGAAGTGGAGCAGCAACCACCTGCTTGTGGGTTTCTATCACATCACGAAGAGCTGGTGGGCTGGTCCAGCGCTCCAAGAAGGGCACTGACCCATGGCAAGTGCTTTGGCAGCCATCAGCATATTCCCTGGCCATGGGGCCAGCTGTTTCTAACTGTACACTATGTGGTGGGAAGTTCCCTCTCCAAGCTGGACTGTTTCTGGGACCCACACGGGCTATTAATATTGCAGTGGCAGACACAACTACAGATGTCGGTGTGAGACTGGGTGGCCAAATAGACCTGATGAGATATTCACTTTCTGGAGACAAAGTAAAGAGTTTTATCTTTTCTCTGACTTAATCACAATAGGAAGTAGAACGCATAGGCTCTTGCCAAATCAGTTATACTTATTTATGTGTGATAAGAATATGAAAAGTTAATTGTATTATATTTAAGTACTTCCTCAAATAAGCCCTCACAATGTTTTCATTACTCATTTGGACCAATTTCTCTCTCTGCATCCCTTAATTCACATGGCTTTACCATATGTAAATCTGATCATGTTCATCCACAGCCTTTCATTGAGTACTATGTAATTTCCTGTGCGTGTGGGAGTATCACGAAGAAAGAAGCATAATTCTTGTCCTAAAGGATCTTCAAATCTAAAAAGAGCTAAGAATCAAACATGTAAAGATGCTACACAGTAAACATTAATATTTTTGGAACAGCAGCTATTTGTAAACTTCCAGAGATTAGCTGTGCTGTGATTAAGCCTATATTCATATACATACTTTTTTTTAAATATAGTTAAAAGCATGCTGTAATCCTTAGGTTCCTTGCTGTTTTTTCACTGGACAATATATTTTAAAAAAATTTTTTTAGTGTTTATTTATTTTTGAGAGAGAGAGAGAGACAGTGTGAGTGGGGAGGGGCAGAGAGAGGGAGACACAGAATCCGAAGCAGGCTCCAGGCTCCGAGTTGTCAGTATAGAGCCTGATGCTGGGCTCGAAGTCATGAACCATGAGATCTGACCTGAACCATGGTTGGCTCATGACCTGAGCCAAAGTCAGACGCTTAACCGACTGAGCCACCCAGGTGCCCGCCCCTTCATTGGACAATATATTTTGTAGGTCATTTAATAGCTGCATACATATATATGCTTCATTATTTTTAATAGCTTCATAATCCCATTATATGGAAATGAGTTCTTTTCTTTTATTATTACATAATAATATACATAAGTATTTTAACTCTAAACATGTACATCAAACTTGATCACTCACCTGAGCCATGGTGAAAAAATTTTTAAAAATTTAAGCACAGAAATTTGAAATTTGGAACTCTGCTGAAATAAGTTATATCTTTTCTTTATTTTGAAGCTGATGACATTTATTTGGATATATATTCTGGTTTATTTGTTTAAAAAAATGCAGCCTCATTAAATCATGGTCATATCAATATACCACACAAATGTTAAGGTGTTCTGTGTGTGAAGAATGTGTTGGGAGTAATTTTGTGTGTGCGTACCCTCCCTGGAGTAATTTTTAGTAAAGTGGTGCCCTCATGTGTCATGGCCACCAGTAATATTAGATGTAATTCCTACCCTACTGCTTTACCCACATTTGAAAGTAGGGCTTTGGTTTCCTCACTCACAGTAGGTTTAAAAATTTATTCTGTTGTGATGAGACATTTAGCCTGAAATCTACCTTCTTAATAATTTTTAAAAAATTTTTTACATGTATTTTTGAGAGAGAGAGACAGAGTGAGTGGGGGAGAGGCAGACACAGAACGAGAAGCAGGTTCCAGGCTCTGAGCTGTCAGCACAAAGTCTGACGCGGGGCTCGAGGTCACAAACCGTGAGATCATGACCTGAGCTGAAGTCGGACTCTCAACCGACTGAGCCACCCAGGCACCCCTACCTTCTTAATAAATTTTTAATTGTACGATATGTTATTGTTCATGTTGCATAGTGGTTGTAGAGCAGATCTCTAGAACTTAATGCTTTTGCATAATTGAGACTTTATGTCTATTGATTAGCAATTCCCCATTCCACTGCACCCTACCATCCCCAGGCCCTGGCACCCACCATTGTGCTTTGCTTCTGGGAGTTTAACTATTTTAGATATCTCATACAAGTGGAATCATGCAGTATTTGCCCTGTAACTGGCTTATTTTACTCTGCATTATGTCTTCAAGGTTCATCTGCTTCATACTGCAGGCTTTCCTTCTTATTTACTTATTTATTTATTTAGGAGATAGACTGCTAAAGGGCCAAAAGAGAAAGGTGAAGGAGGGAAAGATCCCTCTGAAGGGCAAAAGTAGAAATTCCTCACCCTTCTGGGCAAGAGTGGTTCAGTGGGTTTGCACTGGGACTTTGGATCCTAATGAAGGAGTAAAGTTGGCTGGAGGTTGTCAGTTTCCCAAGGAGTACTAGAGTTAGTCCACTGAGGGAAAGTCCCAGGAAATTCTCGGGAAATATTGGGACAGCCCTGGGCTGGCAAAGGCTCCCCATACCGGCCACCAAATGTGGGGCAACGAATTGGGTGGAAGCTGGCAGTATGGACAGTGAAAGAATTTACCCAAGGCAGAACAAGAGATAGAAGTTTATTGAATACACAGCAAGGAAGGGGCAGGCAGGACAGCAAAGGAGAGACTGTCTCTCCCTTCTTTTTAAAAGGTAAATACAATTCCATTGCATATATATATATATAATCTTCTTAATTCATCCATTGACAGAAGCTTAGGATGTTTCCATATCTTGCCTATTGTGAATGATGCTTCATTGAACATAAGAGTGCAGATATCTTTTTGAGATCCTCATTTCAGTTCTTATATTTAAATACTCAGAAGTGAGATCGCTGGATCACAAAGTAATTCTATTAATTTTTTGAGGATCTCCATGTGTCATAGTGGCTGCTTTACTTTATATGCCAACAACAATGTTCTAATTTCTCCACATCCTTGCCAACACTTACTTTTGTTAGCTTGATAGTCATCCTAACAGGTGGGAGGTGATCTCATTATGATTTTGATTTGCATTTTCTAATTGTGTTTTTCATATATCTGTTAGCTATTTGTGTATATTTGGAGAAATGACTATATAAGTCTTTAGCCTATTTTTAAGTTGGGTTATTTGATTTTGTTGTTGTTGTTGTTGATTGAGTTGTATGAGCTCCTTATATATTTTGGAAATGAAACCCTTATCTGGTCTACGGCTTACAAATATTTTCTCCCATTCTACAGTTACTTTTTCACTCTGTTTCCTTTTCCTCACTTTAGTTTTTGCTGTTGTTATTTTTTGTTTGCTTTTTTGTTTTAGGTCAACATAAAAGGTGTGCTTAGCAAACTTTAAGTAGTAATTTTCACATTTTTATTCAATAATAGCTGATACTTATAATGATGTTTTAGAAATTCCAAGATGCTGGTATTATTGTTAAGGAAAGATGAAATTCCTGCTAGTTTTTTTTCAATATATATTTTCTATGTGTTTCCTTTATTTTTACCTATATATTTAAAAATTTTTTATGTTTGTTTATTTTATTTTTGAGAGAGAGAGACAAAGTACCAATGGGGGAGGGGCAGAGAGAGAGACACACACACAGAATTGGAAGTAGGCTCCAGGCTCCAAGCTGTCAGCACAGAGCCCGACAAGGGACTTGAATTCATGAACTGTGAAATCATGACCTGAGCTGGAGTCGGACGCTTAACTGACTGAGCCATCCAGGCTCCCCTGCCTATATTTTATCCTAAATTTTTCTTATGCACTTAGTGTTGTACTAGGTGCTTTACATGCATTATGTCATTGAATTCTCACATCACATGAAGTACATGTTATTCCATTTTACAGATGAGAAAAGCTCAGGGAGACTAAGTAACTCACCCAAGATCATAGAGCAAGTGGCAGAATTGGAACTGAGTTCTATTTGTAGCCAAAGCCCTATTATTTCTGTTTGAAATTTTGAAAACTGTGGGTCTGAATGTCATACACATGAATGCAAGTGTATATATGCATACCTACTTAAAATGTTAACTAGAAGAGTACTTATTCATTCTAGGGGACTTTTCTTGTAGATAGAGTGTTTAGACTCCCACCGTGTAACATCTTTTCACTTTGAAAATCTTTGGCCAGTACTGCCTATAGGTAACCAACTTGGTTTATATGTATTTTATCTCATCTCAGATTTGCCTGTTTGGAGATGGAAGTGATAAGATAAGACAGAAGAGTGGATTGATAGAAAAGTCATTGTATAATATTCACTATGTGCTGCACTAAGCAAAGAACTTCATAGATGTAGCATGTGGTAGAATCCCATCTGTGGCATAGCAAAGCCCACTTTTCTTGAGGAAAACCCACTCCATGTGGTTCTCAGAGACTGAACTACTCCCTGCCTGTCAAGGAGTGGTTCCTTGATCATTTGATCTTGAGCAGAGTACCCCTTTTCTCTGGCCAGAGAGATTGCATTAGAAATGGGCATATGACCCAGTCTGTGTTAATTTAACCTCTTCATGGGATGTTAGCTGTGACTATCAAGAGTTTTCTCTTTTTTCCTAGGAAAAATAGTTGTAAGGGTAGGCATTAGCGGCCATCTTAGCCACCATATATAGGCTAGAATGTAATCCAGGAATAAAGCTGAGAAAAGCAGAGCCAAAAGTTTGAGAAAAATATTTGAATTCCTAATGATATCAGTTGAAAGCTTTGATTCAGCTATACTTGAAGCCAGCCTCATTGCCTGGAACTTGCCAATGACATGGGACTCCATGGAGCAGTGTCATATTCCAGGACTGGAATTATGAAATACACATACATGCCAGAATATAAGAGAGTGATCAAAAAATAGCAGGGGCATGTCAAAAAGACACAGGAACCAATATGAAGACTATCCCAATAGCCACATCTGGGATAATTTTAGCATAATAATAATTAATAATAATTAATTATATCCTATAGATTAAATATTTGAATCCATACTCGCAAATATTTAAATAGATTATTTAAGTAAATAAGGGAATAAACAAATAAATCAGGTAAATGGGTCAGCTCTTTCTTAACAGGAGAACTTCAGTTAATAAATATAGGATGCATGGTGGAAACAGAGGTTTGCCAAACACCACACTAATAATTGATGCATGCAATAATCATTGGTGGACACTAAAATGTGTGAATGAAAGTATGATGAGAAAAAACATATCTGCACAGTCCCAAGATATCACCTTACAAAATACTTATTTACAAAGGAAAACATAATAATTCTACAGTAGAAAATTTTGTAGGCACTACCCTGACCAAGTGATCAAAGTTAATACCACAGCAATGAGACATTGACATGTGGCTCCTGATAATGATGCCCTAAGAAGGGTACAATGTCACTTCTATGTCATTCTTATAAAAAAATATGTAATCTGGGTCTAAATCATAAGAAAATATCAGACTCAAGTTGAGGAACTTATTTTTTTTAATACTTTATTGTCAAATTGGTTTCCATATAACACCCAGTGCTCTTCCCCACAAGTGCCCTCCTCCATCACCACCACCTCTTTCCCCCCTCCCCCTTCTCCCTCAACCCTCAGTTTGCTTTCAGTATGCAATAGTCCCTCAAGTCTTGCGTCCCTCTCTCCAACTCTCTTTCCCCCTTCGAAGGTACTCCCTATGGACCTCTGTTAGGTTTCTCCTGTTAGACTTATGAGTGCAAACATATGGTATCTGTCCTTCTCCACCTGACTATTTTGCTTAGCACGACACCCTCAAGGTCCATCCACTTTCCTACAAATGGCCAGATTTCACTCTTTCTCATTGCCATGTAATACTCCATTGTATATATATATCACATCTTCTTGATCCACTCATCAGATGATGGACATTTAGGCTCTTTCCATGTTTTGGCTATTGTGGACAGTGCTGCTATGAACATTGGGGTACATGTTCCCCTATGCGTGAACATTTCTGTATCCCTTGGGTAAATCCTTAGCAGTGCTATTGCTGGGTCATAAGGGAGTTCTATGGATAGTTTTTTGAGGAACTTGAGGAACTTATTTAAAATAACTAGCTAGTATTCTTGAAACTTGTCAAAGTCAAGAAGGATAAAGACAGACTGAAGAACTTTCTAAGATTAGTGGAGACCAAGGAGATATGAAGCCTCAAAGCAACATAGAATCCTGGACCACAGAAAGACAATTGTGAATTTGAATCAGGTTTGTAGATTAATGTGTTTTTATCAATACTAATCTTTTAGTTTTAATAGTTTATGGCAGTTAATGTGTTTATATTTGGGGAAGCTGGGTGAAGGGTATATGGAAACAGTAATATTTTTATAATTATTTTGGAAATCTAAAATTTCTCTAAATAAAAGCTATTTCCCTCTTTTGTTGTCATTTTGTAATTTTATGTTAGGCTTCTCTCTGAAACTGAAAATGCCATAATTGAATAAAATATTTTGTTGAATTTTCACAACAGCCCTATACAAAAGCTTTAGGTGGTTTAAATAATTTCCCCAAGATAACATAGTAAATGACAGAGCCAGGATTTGAATCTACATCTGCTTGACTTCAAAATTTTATACATGTTATAAAAATAACCAACTGGATAAGCAATCCAGCTTATTTTAAAATTTACTATATTTTCAAAAATGCTGCCTTATTCCAGAGAAGATGTGAGGCAGAAGACTTGTGATTTGAGTGCAGATTAGGAGAAATATTGACAAAATATTAGGAAATGTTTTGGTGTTTGTGTTTCATAAGCATACAGCAAAACTCTGTAATTATGTGGTGTAGGAGGGCATACCAATTAGCTTCAATATGGACTTCCTCTGAAAATAATTAACATTTGACAGACAGTATGATCTAATAAACCAGATGACTGAGATATTTTTCCAGTGGGATACATACTTAGTTTAAACCTTTGATGAGTTTTTTTTATATGGGAGTCGTTTAAATTTAAGAAAAAGCAAACAGTAGGGCATGTTAAAATATCTATTAACTAAACACCCTGAAAGGGTATAAAATGCCTCCAGCTGCCAAAAAACAATTAGGCTGCAAATATGCCTTTGGTTACCTAACTACACATTCCCTAAACATTTAGTTCTAATTAATTTTCTTCATTACACAACAATGCCTCTCCTAATTACACTAGAGAAATTCTATAAACCTACTAGCTATTCGAAGTTTTTATTGCACAAATTATTCTGGTAGGCCCCTATTAGAAGCAAATTCTCACTCTCTAATTTACACATACCTCATCTCAGCGGACATGGGCTACTTAGTAAACCCTTGACAGCCAGGCAAACTAATCCTGTATGTGACCATTTTCCAAATTAGTAATTTCAGCGTGATGGAACATCAAGGCTGAATAATTTAAAACCTACCAAGGTAAAGGTGAAAAGCCCAAGCATAAGAGCCGTGTAGCACCTGAATTTGTACACATGTTGCCAAAGCTTGTGATCCTTGGATCAGCAATAGAGGCTGACTCAGAGGAGCAGAACGCCTGTGCTCTCAGTGAGTACAAAGGGTAAGCTGAGTACAAAGGGAAGGCGGTGGCAGTCTGCAGGCTCCAGAAACAATACAGCAAGTATAGTAAGAATAAAGGACTGGAGGGGTCATAGAACCATAGACTTGTAAGGGTAGGCAAAGACCCAGACCCATCAATCAATAAACAAGGAAATCAAGGCCCATTGAAGTGATGTGGGCTGATAGCAGGACTCTTCAAGGTCCTGACAGAGCCAGCTACACAACACACTGTCACTCTAGAGATGGTAGTACACTTTATTGGAACCTACTAGCTGTTTGAAAGCTGGGACAAAGGCAGAGTTTGATTCCTGCAAAGCCATTTAGGCTCCCTTTCCTGGAAGATGGCACGAAGGCCAATCAGTACAAATGCATACTTAGTGTTCAGAACTCAAAGCCAACTGATGGTGTTTCGGTAGCTTCACTCTCTATGCCTGGAGTATGCTGGTTAGCCAACCATTGCAGTCCAGGCCTGGGGACCTGCTTCTCACTTCTTTCTTTTTTTTTTGTACATATGAATTTTCTCTCATGGCATTAGATAAAAAGTAACCTAGAGTTTTGCTACTCAAAATGTGATCTGTGAACAAGCAGCATCAACAGCACTTGGGAGATTATTAGTTCCCAAACCTACTGAACCAGAATTTGCATTTTAACAAGATCCCCAGGTAATTCATTTGCTCACTGAAGTTTGAGCAGCACAGATCTACAGCAGCAATCCTCAAATTTATCAGGCTTCCACTCATCCGGAGGGTACCCCATCCCCAGAGGCTCTTATTCATAGGTCTGGGCCGAGGCCTAGAATTCTCATCTCCTACCAAGTGACTCAGGAGACTTCTGAGACAAAACCTTGGGTTCTGGCATAGACTCTGCTTTGTAGGATCTTTGGGGGAGGTTGGAGATTCAATTGCTGGAGGTTTTGGTAGACAAGAGCTCTTTATTGTTCATAAAGTGCCGATTTGTGCAGTCTTTTAGGTGATTCTGGAAATTCTACACATTTCAGGATAGCAGTAAGTCAGGTAGGTTGTTAACAATGCAGATTCCTGATCCCCACCACCAACTGCCCCCCCTCCAGCCTAAATTAGTGGGTCCTGGATGAGATCCAGAAATCTGCATTTTTAATAAACATCCACATGGTTCTGAGACAGGTGGTCAAACAACCCACTCAGAGAAACATTGATTTAAATGCGGAACATCTTAGGGGAAAAGCAGGATTTGTGCCCTCTCAGCAGCAGGATTTCAACGTTCTCCCAGTGCGGCAGCAAGCGCTTCTCATAATTTAGCATTTGAAGCAGTTCCAGGAAATCAGTCCACTGAGCCTTTCCCTCACGGAAGCCCCGGTAGAACTTGCTCACTCCTCCTTTCTTAATTATGTCTGGCCAGCAGTGAGCACTCCAGCCGCTGAGTTCTTTAATCTACTTATCCATCTTACAACTGCAATTAATCAGGTGCATCCATCCATCTGGTTACTATGAGGACAAGCTGTTAATTTGTGCATAAAGATAAAGGTCTATATACAACAAACAAACTAGCAAGAAGCTCTGGAAGGTAACATTTACCCCAATCCTCGCAAAGCAGGGTGAAGGAACAGGGGAATTCATTTGCTATAATAAAAGAAGGAAATGTTTTTTGGTGAAGGGAAGTGAATATAGAATTTAGGCACCCCTGGGTACCCATGTGGCTTGCCCTAGGCCATCTCTCAACTGAGAATCTTTAGCTGTAAAATAGGAAAATAATAGGACTTAATCTTCATCTCAGGGAAGTGAGGGGATTCCACTGAGATTAGGTAAGACAAAACACTTTGTAAAATGCAGCAGAAATATTTTTTTTGGTCATTTCTGTATATTTCTTTTACTCATTTAGTACATATACATAGGGGAATCTCTTTTCATGCACATCTAAAACTTACTGAGATATCTAGCAAGTGGACTCTACACTTTGATCACAAGGTAGCTTTACTGTTTTATAGTCTTCTAAATTTTTTGGTTTTGGTTTTGGTTTCTAAAATCCACAGGACAGATTTCTGCATCCTTTCCAACCCGAGTCTTAAACTTAAGTGCACATTTCAGTATATTATGGACTGAATGTGTCTCCTTCAAATTCACTTGTTGAAACCCTAACCCCCAATGTGATGCTATTTGGAGGCAGGACCTGTGAGAGGATTACATTTTGCAGGTGGGATCCTGGTAATGGGATTAGTGCCCTCATAAGAAAAGAAAGGGAGCACCTAGGAAAGGCCCTGTGAGCACAGAGCAAGAAGGCACTCTTCAGCAAACTTGGAAGAGAACTCTCACCAAGAACTGAATCTGCCAGTACCTTGATATTGGACATCACAGCCTCCAAAAACTGTGAGAAATAAGCTATTTGTTACGTATCTTGACCCCCACCCCCTTCAGCTTATGCTATTGTTATAGTAGCCTGAGCTGACTCAGATGGTGGCTTGCTGCCATAACTTCTGAGTCAGTAGGTCTGCGATGCGCCTGAGAATTTGCATTTTTGACAGGGTCACTTTCTTTTTTAATTCTGCTGGTTGTGGACTCCATTTTGAGGATCATTACATTAAAATAAAATTTCCCCTGATTATGGAATGTAAGCTTTCTTTACTTTAAAAAGTTTATGTCCTTTACCTCATATTTCTACTCCTGGTCTCCAATTTAAAAGGAAGCATACCCAAAATTTAGAGCTAAATGAAGTGTAGTAGAAAATATACACCTAATGACTTTGGAGGCACTTTTGTCAACAGCACTGTGCTAAGCACAATTTCTTTCTTTCCATGTCATTAAGAAATATTTTGAAAGCCTTTCAACTACTCCGGGAGTTTACGGTCAGGCTGGGGAGACTGAATATACCCTGTAAAACACTTGGAGAATAATTACTGAGTAAAATAAACTCTAAATGCAAAACAGCATTGCCTAAAGTCCCCAGGGGACAAAACTGTCACATTCCTAAAAGGAGACATTGATATTTAAATCCCAAATGCTTAGAAAACCTACTTTATCACTTAAGCATTTTTTACAGCTAGCTAGAGGCAAACCTCTAGACTTCAGTCCAGTCACAGATGGGGTAAAACTTTGAGGCACTTCCACTGGCCTAACAGTGTGTCCTGTGTCATTAGATAAAGTCTGAAACCACTATGTCTCAGAATGTGATCCGTGGACCATCTGCACCAGAAATGCCTTAGAAATGTATTCAATGTACACATTAAAAATGACCTGCCAAAAACAAACAAACAAACAAACAAAAAACACTTGGAAGCCAGGTCGTGGAAACGTATTATTTACCTAGCTCCTCAGATTAATCTACGTCTAGTTTGAGGGGACAACCTCCAGGAACGTCTCCCCACCCCCACCCAGTACGTCTGACTCTGGGATGACAACTTTGTTCTTATGACAACGCTATGCAGTAGGCGTTAGGATGCCTGCAGCTGTGAGGAGATATATAATTTTCAGTCTGAGTCGTAGTTTTTGGGTATATACAGATAGGATGGGAACCTTCTGTTTGCATCTGCAAGAAACACCAAGATGTGTGATGGACCAACGGAAGGCTAGACTCTAGAACATAGATAAGAAAAGGAATCCAAAGGGAGAAAAGGCTCAGGGTCTGAGGATACTTGGAAGAACCATGTTGCTGTTTGACAGATTAGGTTGATTGTGGTGTAAACCCTGACAGGTATTGTTTGTTTGTTGGGATGTAAGCGCCTGATTTAAGTTTGATGGCCCAGGCGTCCGTGTCAAAGATGGCTATTCCTTATAAACACAGGCCAGGCGGTGATTAGGTAAAGAGCCAGGCCACCTCCCCTTTACAGTCATCTTTTTTTCCCTTTAAAATATATTTTGTAATCTGATCTTTTAAATGGCTACATAGGTTCCCATCATATTGATATTATATTTTTTATATATAGTCATTGATTATGGGATGCAGTGTCCTTTGATAGCTCCCAACAAGATCTCTCTATTTTATACCAGATGGTTTTTCCTAGCTCTTGCTTAATGATCAAGGTGTACTGTTCTGATTATAGCAGTTGTTCCCTTTCCCTTTCTCTAGCTCACTTAAGTTCTCATACCAACTTTGGAGGCTTTATCAAAGCAATTGCACCATTCTCAACCCCTTATATTTGATCCATTAACTTATTTATTCATCAAATATTGAGGAAATGGAGGTGACAGATACAAACCCTGCCTTTGTGGGTTTGATTCTGGTTTGAGCTCAAGAGCAATATACAAGTAAAAATAAATATAATACTGGGTAGTGAGAAGAATAACTTAAATAGGTCTAGATTTATTACTTAAAAAATTTTTTTTAATGTTTTTTATTTATTTTGAGAGTCAGAGACAGTGTGAGCGGGGCAGGGTCGGAGAGGGAGATACAGAATCTGAAGCAGGCTCCAGGCTCTGAGCTAGCTGTTAGCACAGAGCCCGATGTGGAGCTCGAAATCACAAACTGTGAGATCATGACCTGAGCTGAAGCCAGACGCCCAACCGACTGAGCCACCCAGGTGCCCCTAGATTTATTACTCTTAATTGTAAAGACATTTGTTATACCACAAACATTACCTTGAGCAAAATCAGGGTAGCAGGCTGAAGTCCTTATAAGTCAAGAGAAGGAGATCAGGGACTTTTCTCCTCCAATATACATAACTTCCTGCTCTGTCACTGATGATATCCCCTCTTATGGGACTGATGGAGCCATAGAAAGAGATGACCCAATTATTAGCTCAATGGATGACAATATTCAAATTAGATGGAGAACACCAAGCCTTGTTGCTGAAGCAGATCATTTTATTTATAATGGTCTTGCCATTGACTTGCTGCCTGCTGTTTTTGTGGTCTTCCCCTCTCTCTCTCTCTCTCTCTCTCTCTCTCTCTCTCTTTTTTCTTTCATCAACGAAGGATTTAGACTGGATGGGCAATGTTGGGAGTCTAGTTGGCCTTTTAAAGTTGAACATGTCTCTCCCTGTCTCTCAAAAATAAATAAAAGAACATAAAAAATTTTTTTAAAAAGTTGAACAGAACGTGGGCTGCCTGGGTGGCTCAGTCAGTTGAGTAGCCAACTCTTGATTCCAGCTCAGGTCATGGTCCCAGGGTCGTGGGATTGAGCCCTGTGTGGGTCTCCATGCTAAGCATGAAGTGTACTTGAGATTTTTCTCTCTCTTTCCCTCTGCTTCTCTCTCCCACTTTCTTCCATGCATTTTCTCTTTCTCTAAAATAATATAAAATAAAATAAAATAAAATAAATAGTTGAACAGAATGCTGTTTATTGTGTATTTCTGGGGTCAAGGAAATCAATAAAGGAGGCCAACAAAAGTTTGTCCTTCCGAAGTCACCGGCTCACTGAGTGCATGTTGTGGCGAAAGCAGGACTACTGTATCTTAAGAGGAATGGACCCAACACTATCTTACTTCTCCACCCAGACCACAAATGAAGAGAAACCTGTCTAAAAACTGTTACGGTTCCTCACTGAACTTTCAAATGTCTGTTCATAAACGAGCTTCTAATTAACCAAAATCTGGCTCCCATGAGGTCACTAAAAATCTGACACGTTTTCAGAAGTAAATTTCAGACTAACCTTCTGGTCATTTTAGAGAGTGCTGAAGCATATAAAAGCATTTTGCTTTCCAATGGAAGTTCTTTTCTGTTCGCATCAAAGATAAAATCTCCATGATCCCTTCTGTTTTTCTAAACATTGTAGCTAAACAATGAAAAGAAATTTTCCATCATTTTTCTATAATTTAAACCTAAGCAGGCTTGAAAGGAGCAGTCATGATATCTAGGATGGCTTTGCGTAGACCTCAATGGCTTTTGCATATTTTCATTATGCATTTATTTGGTAATCAGTGGAAGTTATTTTGCTTCTTATATATCCAATTCCTCAGACAAACAGAATAAAGTCAGAAAAAAGTGAACCATCAAGTGTTCTAAAATATCCATATTGGAGGAAAATATCCTTTTAGCTTTATTTTTATG
This sequence comes from Suricata suricatta, assembly GCF_006229205.1. NCBI lineage: Eukaryota > Metazoa > Chordata > Mammalia > Carnivora > Herpestidae > Suricata > Suricata suricatta. The sequence continues at coordinate 96,100,358 of NC_043705.1, read as the reverse complement.
AAAAAGGAATTAGGGCGTGCAAGCTCAAGATTTGGTGAGTCTGACTATTGTAGAATCTATTTCCTTAGTATGGCATGGGTCAATTTTGGTCAGTTAAAAAGCAAGGGTGATGTATTAGTTGACTTGGGCTGCCATAGTAAGATATCATGGACTGGATAGCTTAAACAGTAGACATTAATTTTCTCACAGTTCTGGAGGCTGAAATCCCAAATCAAGGTGCTGTCAGAGTGGTTTTCCGGTAAGAGCTCTTCTTTTGGTTAGCCAACAGCACCTTCTTACCTTCTCACTAAGTGCTTACATGGGTTTTTCTCAGTGCAATGCACAGAGAGTGCCCTACTTTCTTTTCCTCTTTTCATAAGGACCAGTTCAATTGGATTAGGACCCCAACCTTGTGACCTTACTAACTTTAATTATCTTGAAAGTGCTATCTTCAAAAATAGTCACATTATGGGTTAGGGTTTCACCATATGAATTTGGGGGGAACAAGTCAGTCAATAACAGGTGGATCAATTCTGGGGGACTTTTGTGTGAGATCTTTCTGAATGAAAGAGTTCTTCCCAAGTGTGAAAACCCTGTAACCTCTATCACTGAAGTGGGTAGGGAGGGGAATGATAATTTGAAGTGGGACCTTTCCTACATGCTGAAAGAGTCTCAGACCCCAGCATTCATGTTGTTCAGAACTCATGGTCCCTGTTCAGGAGCTTTTTGGAACCTTTGAAGCCTGGAGAATTTCCACGGGGTAGTGTAATACTTTAGATTCTCAAAAGCTTTCTCTCTTAAGTAAGAAATATGTTTATTAATAAGCAAGTCACCTTTCCCTTTCCCTTTGGTGCCAATCTCCAACCAGGCTAAACACATGTTCTGAACTGGATTTAATGCATATCTAATGACCACCTTTGTCAAGGATTTATGCAGTCTTCCTTGTGCTCTTTGAGAAACTTTAAGTTCATATAATTATTTTTCACCTGCCTCATTCTACTCTATACATGTCCATCTCTCAGCCTTTGTTAGGGAACAACTGTGCTCTCTTTGGACATAAATGCTCTTGCTGTCAGTGAAATCAGGTCTGTTTGTTCAATTATAGGACTCTCTCTGGATGCCTACAATGGAACATTATGGAACATTATGTCTGGTTAGTTAGCGGTCCTTTAACTTCCAGGTAAAATCAGCATGGCCAGGAGAAGAAAATTTATTTATTTTTCCTGATACACACACACACACACACACACACACACACACACACACACACACACACATACACACACACACACACACACACGATCATGGACAACCATTATAGAAAATAGGAAGAAGAAGAAAAAGAGCAAACCTCACATACAAGAAATCAAGCTCACAATTTTTCCACACAGAAATAGTCATTGTTAACATTTTGGCTTATTTATACTCAGTGTTTGTTTTAATAGTATTGACAGAGTATTTGTCACCTGCTAAATACTTTGCATCCAGTGACAGATAGATCTTCTTATCATATATTCTTAGAAACCACTGTGCTACATACAGCTTAAAGGGCAACGTACACACCTCTTGATGGATTCCCCTGTATCGGTTTCTTGGTATCTTATTTTCCTCAAAATGCTATTACAGACATTTAACCATAAAAGTAAATAATCTTTAAAAATATCTATTTCGCCTATAACCTGGCAATGGTATTTATCCAAAGAATACAAAATGCTAATTCAAAGGGGCACACGCACCCCTATGTTTTATAGCAGCATTATCGACAATAGCCAAAGTATAAAAAGAGCCCAAATGTCCATCAAATGATGGATGGATAAAGAAGATGTCACACACACACACACACACACACACACACACACACACACTGGAATATTACTCAATGATCAAACAGAATGAAATCCTGCCATTTGCCAAAATGTGGATGAAACTACAGTGTATTATGCTAAGCAAAATAAGTCAATCAGAGAAAGACAGATATCATATGATTTCACTCATGTGGAATTTAAGAAATAAAACAGATGAACAAAGGGGAAGGGAAGCAAAAATAAGATAAAAACAGAGAATGAGACTAACCATAAGAGACCCTTAAATACAGAGAACACACTGAGGGTTGCTGGAGGGGAACTGGAAGGGAGGGTGGGCTAAATGGGCAATGGGCATTAAGAAGGGCACTTGTTAGAATAAACCTTGGGTGTTATATATAAGTGATGAATCACTAAATTCTATTCCTGAAATCGTTATTACACTATATATTAGTTAACTTGGATTTAAATTAAAAAGACCATTTCATACTATTACAGGCTATAGATGGAACACAATGTATTCAATCACTTACCTACTATTGAAGTTGTTGCTCCCCTCTTTGTGCTGTTGCTTTCAGCATACTTGTATGTTCTGCCAAATCTGAACCAAAATGTCTATATTCTGAAACTTGGTTTTACAATAGGTATCAGGGCACTTATTTTAACTACCTGTAAATTCTCTTATCCAGAGTTATAGACAAGCAGATTTTGAATATGAGCATTTCCAGAAAGAAGGAGGGACATCAAAACCAAATCTAAAGATTTGAAAGCAGGATCTGAAGTCCTCTTAGACCACAACTCTGTCTCTCTCTTGACCCCTTCCATCAATTCCATACACATCTGTTTGGGGGTCACTGGACAGGTAACTTTTTATTTTGATAAAATTATAAGCTTTAAAAATATTTGTTAAGAATAACGATACAAAGAAATCCCTCTTAAAAAGGCAATTTTTAAAGAGAAGTTTTAGGTTCACAGCAAAATTGATGGGAAGGTATCGAGATTTCCCATGTACTCCCTGCCCAACACATTCACAGCTTCCCACATTATCAACATCCCCCACGAGGGAGGTCCATTTGTTGCAATTGATGAACCTACATTGGCGCATCATAATCACCCAAAAACGATGGTTTAATTAGGGCTTATTCTTGGTGTTGTACATTCCACGAGTGTGGACAAATCTGTCATGACGTGTACCCATCATTACAGTACATACAGAGTAGTTTCACTGCCCTACAAATCCCCTATGCACTGCCTATTCATCCCTCCCTTTCTTGGACCCACTGATCTTTTTGGCAACCACTGATCTTTTTACTGTCTCCATGGATTTTGCCTTTTCCAAAATTTCATGTAGTTGGAATCATACAAGTCTGATCATTTTTTAAGAAAAAGGCACAAAAAGCTGCATTGAGTGTGGAGGTTGTCAGGTGTGAGCTTCACTGTAAGTTGACTTCCCTGGCTATTTCATTAGGGTAACCCAGTATCAGTATTGTTAGGTATTTCCTCTTTGGCTGGTCAGTTTCCCTAGAGAAATCTTTTGTTACATTATGCCCAGAGGGTATAATTTGGGTGTCAACATTCTGGGCTCAAGTACGGAAGGAAGGCTGGCTTCTCAGGTTCTGGTATGTAAACCTTCTCTTAAACTTCTGGTTTTTTTGTAGACAATCCCTGCTTCAGCCTCTGTATTACCCTCGCTCTGCCGGTAGAGTAGGCGAGGAAATCTGTGCTTCTAACTGTTTATGAAACAGATGACACCAAATTTGAGGTTTTTAGTCCCTTCCGTACTCCATAGTCCCAGAAGTGTCTAATGTGACAAACTGCTGTGTCTTTTAGGTTCTGGTGTCAAATGGGTTGCTTCTTGGATCTCCCTACTGTCAGCTTATGATTCTGTTTCCCAGGTCTGCTAGCTAAATCAATGACCACTTAGTCTGTTTTCCAAGTCCCCAAATTTTATTTTCATTTCCTCTTCCATTCTTATTCTTCAGCCTTATGAGTTTATGCCCTTTTCTTTTAAAATCCCTTTAGTATTGATATAGTGAGGGAGGGGCAGGCAGGGGAGATAAAATGTGTGTTCTATTTCCTGGATTTTATTGAAAGTCTCCTAACACTTTCTTTAGATGGTGTTTCTTTAGATGATGATAAGGTGCTTTTTTGTGTGTTATGTTTTTATTCCTATGCAGGTGAAGCATGCTATTGATTACAAAGCCTTCCTAGTTTATCTTACCGCACCATTCTTAACAATTACAAGTGCTAGAGGGAGACTTCTCTTCAACAATGGCTCTGCCATTTGCAACCCAGGGAAAGTCACTTCATCTCACCAAACCTCCATTTCCTCGCTTGTAAAATGAAGATGAAAATGGTCCTTGCCTCATCTGTGTATTTTAGGGATTAATCGAGACAATAGATTTAATGTGTTATCACAGTGCCTGCCACATGGGTATTTAGGTCATGGCTTCTCTTAGCCTTGTGTTCATCTTTAAGTCAGTGTAAGCTTCAGGAAATGGTCAAAAGAACTAAGATATTTTCAGGAATTGAGCCTGCTCCTCAAATGCTGGTTTCAATAAAAAGTAATCTTTAGATCCCACTTGGATGGGGAACTCTTGACATTTGAAGCAATGAGACCTAATCCACAGGTGAAGGTCACAGCAATCTTCATTCATTCATTCAACAAGGAGTGCTTGCTGTGTGGAACATTTTAAGGTAAATATTATATAGCCTGTGAGTGAATCACTGAATACTTCAGAATGCCTCTTATAAAGGGATATTGTTTCATTTTAAGACTTAATGGAATTAAGAAAACATCCTTAATATTATCTAATATTCAGTACATACTTTTTTCAGTTCATATTAAAACTGCTTTCTTATCAAAATGTCATATAAAGTCAGAGACACACAGGGAGAATGCCGTGCCTCAAAGCGTGGGGGAACCCTCCGTTTGCCCTCATTCAGATGAAACATGGGCTGATCCGGCCCCCAGTGATCCAGGTGGTGGGTGAGGACGCCCCAGCCCAGATTCTGGACAACGCACCCGAGAAGCCAGCAAGGATGCTTTCTCCCACTATGCTCCCCGCAACATAGCAGGCAAATCTTTTTATAACCCAGTTTCTTAGTAAAAGGAGGTATATTCTTATTTTATTTTCTGAGTCCTGGCACTCAACAGAAAAGCCTTTTACACATTCTCTTCTTTGATTTTTAAAAATGTACTTTATTTTAAATGTATTTTAATGTCTTTTATACGTATTTTAAATGTACTTTGTTTTTTTTAATGTTTATTTTGTGAGAGAGTTAGCAAGAAAGCCAGGAAGGGTCAGAGAGAGGGGGGAAAGAGAGAATGACAAGCAGGCTCAGTACTTTCAGCACAGAGACCCATGGGGGGTTTGATCTCAGAAACTGTGAGATCATGACCTGAGCCAAAATTAAGAGGTAGACATTTAACCAACTGACACACCCGGGTGCCCCTAGATTTATACTTTATATATTTTTTAATACAACCATCCAGTCTTTTTCCTAGCTGATCATCTCCAACGCATTGCTGTTTCTTACTAATAATGAAAATGGGTTCATGGCTCCAGCTTGAAAAAAAAAAAAAAAAGGAAAGACTGGAATAATATAGCTGCAAGCCAAGGAGTGCACAAGGATTGATGGAGCCATCCCCAGAAATGAGGAAGAGGCAAAGTAGGATTCTGTTCAGAGTCTCAAAGGGGGCGTGTCCCTGCTGACACCTTCATTTCAGACCACCAGCCTTCAAAACTATGAGAGAATCAATTTCTGCGGTTTTAAGCCACCCAGTCTGTGGTACTTGGTTACAACATCCCTAGGAAACTAACACAGTGACCGTTTTCCAGATTTGGTTGTTTCTTTGAATGTTGTGAAGTGGTGATATTTGGATTCTATCATTTCTTCTTATTAGCTGGAGTTAGTTCGGTAGGCTATTTTCATTGTCTTGAAATATATTTACTCTAGAAAGTGATAGTATATGCTGATATTTTTTTCCTATTTATTTATTTACTTAAAGTAAGTTCTATACCCAACATGGGGCTTGAACTCACAACCGTGAGATCAAGAGTTGCACACTCTACTGACTGAACCAGCCAGGCAGACTTATTCTCTCCATTTTAGTTATCAAATTTTGAAGTAATGACTTGGGAACACTTAGTGATGTCCAGTGAGCTTATTTTGTTCCTTTTTTTCTTTTGAATATACTATGGACTTATGAAGAGCGCTTACTTAAAAGAGAATGTCATTAATAAATTATTCTGGGCCTCCAGGCTTCTCCCAGTTGTAAATGAAATGTAGGATTGATATCTTGCCCTTGAGTAAAATGTACACTAAGAAAAATGACCTTGTTAGGATGTCTAAGAAAATACCTTGTGGTGACCCAGTGAGAGTCTGTTTAAGTTCCAGTAGGGTCAAAGTTGAGGTTGGTTCAGATAATTCTCTGAATACCAGTATAATATTAAGTATAATTATATTGCTATTTGTTTTCCAGCTTGATAAATCTTCTATCTCCTTAGAACTGCCACCGTTTTATCTGGAGAAGAATTAAATATGCTCAGCATTTCTTCCCTTCTTAAAACCATTACAGGCTACGAATAGAATCCTTCTTTTAAGGGGCAGATGGATAAAGTCTTGCGTAGCAGCAACTGAATGGAGACTTGTTTGTTTTTGAAAATAAAAATTTGAGGGAAAAACACAGAATAATTAAAATTAGAAATGTCCTGAAAAATTCAACTTTATAGTGTTAGCTATAATTCATATCTCCCCACAAAATTCAAGCTCCTTCAGGGCAACATTATGTCTAACTTAATAGTATACCCTCAAATACTTAGTATAAAGATTTCACAGAGTAGGTGCTTCATAAATAAATGAATATAATTAGAATTCAGTGTAGTTAAGGTTCTTTGAAGGATCAATATACTTTAGACAAATTTAGAACATCATGTGAGAATAATGAATTGGATCCAATTACCATTAAAATGATAATATTAATTATATACAAGATGCTGTGGAAGTACACTGATAAAGATGTCCACAACATAAAACAGATTATGGTATAGCATACTATCCCATCATATAAAGAAAACTGGTAGGTAGTATTTCAATCTGAATTAAAAGAAACTTATAGGGCACCTGGGTGGCTCAGTCAGTTAAATGTCCAGCTTTGGCTCAGGTCACATCTCATGGCTTGTGAGTTCAAGCCCTGTGTAGGGCTCTGTGAAGACAGCTCAGTGCCCGGAGCCTGCTTCAGATTTGTGCCTCCCTCTCTCTCTGCTTCTCTCCAACTCATGCTCTGTCTCTCTCTCAAAAATAAATAAACATTTAAACAAAATTTAAAAAGAAACCTAAAGGAATATGTCTATAATGGGTTTAGTCAGCATGTAGGTAAACAAAAAGAAACCACACAAAACATGTCAACTAAAGATTTCATATAGGTGGGAGGTGCTCAAAGAGCAGGAAGGGATATGGAGGTGTCACAAAGACACCTGTGGGAAGCAGCTGCAGCATGTAGAATGAGAAACAGAGGGTGAGGTTGTGTGTTATTAGAGCCTCAGAGGAGGGCTCTGATCTCTGGGAAGGGTGCACTGCTGGCCTTCTGCTGATGTCTTTCTAAGGGCTGTTGTTGCAAAGGTGCTAGGTGGGCTTTCAGAAGCTGGAGACCTGGGTTGGACCTCTGCACTCCTGGGGGCGAGTGGCATTGCTGGAGTGACGCTGACCCGGGGCAGCAAGCAAATAGGAAGTAGACCTTTCCTCTCTCATCCTGCCTCCTGATCTCCCTCTGGTGAGGAATGGGTGGTGCAAGGTCTCAAGCAAAGCATCACAAAGCAGATTATAGGAAAGTAGGTGTGGAGCTCAGAGACAAGAACTTAATAAATCATGTGGGGGGAAAGGGAACACAGACACTCTCCTGTTTATGTATTTCAGTATTGTTGAATTGGGTTACAGTGATCAAGCCTTATATATTTTTTAAAGTTTTATTTATTTATTTTGAGAGAGAGAAAGAGAGAGGGTAAGGGGGAGAGAGAGAGGGAGAGGGAGAATCCAAGTACACCTGCACCGTCAGTACAGTACACCCGACGCGGGGCTCAATCCCACAAACTGTGACATCATGACCTGAGCAGAAATAAAGAGTCAAATGCTTAACCAGTTCAGCCACCTGGGGGCCCCAAGCCTTCATTTGCTTTTTAGGGTTTTTTTTTTTTTTAAGTAATCCCTATACCCAACATGTGGCTCAAACTCGCAACCCTGTGATGAAGAGTCACATGCTCTTCTGACTGAACCAGCCAGACCTTATTTTTTGCTGAGATATACTTCACATACCCTTTTTAGTATACAGTTAAAATATACAATACAGTGGTTTTTAGTATGTTTACACAGTTGTGCCATTATTACCTCTAATTCCACAATATTTTCATCAGTCCAAAAAGAAACTCTGTGCCCTTTAGCTATTCCGCCCTATCCCACTACATCCCCCACCCTCTCCTTAAGCCTACGGCAACCATAAACCTACTTTTCATTACTAGGGAATTGCCTATTCTGGACATTTAATATAAATGGAATCATACATTATGTGTGATTTCTTTTGTTTGGCTTCTTCTACTCAGGAAATTTTTTCAAGTTTCATCCATGTTGGAGCATGTTTCAGTACATCCTTTTTTATAGCTGAATAATATTCCGTTATAGAAGTAGACAGCCTTCTGTTTATCCATCAGTTGATGGATATTTGGGTTGTTGCTGCTTTTTGGCTATTATGAATATTGCTGTTTGTGAACATTTGTGTACAAGTTTTGTGTGGCTGTATTTTTTCAGTTCTACTGGGTATTGTGGAAGTGCTGGGTCATATGGAAGCTCCATGTTTAACATTTTGAGGAACTATTGAGCTGTTTCCCATAGCATCTGCACCATTTCATATTCCTACCAGCAACGTATGGAGGTTCCAAGTCTGTACTTCCTTACCAAGACTTGTTATTGTCTGCCTTTTTGATCAAAGCCATCCTAATGGGCATGAAGTGATATCTCACTGATTTTTTTCTATAAAATGAAATTATACTTTATTAGTAATCCTAGCATCTTTTCATGTGCTTATTATCATTTGTATATATTTGGAGAGATGTCTTTTCAATTCCTTTGCCCATTTTTAATTGGATTGTTTGTTTTTGAATTGTAAGAGTTCCTTATATAGGACATTTGATTGTTTTCAGACATATGATTTGCAGGTACCCTCGCCCTTCCATAGGTTGCCTTTAGTTTCTTAATAATGTCTGTTGATGCAGAAATTTTGCAATTCTGATAATGTCTAATTTATCTATTTCTTTTTACTCATATTTTTGGTGTCATATCTCAGAATCCATTGCGTAATCCAAGGTCACGAAGACTTACATATGTTTTTCTGTAAGAATTTTGTGCTTTTAACACTTAGGTTTAGGTTTTTTTTAAAAATCTGAATTAAATTTCGCATGTGGATATCCAGTTGTTACAGCGTCATTCATTGAAAAGACTACTCTTTCCCCCAATGTATTATTTTAGCATCCTTGTTGAAAATCACCCCCCCAAATTCTCAATTCTATTCTGATGATGTATATGTCTATTATTGTGCTAGTACCACACAGTCTTAGTTACTGTAGCTTTGTAGTAAATTTTGAGATTGGGACTAACATTGGTTTTCTTTTTCCAGATTGTTGGCTATTTGAGGTACTTTGCATTTCCATATGGATTCTAGGATCAGCTTGTCAATTCATGCAAAAAAGGCAGCTGGGATTTTGATAGGGATTACATTGAATACCATGCTTACTTTTAGCAAAAACATTTCCACTGTGACCAGAAAGTCTGTTTTTCAAGATGGTAACTCTCTTGCTAATAGGCAGTAAGTGTAAACTGCATTAAGTTAGCTCGGATTAAAATCAAGATTTTTGTCTCTCTTTTGTAGAACAAATCACACTGATACCTTTAAATATATTTGGGTGAAATGCATATCTGTGTGGTTCGCTGAGGGCAAGGACTATCTCTAGTTTTGCTGACCACTCTTATCCCCAGGCTTAGCCCAGAGCCCTATATGTACAAAGTGCTCAACGTTGTTAAGAAATGCAAGCTTCTTCTCTTACAGGTGAGGGAACAAAACCAGAAGGATACATGGACTCAGGCTGTCCAAGGTGATGCCCCAGGGTACTAGGATATGTAAAAAGAACCCAACTCACCCAGACACAGAAGTGCACATAAAGTCTTTTTTATATGAAATGTTCAAATGTCTGGGAGTGGGAATATGGACTGACTGTAAAACAGGTTTCTTTTTAGGTTGATGGGCATATTCTAAAAGTAGATTATGGTGATGATTGTACAACTCTATAATTTTACTATAATTCATTCCATTGTAGTACACTTAAAGGTGGTACATTTTATGATATGTAAATATCACAATAAAACTAAAAAGAAAGGAAGGAAGGAAGAAGGAAAGAAAGAAAGACAAAAAGAGAGAGAGAGAGAGAAAGAAAAAATATATCCTAACAAAGAACTCCAGCTTGAGACTGGGGCTTCAGTCAGTTTCAATTTTTATTGGTGACAGTGACACAGATGAGGTAGGTCAAAGGGGGCTATATTTCACTGGCAAAGAAACAAAAAAGGAAAAGAAAAGAAAAAATGGAGGTGGAGTGATTGAAAAGAACAGTGGATCTGCACAGAGCAGTTGGGACTGAAGCTCACAGTAAAGGTAATGTGGGATCAGGGGCCAAGATTCCTGTTGGGAATTGGTCTGTAAAAGGGCCTGGAATACAAAGTAGAGGATGGACACTAAGTTGAAGGGAGACAAGGGACTGGAAGGCTAACCCATCTGCCCAGTTTTTGACAGTAAAGAAACAAAGAAGGTCGTGGGCTTGCCTTTCAGAGGCACTAGGGGGACCACATTTGAAACACTCCGGGCAGGGCTGGTCACCCTGGTGTGAAAAGACTGTAGCGGCAGCCAGAGAAACGTGGCAGTGGGAAAACCTTCTAGCCATCACTTCGCCATTCACCCTTGTCAGCCCAGCTGCTGGGATGGCTCAGCAGGGAAGGGAAATGATCGATAGTGGCCCCTGACAGGTTACAAGGGAAGAAGTAAATGTTCTACAAATGGCTGTGGGTCATGCTGGCCAGGCTGTCTGACTCCCAATCCTGCCCTTGATCTTGATGCTGGAGTGTCTGCATCCCTCACAGCCACTAAGTCTAAATCACATCCAGAGGCTTTACGGCTTCGATACTTTTGCTCGCCCCAAGTTAAAACTCACCTGGCCTTCCAAGCCTGCTTCATTTATTTACAATGCCAGCTTTCTTATCATTCTTCAACATGTGTGATGTGCCAGGGACTATGCTAAGATCTTTCTAGGTATGCATATATTCTCACACAAACCCAAGTTAGACACTGTTATCCTCATTTTTTAGATTAGGACATAAACTCAAAGACGAGGATTAATTTGGTGAGATCACACAGCTGGTAAGTACCAGAGGTGGGCCTTGAACTTGAGTGTATTTGATGCCAAAGCCCATTTTCTGCAGACAGTGCTGTCTTGTCTTTTCAAATGAATCTTCAACAGACCACTCTAGTTGCAGATCTGATTAAACACTAATTTCTTACTTCTAAAGGTGGAGTAAATAAGCAGCTAATTATTTCCCTCTAACTGAATTGGGCACTCACGCAGAGCAGCAGACACGCCTGATAAAAATAAAACAAACACCAGCTATTTTGCCCTTTGGTGACTAGTCGGGGAGTGAGCTTCTCAGTCTTGCAGCCCGGTCTCGGGCGTTGGAACTGAGCATTTATCACAACAGCCTGCAGCCCTCAGAAGTGTTCTGGTTTCAGCTGGTTAGGACCCAGCCGCTCAGCCAGCAACTCCCAACACAGACTCCAGGGGCGTGGATTCGGCAGCGATGTTGGGTCCCCCTAGCGAGGGGCTCCAAGGCTCTTCCCTTTTGCAGCAAATTGGCCTGATTTCAACCCTTAACTGGGAACAACCAGGCATGCATGTGTTACTGAGTCACAAAGCTCAAGCAACCTACTCAGCTTTCAGATTATCACCTAAAAAATCACATTCACAAAATTTAAGTCTAATACTTGCACTCAAGTTTAAACTGGAATACTATGATAAAAGCCTACAGCCTTTGACCAATCTTGAGGAAGGAAGCCTTATCTTATCCTTCCATAGAGTAATGGTAAGTATTAGAGAGAAAGCATTATCCTCATTTTCCAGGTGAAAAAGTTGGCTCAGAGAATTTTCTATCTCGAGTGTGCCTGACACCTTGCTTTATGTCTATAGATGTTCCATTTTAAATATTTGTTCATTAGGAGGGCAGTTGTTGGGGCGAGCACTGGGTGTCATATGGAAGCCAACTTAACAATAAACTATAAAAGAAAAAAAATCACACACACACACAATAAATGTTTGTTCATTAACCGACCCTGTCTCCCTGCAGTCAGTGGAGGAGAGAAGAAAATATAGGTATTATTTACACAGTTTCAAGTATGAGGTTGGCTTCATTTTGTCTGGTTCACCAAGCTGGAGAGTTCTCCTTTCTCCTCTTGGTCTGGGCACTGAATTCCTGCCATCCCCCAGGAGATGGCTTTTCCCAGAATGGCCTTGGGGACTACCTGGCCACCATGGATCTGTCATGGCGGAGCATGGTGTGATGACAATAAATGAGTGGGAAGGAAGGAAAAAGTCCTCTTCCCACCTTCGCAGGATCCATGCAGCAAGGAGGCGAGATGGGGAGTCAGGTATGGGCATGGTAGCAGGGAAATGACCGATGTCATCAACAGGTCTGAGAGTTGTGCGTCCTTGGTATCCAGTTGCTTCCTAATGATATTTTTCTCCCCTCTTGATTTCTTCTCCCTTTCATAAGAAAACCCAGTGCAGAATCAAGCTCTGAGTCCAGGGTCTGATTTGAATGGGGGTTTTAATATAAGTGATGTTTGTGTTCTTGAAAATGAAAGGTTTTTTCATATATTGTTCCATATTATAAATGATTTATGTTTATGAGAAATACAACTTTTACTCATAACCTTTGCAGCCTCCCTGCCATTATGTGTTTAAACCACACGAGGGCAGTGGTGTCACATGTAAAAGATGCCTGCCGGCTGCTTTCTGAACAGATGGCGCATTTGTTAGACTTCATTGGATGTATTTTTCCTTTATTGAAGCACAGGGGAATTTCACATTTGCAGGTAGAATGGGGGAAGATAGTTAAAATTTTATGCTGTATTTTTATCTCTTTGTTTATGCTGATAAAGGTAGCAAAAACAGTTGATTTATCCTCCTTTTTGCTGTTTTGAGAGACTGTTGTGCTAACAAGCTGGGGTGGGTGCTCATTACCACCGTGGCCCTGACAGAAGATGTTCTGTTGATTTTGCATTTAATTGGAAATGCCACAAAGATAATACATAAGCCCATCCTTCTTCCAAACCCTCCAAACTCTTAGATTTGACTTAAATTCCTGCTGTTGCTTTCCGGAAATTTTTGCATTTAGTCTTTCTCCATACTTACTAGCTAGGCAGAATCTAGCCAGGTTTCTCTGAAGGAGGAACCATGTGACCTTCCTTTTGCAGAAACCCTGAAGGGGCTCTTTCACAGATATGTCTAGTCCTGCAGGTTCCAAATGGCCCTTGGCCCCTGTGGATGCAGAAAGTCTTAGGTCGGAGCTAATCCGTTGAGTCTTCTTAAGGTGGGATAATGAGAGGTTGCTGCAGAACTCAGCTGGACAGTTCTAGCATGTGTCCTATGAGCATAGTTGGTTTGTCATGCTATATGGGCTCATGCAGTATTCAATTCTCAAAAATTGCTAACACTTATATGCAAAGAGTTCTATTAAGGATCAAGTTTCTTGCTTTTCTTGAAACCCTGGACAATCGGAATGACTAGCTTGCACGGTCTCTCTGTGACAACTGGCCACAGTCACCTTCTTTGTGGCTATTTGAAGTCATTACATACCCAGGTCTCTCCTTTTGTTTCCCCGAGACTAGGGAGGTGCTCATTATAACCGCGTCTGCACTGTTTTTGTTAAAATAAAAAGGAAAATGAGAATTTAATACCCATGTCAGTCTCAGAATAGAAAAATGGAAGGTATAGTCCAGGAGCCACATGTCTCAAGGAAAATGAGCCTGAATGTAGCCTTCCCTGCTGCAGCATTTAGGGAAACTACCTGCTCTGCTAGCACCTTGAATTTTCCACCTGGGAGAGCCGGGCAGTGGAAGATGGGCAGGTGCGGGGCTGGCCTTGCATAAAGTACCAGCAGCCCTCCGGTGATCTTTTTATCCCCTTGGTTAAATGGGGATAATCTCATTTAACTCTCACAGCCGCCCTGGAAGGTAGTCACTGAGTTATCTGAGCACAAGGCTTAGCACAGTGTGGTCGGCCAGCTCCTGGCTTTGTCTTACCTTCCTCTCCGGGCGGTGGGCTTTCAGGCTGTTGTGCCACGGAGCCTCCTAACTGGCCCTCTTTGATAAGTTGCAGATTCACTGCCTGACCTGGCTAGGGGCAAGAAAGGGTTAAGGGAGAAGGGGAGCGGGCGAGGAAAGCCCTTTGGTCCGGGACTCAGACCCGGACGTGGCTAGATACGGTTCTGGAGCCTCTGGAGCCTCGAGGTGGCAGCTGAGCTCCGCTGGGCTCCAGGAGGATTGCAGGAACAGACAGGAAATCCATTCTTCCTCTGCAGATTCATCGGCAAAACGCCCAAAGCAAACAGCAGAGGAAGTTTGCTTTAGTGGAGACAAACTCACAACTTTGCTCTTTCAAAGCCTCTGTTTACAAGTCAAAGCTGAGGCTCAGGCAGACTTTCTATGCACACTCACCGGCAGGGGTGCTGCCTGGGGGCCTATGGCTACCTCGCGGGGCACGGCTGCAGCGGGACTGCAGACCACCGGTGGGCTGAGCTCTACCCCTTGGGGATCTAGGGTTGTTCACCCCAGGCCTCACAGTGTCTAATTTGGGAAAGGAGATGAGAAAAAAGAAAAAGAAAAAGAAAGAAGCTCTTAGCACTGGTGAGTTTCCCAATGGAGCATCGCAGGTAGGTTATGGAATGAGGTGAGCAGCAGGAAAATTGACAGATGCTGGCTTTAGGTAATTGCAGCCTGAACAGAGGTGCTAAATAAAGCATGCTGTTCAAAGAATAGAAGCCACAGAAGATATATTTAAGTTGGGGTGTTAGTTCGGTTACCTGAATGGTGTCGAATGTTGTACTTGGATTGGGTATGTCTGTTACCTTGAAATAAACTGTAATAGTGTCTGGAGTAAAAATACGTTGGCTAAAGGGGCATCTGGGTGGCTGACTTAAGAGTCTGACTCTTGATTTCAGCTGAGGCCATTGATGAGGTTTCTTGGGGGGTGATAGTGGGGTTCTCGGAGTCCGGAGCCAGTGACCAAGAAAGAATTCTTGAAGATGTCTTTGGTGCAAAAAAGTGATTTTATTAAAGCCCAGGGAGAAAACCCAGGGCCAGAAAGAGCTACCCTGGACCAGGAGGAGAGACTTCAAACACTATGGAGTTGGGGAGGTAAAGTCCAGGGGAAGTTTCCAATGAGATTTTCATATGCTAAGGAAGACTCCCAGGATACTGGAGGCCTAGCTATAGTCAAGCTAAGGTTGTTTCTGTTTCCCCCCTCTCCAGCAAAACATTAGCATTAAGACAGTAGGGAGTTCTCAGAGAAACATTTTACTCGCCTGCCTCACATCTTTGCCAAAGGGCTGCACGTTATAAGGAAATTTAACTTTATCTGTCATTTTCTTGTGCCTTTGTTTCCCACATCCTCATGATCTCACCGTTCATGGGATTGGGCTGGGCTGTAAGCGGAATGCAGAGCCTGCTTAGGATTCTCTCTCTCCCTCTCTCTTTCTCTGTTCTTCCCCACTCTTCCCCCCCACATGCTCTCTCTTTCTCAAATTAAATAAACTCAAAAACATATATCTGCTAGAGGTGGAGTTTGGTGAATTTATAAAACCAGTATCACCGGCCTTACATAACTTTATATTCCAGTGAAAGATTTCCTGTGGGAAAGGGGCAAGGATGATGCTCTCTGCTTACTAGTGGGCAAATGGAGACCCTGAAGAGCCAGGGAGCTGTGGAAATTGGTGAATGACTGAATTTCTTCCCTTGCGGAGCTGCTGATGAAAATACCTTAGAGATGCTCTGATACCTGGTTCAGCCCTAAGGTTCTGGAGGCAACTACCTGTGTTTTGAATCCTGGCTGTGATGTTTTTTTAGCTGGGGAATGTTGGGCATGTCACATTTCTTCTTTAAACCTTCATTTCCCTGGCTAAAGGGGCAGAGAGAGCACCTAACTCCCGGTGATGTAGGGCCGGAGGACAGTGCTGGTGTTCACACTGAAGTGTCTGATACTGAAGTCTTGGCTCTCCACTGCATACACTGTCATCGAGTTAAAAACACGTCCCACCTCCCCACCCTACTCCATGCTCCCCAACATGTCCTCTCAATTCCGATTTTGAGCTCTTAGATTCAGTGCATTCAGTCTTTGCTGCTTATGTGATTTCTCAGTGCAGGAACCTCCCACTTTCTGTCCCTCAGACTTTCTAGATCCTTTGTAATCTGTCCCTAATTTTTTCAAACTGAATCTCTGACTTTTCCCGGCCATATGCCTGGTTAATGTTTGTTCCTCTTCATGCTTTTTTTCTCAGGCCATTTTCACTTTGTGTAACAGTCTTCTTTCTCCCCAGAAGGCTTGTATGGGTGTGGTTCTCTGCCCCTGCATTTCTTTGAACTATTCCCTTCTGGAGTACACCCCCTGAGAGACAGTGGCCAAATAAGTTAGGGAAATGGTTGCTTATTTAAATGGAGTTTTATGCTAGTGTGCAATGTAAATCCTTCAAGAGATGCTACTACGTACGTGTAGGGTTTCTCAAACTGTTTGGACCTAAAGAATTTAAAGCACTTCCTCCTTTCTCCCCTCCCTCCTTCCTTTCTTTTCTTCTCTTTCCTTTTAATATCTCATGGGGCCAGAATGTCATGGTACATGTTTTGGAGGCTATAGCACTGGCCATTGTAGCTGAGGTTATTGAATTCCTATGTAGGGAATTCACTTGTACTCCAGGTGGCGTGTAACAAGGACATCCATCAGCCTGCTGTTGCTCTGCTGGGAATTCACATTTTGCATCTAGAACTGTGCTCTCACCATCTTACCTGGTAACCAAGTCGCTGTTTTAGAAGGCATTCCAGTAGGTGCATCCCTGCTCTTGGTCTCCTGTCTGTTATTCCAATTCCCCTGGCTTTATTTGTGATTTCAAAGTCTGCTCTCCTACTCTGTCCCCAGACTTGATTCTGTGTTGCTTGTCTCCTCACACAATGCCAACCTATTATCTCTACCTGTTTATTTTCAATTTGCTTTGCCCTCTGTGCCTCTTGGGTTACCTTGGTCTTCATCCTTGGTCCCATGTCCCTCTAATCTTCACTCTTTTCCAATTTGGTATGGTTTGGTTGCTGAGGAGTTCAGGCTCTGGGATCTGATAAACTGAGTTCTAATAATTGTAAACTCTTGAGGAAGTTATTTAACTTTGGGCCTCAATTTTTCCCATCGGTAAAGCAAGCTTAACTCCCTTACACAGTTCTGATGAAGATTAAATGAGATAGTCCATACGAAGTGCTTCTCTTACCCCTGTTGTAGAGTAAGAGATCAATAATTATTAGCTATTATTTTATTCAAGTCCCAAGGGCTTCTTTGGTCAATTTAGTCTATACTGAGCTTTCTCATCTCTAAATACTTGGTAATTATGTCACAGACTTAACACTTGATTTTGTTTGTGACTTAGTTATAGCTCCCCACACTAGATTTGGACTTGTTTTTTTAAAAAATGGATAATTTTAGGAGCGCTTGGGTGGCTCAGTAGGTTAAGCATCCGACTCTTGATTTTGGCTCAGGTCATAATCTCACAGTTCGTGAGCTGGAGCCTTGCATCAACGGAGCCTGCTTGGGATTCTCTCTCTCCTTTTCTTTTTGCCCCTCTCCAACTCATGCTTCTGCCTGCACTCTCTCAAAATAAATAAAATAAACTTAATTTTTATTAAATTTAATTCTATTAATTTTTATTAAAAAAATTAAAAATGGATAGTTTGAAAAGTACCATAAGTAGAGATTAATGGCATCCTTTTGTAGGATCCTTTTTTTTTTTTTTTTAAAAATATTCATTTTTGAGAGAGAGAGAAAGAGACAGACAGATTGTGAGTGGTGGAGGGGCAGAGAGAGAGAGGGAGACATGAAATCTGAAGCAGGCTCCAGGCTCTGAGCTGTCAGTATAGAGCCCAATGTGGGGCTCAAACTTATAAACTGCGAGATCATGACCTGAGCTGAAGTTGGACACTTAACCAGCTGAGCCACCCAGGCACCCCTGTAGGATCCCTTTGTACTTGTCACTGGATTGGGTCTTTCATGATAGGTTTTTTTTTTTTCATTCTGTTCTGACATTAAATCTAACATTGCTCTGCACACAGGAGACATTGACATAGGCTGTGACCGAGAACAAGCCACCCGCTGTGTGTGAGGCTGTGCATAGGGTCTCTCTGCTCAGCCTTTCCTGGAGGATGGTATCACCAGGATGGCTCTCTCTTCTCTTTCTCTTAGATGTGGAGATAGAAAAATAGCAATTGACTTCCTAGATTAGACTTCATTTTCCAAAGTGAAAGCCTTCCATCTCCCCTTTTCAGTTCTTCTGCTGAGTCTGGGGCAAAATAATTTTTGGATCAGAGATTTCCCATTTTCCCCGAAAGTTTTATCAGAACTGCTTTCTGGTATCAGGTTTGAATCCCAGTTCTCGACCTTTGTGGCTTAAAGCAGCTGACTTAAGAAGACAGATCTCAGAGCTAAATCTCCACCCCTGACTTCTTCTTTTTTTTTTTTTTTTTGCACTGGGTGATTGACATCCAGGGACACAGCATATTGACTTCTCTCAAATGCTGAACAAAATAAAAACTATGTGCAAGAGGAAACATGATCCTACATTTATTAATGTGGCATCAGGCAGTGTCTCTGGAAGCATGTTTTATGCCACAATTCCTCTTGATGGCACTGGAGCCTTAAATATCATAACCAGCCTGGTCTTTCTCATTCCAAATCCTATTATCTAGGTTAGCTCATCTGTATTCAAAAGATCAATGTTGCATTATTACAAAGATCCTTTCAAGTGTAAAAAGGATGGCACTTCATTACAGAAAGTAAAAGAAACTAATCAAACTTTCTTGGTGAAATCATTGACTTTTTTAAGTAAAGGGCAAATTTAAGAATTTGAAAGTCCGAGATGCGAGAGAACTCTGTGGTTTGGGCTCACTCCGGCATGAGTGCGTCTGGTTGTAGCGTGTGGGTCTTGGATAACCGAAAGAAGAGGCTTTCTCGAGAGAGTCTCAGTGCTTGCAGCTGTTCTCATTTCTTCTGTCATTGCGTGGTTGTGTGTCTTGGAAAAAATAAGCTGCTGGTGAGAAGACTCTGAGTTGCAATCCATGGTGTGCCCTATACGGGCAACATTTCCAGTGACTTGGTTAATAGAAATAGGCAAATATTATTTATTCATTGTCTTAACTATTCTTTCAACAGACAGCTCTTGTTTCTTGTTATCACCGGTTGGATTCTGCGGGTTGTGTATTAACAGGCAGGGCATTTGTTAGGGAGTGCTTTTGGGATCAACACCTGTGGAATGGAGGGAAAGGAAGTAGGATGGGGTAGGGGGGAGCCACAATGCATGCCTGAGGATACATACAGAAGGAAGAAGCACGCTCTGGAGCAGCAGTGGCTTTTTGGCACTGTCTTTCCTAAGGAGGAAGAAACCTGCCTTGTAACATAGACAAACAACCTTGGAAAAGGCACTTTTAGCAAGCCTTTGGTTTTTTTGGAATCAATCCCCAATGGGAGAAGATAGTTGAGGGCTGTTTGCTGGCAGCACTCCCAGCAGCCTGAGTAAAATTCCTTTTATTTCTGAAAGTTGGATCTAGGCAGCAATACACACTCTTTTTATTTATTTTTTATGTTTATTTTTGAGAGGGGGGAAGGGCTGAGACAGAGGGAGACAGAGGATCTGAAGCATGCTCTGTGCTGACAGCAGAGAGCCCGATGCAGGGCTCAAACTCAAGAGCTGTGAGGTCATGACCTGAGCTGGAGTCAGATGCTTAACCGACTGAGCCACCTGAGCCCCTCCCTACCTCCCTTGACAACTTAAAGGAGAATGTTCCTTGACCACCTTCCATGTACCAGAACTCTTCCAGCTCCTGGGATTTCTTACGGTGATGAATAGTTCTTGCCTTAAGGTATTTCTAATAGCCTCTTCTGATTTGTTGATTAATATGACATGCCATATGTAATTCCAAGTATTTTCTTTATATTCACTAATTTTTTTATGTTTATTTATTTTTTAGAGAGAGAGAGAGAGAGAGAGAGAGAGACAGACAGACAGACAGACAGACTGCTGCAAGGGAGGAGCAGAGAGACAGGGAGACATAGAATCCAAAGCAGGATCCAAGCTTTAAGCTGCCAGCACAGAACCCAAAGTGAGGCTTGAACTCATGTACTGCGAGATCATGACCTGAGCTGAAGTCAGATGCTTAACCGACTGAGCCACCCAGGTGCCCCATGTATTCACTCATTTAACCTGCTAAACTAGGAGATAGCTAGATTTTAGAGATGGGGGAACTGAGGCATGTAGTGGTGAAGCGTAGGCAGGCTTTCCCCAGAGTCTTGATAGGCTGCTACTACACTGCCTCCCAAGTGTTGCCATTTCAGTGAGATCAAAGCCAGTCTCCATCTTTTTGAGCTTGTGTCTCAATTAACTGTACATTTCAGAGATATTTAGTGTGGCTATTATCTTACAGCTGCATTGTCCATTAGTGGTAGCCACTAGTTACATAAGCCTAGTGAGCACTTGAAATGTGGAAAGTCCAAACTGAGATGCTGTTAAGGACTTAGATGGAAAAAGAATGTAAGAAATCTCTTCGGTCCTTTTATATTGATTTCATGTTGAAATGGTAATATTTTGATATGGTGTGTTAAATAAAAAATAATTTTACCTGTTCCTATTTGACATTTAAAAAAATGTTTATTTATTTTGAGACAGAGTGCAAGCAGGAGAAGGGCAGAGAGAGAGGGAGGCACAGAATCTGCAGCAGGCTCCAGGCTCTTAGCTGTTAGCACAGAGCCTGATGAGGGGCTCGAACCCATGAACAGTGAGATCATGACCTAAGCCAAAGTGGAATGCTTAACTGACTGAGCCACCCAGCCGCCTCTCACCTGCTTTTATTTTTTAATGTGACTAGTATAAATTTTAACAGTTACTTAGTAGCTTGAATTTGTGGCTTGCATTTTGTTCTTATTGGATAGAGTTGCCTTAGAGTCTCTGAGATTCTTCCTATGGGGGACATATTTTGCTCTTAAATGCAGAGAAAATTCTATTTGGTCTGGTATTAGGATCAGGTTTTTTTGATATGCTTCATTTAATTTGTATTTATTAATAGGGATTCTATCCACCAAACAGCCACTACTTGCTGGTTGTTTCGCGATTGTTGAAAACTAGTTAGAGGCAGCCTGAGTGAGATGAATTAAAGTTCTATTGTTGTAGGGGAACAAGGTCATCAACTTGAAATTAATCAACGGATTTCAAATCACCAGGAAGGGATATTTTACCCTCAGCTTTACAGTTTCAGCATGTAAATTGCTGTTTAGAGGAGAGTCTGTAAAATCAATCCAGCCTTTCTCCCTTCAGAAATTAAAAGCAGTTTATTTCTATTTTTGGCAAATCCTGGGAAACACTTGTACATCCAACTCCTTCGCCCTGATGCCACCTGTATTGCCTGTTGTTTTGGACCTTTGAGTAGGGAGGTGGGAAATTCGGATGTCTTGGTGTCCCACAGGATTTGGAGGAGACCCCTCTGATCCCTGTTGGGGAGCCCATCTGTCTCCCCCTGATATGCTTTATTTCAAATGAGTCAGAAACCCCAAAGCTAAACTTGGCCAAAGTAGCGCATATCATGTGGACTCCAACCAAAGCCATATAAATCATCCCCAGATCATACCAAACTTGGCCCCCAAACTGGGCACAGATTTTCCAATCTGGTCCTGGAGTTTGCCAGAAGGCAGGAAGACCGCAGGGATGTGTGGGTTGCAGCTGGCTTTTGTCCCAACTTCTGTGGTTAGTAAAGCTTGTCTGATCTGGATGTACACACAGCTTGTGGACTTGAAAGACATCACACTACCTTGAAGGGTCATTTGGTCCACGCCCCTGCAGAAATCACCCACACAAATAGCAGGGTATCCAACCACCCAACGTTTCCCCTACCCATTGTGCCCACAAATCAAGAAAGATCCAGAGATGGTTTGTAAATAAATACATTAAGCATTCCAATTTATTGTTCTCTTCGTACTTTTTAATATCAGTACATTGGTGATAAGCCTAAATTGGGGCCCCAAGTGAATGAACTTTTATATCTTTCTGAATAGATAGTAGAGGCTGCCTTATTTGGTAGAGACACTCTTGAATATAGCAACAGGGTAATTTGTTTATCTGATTTCTAGGGAAGGTTATTTTTTAAAAAGTTTTTACTGCTGTTATTGTTTGTTTATTTAATGGAGAGGAACAGTAATGATTAATTTTAATAAGTTTTTGTTCTCCTTGGGTAAATACACTTACTTACTAGATTTCACTGAGGTGGCCCTGTGCTATATAGTATTTGTCTGATTTGTGACGTAACCTGTATTTTGGGGAAGAAGGCCTGTGAAGTTGTGAGCACTTTTTGTCTTAAAGTCTACCCAGCAGTCCCCAGATAACTGCATCTCTCCATAGAGAGAGGTGCTTTATTCTTAATTTGTTTTCCTTTCTGTAACACAACAACTTGACATCCCCTTTGATGATTAAATAAGGGCAGTTTTGGAAACGAACAGGTGTGGCTGGAGCTTCCAAGGAACATCTCAGTTAAAATGAAGTCACTGCTTTCTTTTTTTTTTTAATTAAAAAAATTTTTTTTAATGTCTTTTTAAATTTAGTTTTGAGAGACAGAGAGAGACAGCACGAGGAGGGGAGGGTCAGAGAGAGAGGTAGACCCAGAATCTGAAGCAGGCTCCAGGCTCTGAGCTGTCAGCACATAGCCTGATGTGGGGCTCGAACCCACGAACCTTGAGATCATGACCTGAGCAGAAGCCGGATGCTCAACCGACTGAGCCACCCAGGCGCCTCAAGTCACTGCTTTCTGTGTGAAGGATTCCTCCATCTACCGGAGCAACTGGCCAGCCGGGGAAGAGGTTAGGATTTATTGGCTGTGTTTGTGTAATGTACTTAACCTCTCTGTGCCTCAGTTTTTTCATCTATGAAACAATGATAAAACCTTATAGAGTTTTATGTGGTACAAAAAATACTGTAAAACCATTCAGAGCCTGGATTATCAAATGTAGGGAAGAAATGATCAAATGTAGGTGGCAGATGCGGTAGTGGAGGCTCATTCCTTTCAGTCCTAAAGCATTTCCACAGAGTTTTTTTTTGTTTGTTTGTTTTTTAATACCAAAAGAGGTTTCTAGTAGAATTTGTGCAATGAACATCTTACAAATAGAATACATGTAAAATTTCTAAGGAATAGTTTTGTTTAAGCATAGTGTAAATTGGAGTCTGCGCCATGATTTTGATCACCTCCTGAGTTCGTATTTTAGGAATAGAAATGAGCATAGCTAGGCTACTTTTAGTTCAGATACATGCCTATAAAGTCAGTTGTTACCTTTCTGAAACACGCAGTAGGATCACAGCAACCTGGCCATACTTCTAGTTTTTCATCTTTAGGCTCATTTTCAACACCCAGCCTGACCAGAGATCATATGCGCCCATTTGAACATGACCAGAGAAATTGTTTCTGACATCACAATGATGCTGTTTACATTCTTGTACCACAGTGATAACTGGCACGTTCTCCTTTCTAGGAACTGTGATGTTTGCCACTTCCTGTAACATCTGGTCTTGATCTTAGATCTGTCCTTTGGAGTCTAATGCTGTTCTTGAGCTCACATGCTAGAGTTTCAAATATTTGTGGATGGTTGTTACAATTTTCTGAAGTATTCAGTTCTCCAGGCTAAATATGCTTTGTTCCTTTAATCATTACTTATGTGGCAGGAAATGGCTGGTAAGAGGGGAACCTCATGTTTTAGTTCTTTATTGTGTAACACACTGAATGAGTTAAACCATGTTCTATTACATTAATACTTCTATATATATCATATCTCAGCTGGCCAATTCTTGCTTGAATCTCTCAAGTGGTTGCAATCAAATTGTGAGTGGGGTTGGCTTGACTTGGGCTGGCTGTACGAAATGGCTTCATCACTAACATGGCTGGCTCTGGTCTCAGATGACTTGAATAAATAGGGGCCTGGAATAACTTGATTTGGCTGGGCTTCTCTCTTTCCAGAAGGCCATTCCCTTGTCTAGCTTGGGCTTCCTCACAGCATGGTGGCCTCAGGGCAAGATGGACATGTTACACGGTAGCTCAGTGCGCAAAGGTGGAAGAAGGAGAGGCTGCTGGGTGCCTTAAAGTCTGAGCCTAATTACTGTTAGAGTCAGTTGTATACTATTGATCTAAGAAGTCTCAGAACCCACTCAGATGCAGGGAGAAAGAACATAGATTTTGCTTCTCAAAGTAAGGAGAATCAAAAAATTTACATCTGCCCGCCCCTCCACTCTCACCCTCCTGGTGCTAATGTCTGCTGTCACCTCTTAAAACAGCTATGGTGTGGGGCGCTTGGGTGGCTCAGTCGGTTAAGCTTCCAACTTTGGCTCAGGCTCTGATGTTCGTGGGTTCAAGCCCCGCGTCAGGCTCTGTGCTGACAGCTCAGAGCCTGGAGCCTGCTTCCGGTTCTGTGTCTCCTCTCTCTGGCTCTCCCCCTCTCATGCTCTGTCTCTCTCTGTATCAAAAACAAAAACAAAAACAAAAACAAAAACAAACAAAAAAAACAAAACAAAAAACCCAGCTATGGTGTTTAAAACAGGACAAAATAATCTAGCATGCTATCATAGAGGCCACAAGATTTTCTTTTCTTTTATTTTTATTCAATTTATAACCTCCTAATAGCTTTTCTAATAGCTATCACCCACTTTGGGCTCCTAATAAATTCATCATTCACTAGATCCTTCAAATGTTTATTTCACAAACTGTTATCAGG
Organism: Suricata suricatta; assembly: GCF_006229205.1. Taxonomy (NCBI): domain Eukaryota; kingdom Metazoa; phylum Chordata; class Mammalia; order Carnivora; family Herpestidae; genus Suricata; species Suricata suricatta. The sequence continues at coordinate 96,075,445 of NC_043705.1, read as the reverse complement.
TTTCATATTTGCATAAATTCTTTTTTTCACAAAAGGCAGAATTTGATTTTTGCCTATTAAACATTTGCTAATTAAATTGAGCTGGTTATTGTTCTGGTAGTAGCTACCTTTAAGATGTTTAAAGAGTGGGTTCATAGTTCGGACAGCCTTCCGTACTCTTGCACATCCTCTGCGGCCAGAGTAAACTTGACACAACACAAGTCTTGTTGGGGTTCCCCCTGCATAAAGCTACTCACAGCCCCAAGTTGTTATCCTCAGGAAAAAGTCTGAATTTTATCAATGAAGATATTGTAGGGTTTTTCATACCTGACTATACTCTTACTCTTATTTCTTCTTTTCCTTCCTCTTCTTCTTCTCCTTCACCTTAGGGATGTCCATGTATAGATCTTTGTATGGATATATGTTTTTATTTTTCTTGAGTGAACACCTAGGAATAGAATGGCGGTGTCATCTTATAGGCTAATGTTTAATTAAAGAAAAAACTGCCAAGCTGCTTTCTAAACCAGATGCACTGTTTTCTATTCTTCTTTGCAATCTATGTGGAGTTGCATTTGCTCCACATCCTTGTCTCTACTTGGTATGATCATCTTTGAAATTTAGCCATTCTAATCTGTGTATAGTGATAACTCATTATGGTTTTAGTTTGCATTTTCCTGATGACTAATGATGTGTTCCATCTTTCCTCTGCTCCTTGGCTATTTGTACTTCTTTATGAAGTGTATGCACAAAGTTTTGGCCTATTTTAAAAATTGGATTATTTTCTTATGCTTGAGTTGTGGTGTTTCTTATGTATATTCTGGCTACAAGTCTGTTATCTGGTATTTGTTTGGGCAATAGTCTCTCCCAGCCTGTGACTTGCTTTTTCATTCTTAAAAATGTCTTCAAAAAGCAGAATTGTTTAATTCTGACACTCAATTTAACATGTGTTTTCTTCTGACTGGTGTCTTATATGTTCGATCTATCTAAACACTGCTGTCCACCTTGTAGAGATTTTCTCCTGTTTTCTTCTAGAAGCTTCAGAATTTAAAATTTTATATGTGGGTCTATGAGCTATTTTTGAATTACTATTTTTGAATAATGTGAAGTAGGGAACTGATGTTATTGGATTTAGTTTGCAAATTTCTTATTTTTATTTATTTTATTTTTTAAAAATGTTTAGTTTTGAAGTGAGGGCATGGGAAGGAAGAGAGGGGGACAAAGGATCTGAAGTGGGCTCTGCACTGACAGCACAGAGCCTGATGTGAGGCTTGAACTCACAAACTATGAGTTTATGTCCTGAGCCAGAGTTGGAAGTTTAACTGACTGAGCCACCCAGGTACTCTTACATTTTTTTAATTTAAAAAAAACCTTTTTTTTTTTTTTTTTTGAGAGAGAGAGAGAGAGAGAGAGTGTGGGGGAGAGGGGCAGAGGGAGAGAGAGGGAATCTTAAGCCCTGGGATCATGACCTGAGCCAAAATCAAGAGTTGAACACTCAACCAACTGAGCCTCTCAGCCACCACTTGATGTCTTTTTTAGTCATATTTAGTCATAAGTTATATCTTTTCATAAGGATATTATATTTATTTTTTATTAAAATTTTTTAAAAATGTTTATTTATTTTTGAGACAGAGAGAGAGTGCAAACAAGGGAGGAGCAGAAAGAGAGGGAGACACAGAATCTGAAACAGGCCCCAGGCTCTGAGCTGTCAGCACAGAACCTGATGTGGGGCTCAAACCCACAAACTGTGAGATCGTGACCTGAGCTGAAGTTGGACACTTAACCGACTGAGCCACTCAGGTGCCCCTAAAAAATTTTTAATGCTGTTTTTGAGAGAGAGCGAGAGAGAGAGAGAGAGAAAGAGAGAGAAAGAGAGAAAGAAATCAGGGAAGGGGCAGAGAGAGAGGGAGACACAGAATTTGAAGCAGGCCTCAGGCTCTGAGCTGTCAGCACAGACCCCAATATCAGCTTCGAACTCACGAACCCAAAGATCATGACCTGAGCTGAAGTCATACACTTAACTGACTGAGTTACCCAAGATGCCCCTGTTATTTTTATGTTTTAAAAATTATCAACATAAGGGGATTTTCAGTTGAGAGCTCACTGAGAGCTGTGACCAAATGGCAATTCCTCTTCCTTCCTTATGAAGTGTACTGAATGTTACCATAATATCCTAAAGCATATGAACAGCATTCCCTTCTGGTGGCATTCCTTGGTGACAGCAACTCAAGTAAGTGTGTATGTAGTCCAGACAAATGCTGCTTTCTCTGGTCCAGCTTAACTCTAAGATGTAATTTGGAACATGTAGCCTATACATTGACTCTCAGAAACTCTGTCACACGTCTAGTACTTCTGAATCTCTAGGGATGGGACCCAGGAGCTTAAATTGTTTTTTATTTTTACCTACTTATTGAAGCATAATTTATACACTACTCAGTTAATTCAGTGAAAGTATACGTTTCAATGATATTTTAGTCATTTATGCAATTTTCCTATTATCACCACAATCCAAAGGAAGCTCCATTTTTAATAAGGGATTTCCCAGGAAATGGTTGGGGCTCTCACATTGAGAAACCCTGTTTGACAGGATCCAAAGGATAAGCTTCACCCAGTTGGGTTTGAGCTTTATTGCTGTTACATAGGTCTTTGGGCAAAAGGGAGTTCACCATTGTTCCATAAAAATCTGGCAAAGAGAGATTCAAGAGTTTTGCTTTCAGCATCCTCAGGTGATTGTATGAGCCTATTAATGCACTAAAATTTACTTTGGCTGAAGTGCAAATTTGAATTCTGTTCACTGGGTCATCCGCTAGAAGACTGAGTCCCTCAGCTAATGTGTGATTAGCGGATTCTAATCAACTCTGCAGCATCTATATCTCAAAACAGCTTGTATGTGATTTGCTCATAAGCACGATGGCTAGTTGTCTTGGAACTGGTAAATTAGGCTCCAAACAAAGCGCTGATTGTCAATACTGGAAATGGAAGGCCTTAGATGTCTTTCAGTCCCAGACAGAAAATACAAATTTTGGATGCATTTAAGAAGTATGCATGTTGGGGATGGATGGAATGAGTAACAAAATATTAAGTTATCTGCATTAGCAATATAGGGATTCAGGAAGTCTGAGGCATTAGAAATGACAACATACCTTACAGAAGGTCTTCTCCAGCATTTCTCAAAATGTAAATCAGCATGTTCCTTGATATAATGTAAAGAATGAGCTTCATGGTTTAGATAATTCACAATCCCTGAAAGGTTAATCCAACTAATTTCTGCAAGATGTTTCATGTCCATTGTATATTGTAAATCTCTACTGGGGTCATGTGTTTTATGTGGAATTTAAATTTTTCCATAGAGTGTCTTTGCAGGAGTTTGGCCAGTATTATTTTTCCAGTCTCAGTGTCTAATTTATCTTATTTTGATTGCACAATATTGAGAAAATTATAACTCACAAAGATAAGTAGTTGCAAATGGTTTTGGAAACCTATTGCTTTGCTGTGTCAGGATACTTGTCAAACAAATAAAAAGTGTAAAAGAGGAGCAATAGGACATTTTTGCTTCAGTTGTCTATGTTTTATCATCTATTGTAAATTGTCTATGTCTTTTGTTTAAATACATCTATTTTCAGGGGCACCTGGGTGGCTCAGTCAGTGAAGTGTCCATCTTGATTTCAGCTCATGATTTCATGGTTCATGGGTTCAGGTCCTGCTTCGGGCTCTGTGCTGATGGAGCCAGATTCTCTCTCCTGCTCTCTCTGTCCCTTCACTGTTAGCTCTTTCTCTCTCTCAAAAATAAATAAAAACATAAAAAAATTTTTTTAAATGTCTCTCTTTTGATCAGTGACTGTTTAAAGCTATTTTGTACTATTGACTGAGATAGGATCTATATGCTTTTTACTATTGCTACCTAAGTTGTGGTATATAGGTGCGCACTGCTTGTTACTGGTCTAGGTCAAGAAAAGAATAGAAATTGGGAATTAGCATTTACGAATTTTTACAGCAATTTATCACTGCCCTGACATCCAATCAAGTGATCCATGGATTCTTTTTGTTAATCAGGGTCTCCTCTATCTGGGTGTTGTCACATTCACATAATGAATCACATACAGTTCAAGCTACTTATCATCATCAACCTCTCATGGAATGGCAGTTAATAAACAAAGAAATAAAACAAGACTTGTCCTTTACCACAGACAGAATGAGAAGTACTGCAGTAGAGGACGATTAAGCTGTGGTCATGTGTAATAAGATATGATTTACATAGACTTTTTAAAGGAAGGAATCAGGTTGTTGCTATATTCATGGCATTATAACTGTTATACCACTGAAAATGCTTCCATATGCATTTTGAAGCCATCTTCAGTTTCTAGAATTTTGTACCAGATAAAATCCAATTTTCTATTTCTGAGCAAGACCTGGAGCTAGTTTCTTTTCCATTGGGAATTTTCCTATTACAGGACATTGTAAGCATCAAGGGGGTTGGCCTACTTCCTTTCAATTAGTCATTCACCCTATTACCATTTAAAAATATAGTCCTTTGGAGTTTTCTTGATTTATAAATTCTGTGGAAGTAGAACTCAAGCCCAACCCTCTTTCAGATTGTTGCCTTTAGTCTCTGCCTGAACAGAAGTCCTGGAGCGGCTGTGACCTACAGATATTGGACTTTAGTGCTCTTTTTCTTTCTCTTGGCTAACACTTTTAGAACTATGTGATTGCATCCTTGTAAGAGCTCAATACACATTAACAATTACTAAAATTATTCTTTGATTTCTGTATGTGAAAGAAGATGACCCAAACATTTTTAGAAGAAGAGTGTGGAATTGTCTCCTTATCTGGTAATTTTAGAAGACAATCACAATGATAATCACTTATGGAGTATTTGATGGCTTAGATATAATTGTTAAAAATATTATACCTGAATGCCTTCACATATTTCTCATTCAGTGATGCATTTTTGAATTTTTTTAAAAAAATGAGAACCCCTTGCCTTCTTGATTTTCCTTTTCCTTTCTCAAAATTGATCTCTTTCTAACATTTACATGAATGGGATGAAACCTTATGGCTTGTTTTCTAATTTAACTTTTTTCACTTAATGATGTAACTTGAGGTTTCCATGTTGGTAGAGTCAACATAAGTTCACCTCGTTTTTTTGGATGGTACTTGAGTTCTCTGTTGAATAGATGTACAGTTGTGGATTCTCTTACCCTCTCACTAATAGATACTTACTGACTAACCCAATTGTCATCCTGACTGTATAGACTAGTCATGTTCTAGAATATTAATGCAGATAAAATATTTTCACATTCATGCAAATTACCATGTGCTGAAGGGACTAAAGGAAATCAGCTTGGCCCTAAAGGGAAAAAGGCAGCAATTTCAAAGACATTTGAACAACAACTCTAAAATAAAATTAATTAACTTCCCTTTAAACAAATTCTTTTAAGTTTTCATGGCAATTTGTGCTTCTGAAAAAATTCTTGGCATGTCTTCAATAAGGAAGACATTTATTCTCTGTAAGCCCTAAAGATAGGGGGAAAAGAGGATAACTCCAAGTAGAAAAGAAAGACTCTGTTAACACTGGACAGAGCCGAAAAATATTTTAGTTGGATGATTGTTTGCTTAAAAGGCCCTTTGAAGCAATCTTAAATTGCAGCATTAATTCCATAGTAAAAATTCCCCATAGAATATTGCAATATAGGCTGGATATGAGGCAGTCTCTAGTTTGTTTTCAGGGACATTGTAGGTGCTCAAATGTTTGGGGAATGAATGTAGTTGTGAGAGAAATGACCCAGAAGCAGTGATGTGACTGAGGTCTTGCTGTGAGCCCACAACTGTATGGACCATGAGCCCTGAAGAATGGTTGGCTGCCCACTGACTCTCAGACGGCCTGAAAATTGATCCTAAAATTCAAATAATCCCTCTACTCTGGAGTGTGGGGAATAGGATAAATATTTCAACCAAGATCTTCAACTCCTCAGGGGTCAGTAAAAGATAGGAGAGGCCCCCACTGCAGAAGAGCCCTTGTAGGGACCATGCATTGACCCAGCAACGTAAGTTTCTTACAAAGTCAAAGGGTGATTATTAAAAATAATGGATGCTCTCATAAATAATGTAAATTTACTATAGAGATCACTTAAAAAGTAATTGCCAGGGGCACCTGGTGGCCCAGTCAGTTAAGCATCTAACTGTAGCTCAGGTCATGATCTCACGGTTTGTGAGTTCCAGCCCTGCATTGGGCTCTCTACTGTCAGCCCAGAGCCTGCTTCAGATGCTCTGCCCCCTGTTGTCTCTGCCCCTCCCTCACTCATCCTCACTTGCTTGTACATGTTCTCTCTTTCACTCTCTCTCAAAAATAACTACACATTTAAAAACAAGTTATTGCCATACATTTTATTTTTGTTTTTAATTTATTTTTAAAATTTATTATTGGCATATCATTGATGTACAATGTTATATTAGTTTCAGGTACCATATGTTTTTAGAAAGGAAATTACACTTTTTAAAGAAGTTTTTCTTTTTATTTTAGAGAGAGAGAGAGCAGGAGAGAGAGGTAGAGGAAGAGAGAGAATCTTAAACAATGCTCCAGCTTTAGTGTGGAGCCTGATGTGGCGTTCGGTCCCATGACTCTGGGATCATCACCTGCACTGAAATCAAGAGTCAGATGCTCAACCATCTGAGCCACCCAGGTGTACCTATTTCAGGTGTATATATGTTTAATTGGAGTCTGTTAACCATAAAGTAGATCTTCAATGTTTGACATACATAGAGAAAGAAAACACAGACTGAGAGATTCCAAAGAATATTTGACCCTACCACCTTCAAACTGATGTGGAAAGATATGGTTTGCATCATGTGATAGATAATGATCTCTTTAAAATATCACCTTGGGAACAATGTTGCATGATGTAACAGATCAAGTAGAATATTCGGGGTCTAGTCCTCATTTTTGCTCTTTAACTACTTTTATATCTTTGGGCAAGAAACTTCGCCTGATTAGGCTTTATCATCAGGAAGTTGGGAATAAAAATACCAGTCCTGCTTATTTTGCAAGGTTGTTGCAAGGATGAAATGAAATAAATAAATAAGTATGAAAACATTTTATAAACTGCTGTTATACAACTATAAAGTCTCATTACTTGCTGAGATTACAATATCTTCAAATTTTAGCGTGTAGATAAGTCATTTGTGGTGCTTGCTAAGAATGCAGTTTCGAGAATTTCTATTTCCAGCAATGCATAAGGCAACATTGCCCAAAACACCCTCCCGTTACAAAACTCCTAGAAATGTTGGATAAAGTATATCCAACGTCATTATAAATGCATAACTGAGCTTGTGATCAAGAAAAGAAAATTTCTAGGGCCAGAAACTCGAAGAGGGAGAAGTGACTCAGAGAGGTAATTGGGTGCTGAAGACACAGCTGTCTTGAGGGACAACGTGCTAGAGGCAGACAGAAGACAAGGGCTGAGGCTCACCCAGTGTAGAATGAGAACTGAGACCTCCTGTGTTCTATCTCTCTTAAAGGGCATTTTTCCTCATTCAGAAGGCAGACTGAAAGACACCGGTGACAAAGGGAAAGGGCAAGGCTAAACCTTCCGGTGGTTTATAAAGACCCAGCTCTGAATCTAGCTTTAACCTCCTGAGTTGGTGGAACTGAGGCACTGAGGGCAGAAGCCACAGGATTTTTCCTTGCAGTTATGTCCCCTCTGCCCAAGGGTCTATGGATTCTAGAAATAAAGCCCAGTCTAACATTAACTCCAGTTCCCAAATACATTTGTAATAAGGCCTAGTAGAAATAATAGACTCCTAAGGACTTCAGACATTGGATATAAGATACAGAATGTAAGCATGTATAAAACGTTTGAAAAGTGCACATCCTTGGGTGCCAACGAATCAACAGCCAGTGTGGGCCTGAGAATTTGCACTTGAGAAAGCATCTTAAAGGAGTGAGATATAGATGGCCTTCAGAAGACCCACTGGGAAATGTAGCTTGGTCTATTTCCCAAAGTGTATTTCACTGGTCACTTTAAATACTAAAGGTATTCATATTTGGCTCCACCTCCATGTTAGTGGGTTAAAAAGAATACCTTTTAGTTTTTTTTTTTTTTCCAAATGTTTATTTACTTATTTTGAGAGAGAGAGCGCGCAGGGGAGGGGCAGTGAGAGAGGGAGAGAGAGGATCCCAAGCAGGTTTTGAGCTGTCAGCATGGAGCCCAATCTCAGGAACCCGTGAAATCAGGACCTGAGCTAAAATCAAGAGTCAGGCACTTAGCCGACTGAGACACCTTGGTGCCCCTAAAAGGAATACCTTTTAATGACGAATTTCCTTTTCTGCTCTGTGACTAATCAGGCTTTATCAGTTTTCTGACTTAAATGGATAATTAGGTTGCCAGAATTTTTCTCCTTTGGCCTGAAAAACAAGCAAACATCAATGACAAATAATAATACTAAATGAGGGTGCTTGGGTGACTCAGTCAGTTAAGCGTCTGATTCTTGGTTTCAGAGCAGGCCTTGATCTCAGGATCATGAGTTCAAGTCCCATGTTGGGCTCCATGCTGGGCCTAGAACTACTTTATTTATTTATTTTTATTTATTTTTAATGTTTATTTATTTTTGAGAGAGACAGACAGAGCATGAGTGGGGGAAGGGCAGAGAGAGAGGGAGTCACAGAATCGGAAGCAGGCTCCAGGCTCTGAGCTGTCAGCACAGAGTCCAACATGGGGCTTGAACTCACAAACTGTGAGATCATGACCTGAACCAAAGTTGGAAGCTTAACCGACTGAGCCACCCAGGTGCCCCGAGACCACTTTAAAAAATAAATAGCTAAATAAATAAAAATAGTGATACTGAAACAACACAGAGAATAAATGGAAGTGCCATTCTCTTCCCGTCTTTTGCCATCTGCTCCTCTGGTGGCCTCCCTTTATAGCTGCTGGGTCTGCTCAGGCTGGAAATGCCCCTCATCTTGTTATAACTTACGCAGGTTAAAATGGCACATGATGGGCGACTGAGGCAGATGGTGACTTTCTTTACTGTTTATGTTCCTCCCATATTGATAACTTGTAGCTGGTCAGGATGCATTTTGCCCTTTGGGGGAGGGCTGGGGAGGGGATTGAGAAAGGGGTGGGGGGAAGGTCTCAGAACAGCCACCAGAAAAACTTTAGTCCTGGCTTTCCATCTTTTATTCTCCATCACCTTTTTATCTATTGAACTCAACATGAGGCGGGTTTGCTTTTGAAAGCCCTGTGCAGGGAAGAGTTGTTTTTCCTATCTCTGAGCTGTTCAGCCATCTGTCCCAATTTCTTCCTGGTTTCCTGTTATTTTCATTCTGCCTTTATAAAGATTAACATGCGGTGCAACCACATATTCTATTAAGCTTGTCTCCTCACTACTTTATCTCATTAACTGCTTGATCACTATGAATAAAAATAATCTTCCATTAAGTCACAACTTCAAACGTCTCTGAGACTTTAGATCAAGCAAACCTTCAACAGCTTAAAAAAAAGCTCTTTGAATCCAAGAGGTTCACTTCAAAGGAAAACCTATGGGTGTTCTCAACCCAACTGACAGGTAAATAGTTATTTGTAACTAAAGATATGCAAGTAAGAAAACACAGCTTATTTTGGAGTTTATAGCTTCTCTTAACTTTTTCTCTGCTTAAAAGGGCAACTTAAGACCTGGCTGTGAGACAGGATTGGCTTGGACAACACAACACTGGACACATGGAAATAGGGTAGTATAAGTAAGTGACCATACAGCTTTCTGTCCTGTTTCATAGTTTCTTTTTCTATTTACAAAATTAATACAAAAAGAGATAAAAGAGAAAATGAAGAAAAAAATGAGGTGGTGTTGGTAGGGATAAATATTGCCCAACCAGAGATAACCACTATTAATAATTTGATAGTCCTTGTAATTTGTGTGTGTATGTGTGAATAAAAAAGGATAAAATGCATATGCTTTCATAGACATTCTTTTTTCCTACATCCACATACTTTCTTCATGTGAACGATAACTTTGTGTGTGCTGTTTCCTTTGCCTGGACCCTCCTTCCTTTACCCAAAGAATGCCTCTTCTTCGTTCAGAACTCTATTCTGAATCTCCATACCCTCGGCAGCCAATTTTGATCTCCTGACCTATTTATTCTCCACTGGACGTTTCCTTTGCTTAGTGGTCGCCTTTTGGGCACTGATCATAGTTGTACTTTTTTATTCCTGTGTGATTTTTTTTCATTGTTTTGTCTCTCCCACTAAACTTTAAGCCTTATAAGGATATGAGTTGTGTATTCTCAGGGCTCAACACAGTGCCTGAAACACAGTAGGTGCTTCAAGAACTTTGGTTTGGGTGAAAGAATGATAACTTTTCAGATCCTTTATGCTTCACCAGCTATCATTTTACATTGAGGCTGCTTATTGGCTATTATAAACAGGATAACAGGCATTACTATATGAAACAGCCTTGACCAGAACCTCAGTTATTTCTTTAGAAAGATTCCTAAGAGTAGAATTACTAGACTAGAGAGTATGGGGCACTTTAGTGCCTTAGATACATACTCCCAGAAACATGTCAATTATTACAGTCTTTAGTAGCAGAAAAGAATGCCTATTTCCTCATATTGTCAAACTGAATTTTTTCTTTTTCTTTTTTTTATAAATGTTGGGGAAGTTTTTAATTTTTATTTTTATTTAAAAAAATTTTAAGGGGCACCTGGGTGGCTCAGTCGGTTGAGCGTCTGGCTTCAGCTCAGGTCATGATCTTCCGGTTCATGGGTTCGAGCCCCGCGTCGGGCTCTGTGCTGACAGCTAGCTCAGAACCTGGAGGCTGTCTTCGGGTTCTGTATCTCCCTCTCATCTCTGACCCTCCCCTGCTTGCACTGTCTCTCTCTGTCTTTCAAATATAAATAAAAAGCATAAAAAAAGATTAAAACAGTTTTTAATGTTTTATTTATTTTTGAATGAGAGAGAGAGCGAGATAGTGTGAGTAGGGGAGGGTCAGAGAGAGAGGGAGACACAGAATCCGAAGACAGGCTCCAGGCTCTGAGCTGTCATTCCAGAGCCTCATGCGGGGCTCAAACCCACGAACCCTGAGATCATGACCTGAGCCGGAGTCAGACGCTTAACGACTGTGCCACCCACAGGCTCCTATGTTTATTTATTTTTGAGAGAGAGATACAGTGTGTGAAGCAGGCTCCAGGCTGCTGAGCCTGATGCGGGGCCCATCTCACAAACCATGAAATAAGGACCTGAGCTTAACCGACTGAGCCACCCAGGTGCCCCAATTTTTTTCTAATTTGTAATTTTTTTCCTGCAAATTGACTATTCCTAATTTATGTCTTTTTATTCTACGTGGTATCTATCTTTATGTATTTATACAATCCTGCAAATTAAGATTCTTGGCCATGTATCACACTGTCTTTTGACTTAAACCTTTTTTTTAATCTATCAATTGTATGTGTGTTTGTTTGCACAGATGCAAAACTCTCCACCTTTTTCCTTTTTTGTTGTTTTTATCCTTATAAAACTTGTCCCACATTAAGATTATAGAAATAATAGCTAAGAAAAAACAAACTAAGGGTATATATATGATTATGTAGAGGGAGAAGACTGGATTAATCCATAAATGAAGGTAGTGACTTGATCAATTATAAGGAAGGGAAAAAGTTAGTCCCGTCTAACATCTTACATGAAAGTATGCTCCAGATGGATTCAAATCCTATTTTTAAAAGTATAAAAGAATTGGAAGAAAGTATTGGTGAGCACCACTTATCTGTCTTAGTTGAGTACTCAAGAGTTAAGAGTCTAAGAATTACTTTGGATGAAAATATAACTTCCCATTGTTAAAAGTTTTGGTTGGAAATTTTGATCAGAGATTTCTCAAGTAGTTCAGTGTTGAAAGGGAGCTTCTAATTTTTATCTCTAAATACCACGTACCTTTTTCTGAGCTCCACAATGACATTTCTGGTTAAATTAAGCGAGCATAAGTAAACAGTGTGGTAGAGAAAGGCCCTGTACTTGCTGTTAGAAGACACAGTGCCTGGCCCTGGCTGTATCTCATTACTCATCACATAGTTAGATCATGTAGGGAAGACTTTTTCTTAGACATTCTTTTTATCTGTAAAATGAACAACAAAAATCTCTGTCCATCCACTTCACAGAGTTGTTTGGAAGTTCAAATCAGGTACTGCAAATAGCAGTATTATTACTGAAGAGTGCTGTACATAATAATAGCACAATGTGTATTGTTGCTAACGATGTTCCGATCTATCTTTCTTGTAAAACTATTTCTTTAATCGTTTGTTCCTCCCTGCATTCTGAAGATGCCTGGCATGATGGCTTTCCATAAAGATCATACTCTACAGTAATGAAGAGCCCTGAATGGATCCTGCTGAGTTCGGTTTGAGTCCAGGTCCTGTTGTTTGTATTAATTATTGTGACCTTGGGCAAGTTATATATCCTCTCTTATGTTTCGGTTTTCCTATCTTTGACAAGAGGATAAAAATAGCATCTGTCTTGATAAGTCAAGGCTCTGGTTATGTTAATAATCCAAACCATGGTTGTTGAAGCAGTAGAGGGAAGGCAGTAGCTAATCTATGTCTACACCTCTATCTATCTATCTATATATCATGTGTTTCTGTCTCCATCTCTGTATCTATCTAGTCATACTTTCCAGGAGTGGTTAGTTATGGTATGATCTTGTCACTCTTTTGATTTGCTTTTTCTTTTAGCCTCAACCTTTTTTTCCCCCAAACAGTATTTATCCACACAGTAGAGAAGAAGGTGTTACAGCCCCCAATTTATATCAATCTATTAAGTTCTCCAACTTGAAATTTTAACAATTCAGATTTAAAAAAAATATTAGTAAAATGTCTTAATGGACTCTACCTTGGTCATATTCTTACCCTGAATTAACCATATGGTCTGGTGAAGGGGGTGCTTCGGTTGTTTAAACTTGGTTCCCTTGAGCCCTTATAACTGTGATCCTGTGGGGTTCTAGGAGTGTCAGTCCTCCCACTGCCATGTGATTGGAGAACGGGAGAAGCAGTTCCCCAGAGGAAAGGGGTTGTATAGGGTGTACTAACACACAAACATAACCAAGGTCTACTAGTTTCCTCATAGGACTGTTGTAAGAATTCAGTGATAGAACTTTTTGTACCATTGGTAAATAGCAAGTGCTCAAGCAAAACAAAAAAGAAGAAGTTAGCTTTTACTGGTGTTATTATTCACTGGAAGGATATTTGTTTCTAGGCATCTTGTAGATTTCAGTCAGCTTCTGAATAATTGCAGAACCACCTTTGACTAGGTTTAGGAAGCTGTCTAGGAAAGAGTTGTAGGAGATCAGGTGCTAAGAAAAGAAAGGAAAGGAAGTCATCATGACTTTTCATGGGAATAAGTGCCCAGAAAGGCACTGGGGCTTAGAACAGGAGAAAGAAGCCTCTTTTCTGATGAGTGGTTCCTCCTAATAAGTGCTTCTTTTCAGTGGCAGCTGTAGGAGAATGCTAGCCCTGAGTCTCTACTGCCATTCCCAACCTCTCTTCAACAGTCAAATAGTCAGGCTTAAACACAATTACAGTGACATAAGACTCCGGCTCCTCTGTTTTTGTTTTTTGTTTTTTCCTTCCAACTGGTTAGTCTGTTGTCCCTACATTTTTGCACTTTTGTCTCCTTAGATTTGGATTTATCTTAGTTTTGACTTTTTCTTTTAGTCGGACTCTGGTCACATACAGATAAAGCCCAATAATAATACCTAATAAGAAAAACGGAATTAAGTTTCACTGCCTACTATGTGTTGCATTGTTGAGACAAAAAAAAAAAAATTGAACCTTTTGACTTAGAGCCATGGAAACACTGTTCTTACTTAAGTACCATCAACTTAAAGTTGAGGCTTCCAACTGGCATAGATCATCACGGCAAGCAGGCAAATCTTCTGAAATAAACCCAATCTTTTCTTAAAGACAGACATCAGGAGCACATACAAAAATCACATGCACCACAATGTATTTCAGTGGTAATTTTCCTTGATTATAAACAACATTTTGATGTACTTGTCTCTAGAACATCAATGAGATAGAGTTCAAGTGAATAAATAATTTCTACATTTCATGATGTGATTTTAATTCCTCCACCTTGGCTGCTTAGGGATAACAGCTTTATCTGATATCACTGAAAATAAGAAATATCTGTATTTCCGTGATCACTGAAAGTTCATATTGGATTATAAACTCAGATAGAACTGACCTGAGGCTTATCAGAGCCGAGCAACAGAGCTGCATGAGAACAGAAGATTTAATCAGAAAGGAAATTCTGCTTCAGAAACAGTCTTTGCCCCACCAAACGACACTTGAGGAGGAAGGACAGGAGGTGAGAAACAGAAAAAAGAAACATTTCAAACATTTTTTTTTAAAGCACTTTTTTCCCTCTGGTAACTTCTCCACTCAGTTTGGTTTAGTATAAAGTAATCCTGCATGTTCCTCAGGAAATCTTCTGGTTATGTTCTCAAAGCAGGTGAGTAATGGGGATATCTGCCACCCTGGAAAATAGTGATGATCAATAATATTGTGATTTTGTGTGCTGTGCCATTTTTTTGCAGCTGACTCGCCTTCTCTTCTCTCTGGAGTCTGGATGCTTTATTTATAGGTGTAGTTTTTATCTTTTCTTTTCCTAATGGTGATGTTTGGAGGGCCAAGGGAATAGTTATGAAAGCAACTGTGTAGGGCAAATAACCAAACCTTTAATACCACAGTGATTTCCTGAACTCACAACCCATTGGGGGATTACTGCGTTACTGAGGCCGAAGTGCGTATACCTCACCCTGTTCTGATACTATTCAGGGCAGACAGATGTGGCCATCAGCGCTCTTGCTATTGGAAGATTTTTTCTCCTCCTGCAGAATGATGTACTGTAGCTAAAACTTTAATTTTAGCAAGTAGGATGATTGTTACTTCTCTAATGCCTCTGATTAAGGTCAGCAGCAAACATTACTTGGGAACTAAGATTGCTCTCATGTGCAAATGACACAGGGAAAGAAATTAAAAAAATATATATTTCTGTCTTGAAAATGGAGGATACCAGAAGGAAATATGCTGTGTATAGATTGGATCAGTCTTCTCATACTATGGTATGCAAGACATAATGGCTTCAACAACACCAGTTTATTTACTTATTCTTTGCCATTTAGATAGGGCTCAGCTGGTCTGGTTCATCTCTGTTTCATGTGGTGTTGGCTGGACTCACTATGTGTTTGTGGTCAACTGGATGGCTTGCATAGCCTCTCTGACATGCCTAGCAATTGGTGGAGTGGCTCACTTCTCCTTTGAGTGGCTCCTCAGTGGGATGGCCTATGCTTCTTCATTGCATTAACAGCTTTTCCAACCACCTACCATAAATCTCAACCTCCATAAAGAAATATCTTACCACCTTCCTTGGACCATTTCCTGTATTTCCTGGGGATGTGTCATAAATGTTGTCAGAAAAGACCCTTCCATTGCAACTGTCATGCTCTGGCAGCTCCTTCAGCTTTTACTTGTCCTTCCATGTGTATTTCAGCATGGCAGGGTTGCCATCGCAGCCCTGTCTTACTGGGTGCTTTCATCCACACATTGGGCCCTCGTATCCCTCAAGAAGTGTGGCTCTCCTGGGCAAGGTGGGAACACTACTCCTTTTCCCTCTGGGCTACTATTTTATTTTATTTATTTTATTTTTAAAGTTTATTTATTTATTTATTTTTTTAGAGAGAGAATGAGCAGGGGAGGGGCAGAGAGAGAGAGAGAGAGAGAGAGAATATCCCAAGCAGGCTCCAAGTCATTAGCCCAGAGCTCATGTGGTGCTCGATCCCACAAACAGAGCATGATCTGAGCCAAAATCAAGAGTCACACACTCAACTGACTGAGCCACCCAGGCAAGTTTTCTCTGAGCTACTATTTTAAAGGACTCCGAGCAGGACTGTTGTATCCCCATTTCATTCCCCTTTCTACTTCCTCTGTTGCTCTTCCTCTATTTTAAACATGAATCCAAATGGGCTTAGCTGGGAATGAATGGATTTGAATAGGGCACACTACTGAATTAACCTAATGGCATTTTACTTGATGAAGCCTATCATGTCCCTTTCTTGCTATCTTTAGGATGTATTCTCCCAAGGTCCTAATTTTCTAGATAGCAATCTAACTGTCCAGCTAGGACACCCCCTGTTTCACTCATCATCATACTCTTGAACTAGCACCATTATCAAGTGAGGTTTGTCCCATTTTAAAGGTGAAGAAACTAAGTAAAGGAAATGGGAAGTTTAACTCCATTGACTTATGCAGCCACTTTAGGTCAGGGTAAAAAAAAAACCCAAAAAATAAAAAACAACATTCCAGGACTCTATTTAGTCCATTCCTCAGTTGGCAAATCCTCCTTACCCTAAGAAATCAAAGATATCCTGTGGGGGTAGCAACGAGATACTCCATATGGTGTTCTGCTCTTTCTCACCCTTTTAATTTGGCTCATTGTTCAATCTTAATTTGCAATTGTCACAGCTGCGATCACATTCCCGATGTTCCACCAACTCCAAAAACCCTTGAATCTGAACCCTCGGTGGTTTTAATTTTATTTTTGTTGAGAAAGGTTATGTTGTCACAATGGGTAAAGCTAGCACTTCAGTGAGGGAAAACATTTTTTTTTGGAAAAAGATACTTCTAATTTTGTATTAAGCCTCAGAATGGGCTGCCACTGTGGAACCTCAAGTGCAGGGGAGTCGACAATTCAGCCGTAATCAAGCTAACTGAATTGGACAGAGCAATGTAAGACATAATTAGCAATTCCGTTCAGTGAGCTGTCTCCTGAAAAACTTAAAATACCTTCCCTGCCTCATGCATATTCAGTGCCTCATTTGCTATTGTTTTTATCCAACAGGTTGAAATTCAAAAGGAAAAAATTCTGAGTTGTCTGTCTCATTTTCATCCCCCGCATTTTCTGTCTTTTCAGCAGCCCCCTCCCCCACCTGCCCTGCCACCCAGCCCGTCCCATTTCAATACAGCAGGGTCACCCTAGTGCCAACTGCACAGTGATGAATACAAAGTCTTCTGAGCACATTTTTTTCTCTTGCTAGTACCTTTGTCAACCTTTCCTCTTAATTAGATAAACTGAGCATGTATGTTTGCATCGAGAAATTATGACTATTCGGTTGTTGTGTTCAGGCTTCTGTTGGGCATTCTGTCTGTCATGTGGTTACTGGGTCAGGAGGGGTTTGTGCAGAATTGGAGATTGATTGATGATCCTGTGCTTTTCTTCCTGATCTCTTTCTACCTTGATGGGTTAGGCTTTTACCTGCCTTGATGTTCCAGGTGGTTAGGCTTTGCCTTGTAGATGTGCAGTGAGACCGAGACCACAGAAGCAATGAGAGGGGAGGAAAAAAAAATCAAACACATTCCCCTTCGTGCCCAGCAATCCTGGCTAGCTGAGCCTACAAGTTCCTTTTTGGAAGATTGTCATTAATATGTGTTAGGTGTGACTACTCTGGAAAGACCCCCTGAAGGGGTTGTCTGCAGAGGCAGTATGGTATTGTACAAGCAAGTGTCTGAGTTAGATCTAGGTCAAAGCCTAGCTCTATACTTATTAGCTGTGTGGTCTCGACCAAGTTACTTAACCTCCCAAATCCCCACATGCTTCATCGGTACAACAAAGATCATAACAACCCTGTAAGTATTGTTGTCAGGATTACATGAGATAAGCTACAGGGAGGACCTAACTGAGTGTCTGGCACGTTGCAGGTATTCCATAACTGTGTCCTTCCTCTTCTTTCCCCCCTTCTTCATCTTAGTCTTTCCTTTTCTTTTTCTGTTTTATTTTATTTTGCAGTCTGAAATCAGAAAGTGTAAAGTATTCTAAAATTTCTGGTAAATTACTCAGTACTTGCAGTCTCTTTCCCTTCTTAAAAGACACATTCTAATAGGCATTGAGGAGGGCACTTGTTGGGATGAACACTGGGTGTTGTACAGAACCAATTTGACAAAAATTATATTTAAAAAAAGACACATTCTAGCAATTAGTGCATGCTGCTTTAAGTTTCATCTTCTCCTCCTCCCCATTAATATCTGGTAAAGGTGATAGGCCAAAGGTATAAATTGAGTTAAATAGTAAATTAAAAGTTTTTCTAATCCTAAATCCCCAGAAGCATCACTAATTTCGTCACTCCAAAAAATAGCCACTTTCAGATTTTGGCTTTTTCATTTGGGGAACATTAGAATAAGAAAAGCATATTGATAAAATTTCATGTTAAGTTTTTAAATTTTCCAACCTAACTTGGAAGGTTTAATTCTCACATCTTTTTTTAAGTGAAAAGTAGAAATTTTAGGCAACTCAGGCTTGTAAATATTTTAGAAGAAACTGAGATATAGTCTAAGTGGATTCTGTATCAAATACAACAGTAATGGTCAAAAGAGAATTATAGTGGGAAATAAAAGGAGAAAATTCACCAGTGTTGTAAGTCAGGGGAGGAGAGTTGAGAAGTCGTTTCTTTTCAAAGTTAAATTTGTCATAGCAGGTTGACATCTGAATAAGTTCATAGGATGAGAAATGAATGCAAGGACTAGATCAAGTAGAGGTACTTCTTTTCCCTGTCTCCTTCCTGAAAGCCTGTAGATCTTATTCAATGTGTCATACCAATTGGCAGGTGATTTTAGCCTTCATTGATTACCGTCACACACTAGGCCCTGTTTTCCAAGTAAAATTCTTGTGTTCTTTTTTTTTTTTTTTTAAATATTGCAGAGTACTTGAGGGGATGGGTCCCCTCATATATCTGATGTGGCCTCTCACAGCTTCTAGTCCACTCTATATACGTGTTAAGCAAGAAAGGAATCCTTGCACACTGGAGCTAGAATGAGAGAAAATGAAGCCGTGAACCTGTCTTCCATCTGCATTAACCCTCATGAATGTGTTAAGGCCAAGGCTATGAGCCACAAGTCTCACCAAAGAAATGGATGTACAGGACGGATGAAGAAATGAAGGTCAGAAGAGAAGCCTTTGAAACAAATGTGTTGAATTCCAACATTGGGAAGAGATGAAGAATGAAGTGAAAATAGAATGTGAAAGATGAAAGAAAAGAGGTGTGGCTTAGCTCCTTTGGAGAGAATTGAGACTGTGACCAAATTCCAACACAGTTTCCATGTCATACATGTGGAGGGTAGAGGAGGGACTAGGAATCATGACACCTTGGACTGAACACCTTTAATTAGGTCTTCAACATAACCTCTTGTGTTTCTCAAACAGGAACGTGATAAGCAATACTTAATGAAGACTTGAGGAAGCCCATACCCTGAAGAATGGGAACAAAATAGGAGCAAATTTGAAGCTTAGTGAGAGATTTGCACATTGTTAGCAGTGGAAAATATCATCCTTTGCCTCCTTGAGCAAAACTTCCCAGAGTATTAAAGAAATTAATCTGATGTTTCTACTTTAACCCCAATAGAAGCCTAAATCCTGAAAAGTTTCTGTAATAAGTATATTTTGTTGACAGGTTATTGTATAGGATATAACCTCCCACAAAAAAATCTTGTCTAAATCCACCAGGAAGGTGAAAATGAATGATACTGCATCAAAGCCATGGCTGTATTTGTTACATAGCCTTCAATCTTTTGCTTCTTTCTTCCTTATATTTTTTAAAAGCAGGGAGTCTATTGAGAAATCTTATTAAAAATCACAAACTGAACAGCAGACCCCTTTTTTTTTTGAGAACCAGAAACAGATTTTAAATGACAAAAAAAACCCTCCTTTAATCTTTTTGTAACATCTTGACAGTTGTGCCAGAAGATGTCTGCTTCTGCCTTCAAAATATAATTGCTTTTGGTCTGAAATAACTCATTTTCCACTCTTTTTCCTCTACTAGAAATCTTTGCCCTTTAAGCTGGATATTTCCCCTTAATTTTGTGGCTCCTTTTTTGGAAGGTAATGGGAATGGGTAGGGAGCTGGTAGCTAAGGACACCAGAGCGAATGTCCTAACCCAATAACCTTGTGAGGGTGTAATGTGGGATCGAGCATCTGTGAACCAAGGGAGGGTGGGACTAACAAATTTTGTCATAAAAATGAGTTTAACTGTCACACTTTTGACTATCTAATGTCATCAAAGATATTTGACCATTTAAAATCCATCAGCGCACGTTTCTATTTGTTCTGTTTTCAATAACTCAGGTGAAGTCATATCACAGTTAAAAAGCTCTTTAGCAGTATAGTGTCTTAAAGATGCCAGATCTTGTTTTCTCCAAAGAATTCCTTACAAACATTGGAGTAGGAGTGTTCTCAGATTTTTGTAAAATCTATATCTATGGACTCTTTTGCAGGAAACATTTCTGATTTGTGAAATAAGCCTAATGGGTGATAGAAATAGGTGATCTCAGCAAGACGGGGATCTTCAAAGGTGGGATGGGGAATATAGGCAGCAGTGAGAATCAATAACTGCAAAGTAGCCTGGTATGTCCTTCTATCGCCTAAATTCAAGTCTTGAATCACAAACTACAGAGAAGGAAAGATAATAAAGGGAAAAAGCGGATGTGAAAGAGAATCAGAAGTGCTGACCATCATAGTAAACCTAAGAGTTTTGGGCTCCTTGTCTTGTAGTGTATCTCTTTTCCCATATGTACCTGTCATTTCTTTCTTCCAAACCAGTCCTGTGAAGGTAAATGTAGTCCATCAGCTTTTTTATGACTTAGTTTTACAAATGTTTTTGGCTTCCTTGCATCTACTTTTCTCTATATTTACTAAAGCCCAGAAAGGACTATGCCATGCACATTGTGGGGCTTATGGGATTAAGCAACTCTGCTGCCAACTTTTGTTCAGATTTGATGTGCTGGATGAATGAAGATTTGTCTAATAGAGCATCTTCTCTGCTTTTATAATTGCTTGAAAAAATAGGAAATATGTGAATAAAACAGGGGTTGGGGGAAGGGAATTCCAAGCCTCTATTAGCAGTACTCTTGACTCCTTGGAAGCTATCAGGCATACTATTGTTTCCACTTGCCTTGAGGCTACTTAGCTATCGAGAGGCAGGGTGGAGGTGGTACATTTTCTATGTAGGTAGGAACTTAAGGTAATTTTGGAGAAGCAAATGTAAGCCCAAATTTTCTTCTTTCTTTGGAAAAATGAGGAAGAGAATTAACATGCATTGAGCACTTACTGTAAGTCAAGCATTGTGCTTCATGCTCCTTATAATATGTGGTTGGGCTCGTTTCCTATTCCCCAGTAAGACACAGTCACCAACATTCTGGGAAAGATCAGTTATCTTAAAATTAAATCCACAGTTTATGCATTATATGGTCTCGTAGGAGATTCCCAATGGAAGAGAACAAAGGTTCAGTCTTGCTAGCTGGGTCCAAGACATAGAAGAGGAAACTGACAATTTTCCTTAGGCTTTCTTCCTGTGGGTCACTTGCCCTGATAAAATAAATGTATCCAGACCCATCACCCATTCCCCAGGGGTAGTCGTTTTGCTTCTCCATATCAATCGAACCTCATATGTCTTTTTCACATCTCTTTATTAGTTATAATACTATCTGTCCTTCCTGGGATATAAGGTTTGTTTAATTCTGAATCACATTTCCAGGATTCTCATTACACTCTATTACTTGTAATTCTACTTTTCCTTCTGAAGAACATGGTTCTCTAGTTCAGTCTTTGGGGATCTCAAGCAGTTTTATGTAAAACTAATGATTTTGTATTGTTATTAAGAGGTCTTATTTTCCTTGAGAATTAGCACCTCCTAACTCTAGAGACCATCTCATTTTATCCTTATAACAGTTTGGCAAGGTAGGTTGGTACAAGCTTATTTTACTCTGAGGAAAGTAAGTTCAGAGTTAGATAAGTTGCTTAAATCATGTAATTAGTAAATGGTAGAGGCAGAAGTGAAATATTGGTTTGTTTGGGGCTAAAGGAAGTATGTATGTTCCTTTTATACAATGATCTCTTAAAATCTAACACTTATTGAATGCCTACTGATGGGTCAAGCAGCATAGTGCCAAGGTTGCTATGCTGAGGAATTCTCAAATGGAGTTGGCTTTCTGAAGTACTATGAAGAGAGAGATTCTGTGATCTTGTCTACACTCAGTGGGAAAGGATGTTGGGATTCATCGTTAATGTCTATCATGGGAGCATGATAAGGTGGCTTTGCCAATTATTCACCTTCTCTCACAGAGCCACCCAACATCAGGGATAGGATGATATGATATTTAAGAGCTAGATTTGGCCTGATACAAACCAGATTCAAGTCCTGAATCCACAATGTGCTTAACTGCAATGTCTTGAGGAAATTACTTAAACTGAGTCTCCATTATCTCATTTTTTAATAAAACATTTATTTATTTTTGAGAGACAGAGAGAGACAATGTGATCAGGGGAGGGGCTGAGAGAGAGAGAGGGAGACACAGAATCCAAAGCAGGCTCCAGGCTCTGAGCTGTCAGCACAGAGCCTGATGCAGGGCTCGAACCCACAAGCTGTGAGATCATGACCTGAGCTGAAGTTGGACGCTTACCTGACTGAGCCACCTAGGCATCTCTCATTTTTTTTTTTTTTTGAGAGAGAAATCATGAGCATGAGTTGGGGGTTGGGGGGAGGAGCAGAAAGAGAAGGAGAGAGAGAGAATCCCAAGCAGCACCCTCACCCTACATGGGGCTTGAACCCACAAACCATAAGATCATGACCAGAGCCAAAACCAAGAGTCAGATGCTCAACCAACTGAGCCACCCAAGAACCCCTCCATTATCTCATTCTTCATTATTTTGTTTATTTATTTATTTTGAGAGAGAGAGAGAGAGAAAGAGAGAGAGAGAGAGAGAGAGAGAGAGAGAGAATGAGAATACTTGCACAAGGGGGAAAGGGGCAGAGAAAAGAAGAGAAAGAGAATCCTAAACAGGCTCCACACTGTTGGTAGAGAGCCAGATATGGGACTCCATCTCATGAACCCATGGGATCTCAATCTGAGCTGAAATCGAGAGTCAGATGAGCTACCCAGGTACTCTTCTCATTCTTTAAATGAGGGTTATCATAGTATTCACTCTGGGTTACTGTGAGGCTTAAATGTGACAATACACTGGAAGCACATAATGCAATGCTTGACACATTAGGTCTTCAGTGAATGTTACCTGTTATAAATGTAATGCAAATGGAAGGTTAACTTGATAGGCCACTTACTATCTCTTATTTTTCTTTTTCTAATCGTACATAGTTTACTTCTCTAAGGATACCTAGTTGACATTTTTCACAGTGAACTAAAGGAGTAATTATTTTTCCCATTTATTTCCCTGACAGGTTCCTCTTCACCTCCTTAAGATTAGAAACCCTCATTTGGCTAAATGATCTAGTCAGTGATGAGCACCAAATGCTGACTAGGAGACTCAGGTAAGAAGTTATCTGCAAAACCACAGATGAAGGCGTGGTACATCTTGAAAAGCTGGGATGAGTGTAATACATTTAAAGGGCTTCTAGGGGATGCAAGGCAGAGAAAACCCTGATGTCTGTGTTTTGGGTGAAGACGATACTGGTTTTGCAGACCACAGTCTCTCTGTCTCTCCTGCCATGTTGTGAGATAAGAGAAGGATTAAAGGGTTTTGGCGAGGGCCTGAGACTGAGAAATGTAGCCACAAACCACTGTTTCTTGTCCGAGTTCCATTAGCATCGTGCAGGCGTGTGCTCCAGTGCTGTGAGTGTACTTCGGGAGCCTGTAATTGCCCTGTGCTTCAGTCAAGAGATGGGTAATTGCTCCTATGGGCCATGGATTTCCTGCTAGCAGCAGCTGATTGAAACCAGCCATTTATTGTGGTTAAAAACCCCAGACTTACTGCAGTGTTTACAGATAAACCTTCTGTGCGACAGTCATTTACTCTACCCAGCCATCCATATATTAAAGATATTACACACTACCCCCACTTTTTCTCTTGAAGACAGATCAACTGTTCTTTTAAGTTTGATTAAATTTCAGTATGTAGTGTTGACATGCCAACTCTTTTATTTTGTAGCTTATGCTTTAAATAAATTTGCATTTCTTTGGACTGAAGCTCTATTTTGGGGGAATTTGTTAATAGCCACACTACTATAGTTTTAGATACTTCTGCAAAGTTACTTTTCCTCTTTTCTGTTCCTCCTGTGAGCCAAACACAGATTTTAGCTTGTGTATCTGTTGATACTCTCATGAGTTGGAATGTAGTAAAGGTAGACCGTTTACTCAGTAGTCATAAATTTTTAAGTTTTGGGGAAGCTGAGAGAAGATTGTGTGTTTTCTAATTTCAGTGGCACCTGCATCCACAATGGATACAATTGATGCTGCTACATGATATCACAAGGTGGAAGACATTCTGTGTCCACTCTTACCTTACTGGTTTCCCATTCCACTATCTTTGCAGTTCTATTAGATTTTAGGAGCTAAAAGAGCAAATTGATCTACATCTGATTCAGGTCTGTCAGGTGGATCTCAAGATTTTGGGTGGTTTTAATTCAGTTTCTCTGTTTATGAATATCTATAGTAATATCACCTTCTACTTCCTTTGTTCTTGGGCCAAGAATGAACAATGAGCTGGGAATGCCCTGGACTTGGGAAATCAGAAATTCTGTGACTTCTGACCATGCCCTCTCTCTCTTTTTTTTTTAAACTTTCCCACCAAACCTTGGTGGAATTCATGAGTGATTTATGTTCTTTCTATAGGAATAAATAGGATTATCTGGTAATCTTGACATTTATGTATAAATTCTCTAATTGATTGGTAGGAAAATGGTTGATCCATTTTTCTTTTTAACTGAGCAACTGTGAAAAGTTTATATTATCATGGTCAGACCTGATCAGTTACCAAAAGAGATGAGATTTGTCTTGTGCATGTCTTCTCTTTTTGCAGCTCTATCTCTAGACACATCGAGCTGATGGATTTATTTGTAATGCAATGTTAAAGAATATATTAATTAGGACTCTCAGGTCTGTGTCTAAGCCTGTGTTCCTGGAACCTCAGATAATGACTACTAATTTACCTTCTAAATTCTGAGATTGAAATTAATGGTTTGAGTAGAAGCCAAACACAGCCATTGAGTTAAAGCAAACACTTGCTCATAGTATACGAATATATGAAATTTGTCCCCTGATAGATAGCAGATGGGGTATGTGTGTCTGAGTGTTTAAGAACATGATACATGGGGCACCTGGGTGGCTTAGTTGGTTAAGCGTCCGTCTTAGACTCAGGTCATGACTTCACGGTTTGTGGGTTTGAGCCCCGCGTCAGGCTCTGTGCTGACAGCTAGCTCAGAGCCTGGAGCCTGCTTCAGATTTTGTATCTCCCTCTCTCTCTGACCCTCCCCTGCTCATGCTGTCTTTCTCTGTCTCTCAAAAATAAATAAAAAACATAAAAAAAAAAGAACATGATACAGGACAAGAAAACAAAAACTTGACTCCTATAATGGTATAGTTGTGTGATGCATTTCAGCAGATTCAAATTTAACACAAAGATTAACAGAATAATAATTAAATTTACAAAAATAGTGCTTCATGAAAGACCAAGGGAAATTGTTAATTAATGAATGCTTGTTTCTAGGCCCTGCTACTTTGCTTTGTGTCTTCTTATTTATTGCTTCCCTAATGAAGTAGATGTTATATTCCTCATATAAATATATTTATTCAAGTAATCGCTACACCCAACATGAGGCTCGAACTCACGACCCCATGATCAAGAGTCTCTAATGCTCTTCTGACTGAGCCAGCTAGGTGCCCCTAGATGTTATTTTTTTTAAAGATGAGGAAGCAGAGACTCCCAGGGGTTAAACAACTTGGCTCATATCATAAAGCTTGTAGGAGGAGCAGTTGGGATTCCAGTTCCGGCAGGCCTGGCTCCTAAATCCATGTGCTTTCCATTATTCACCCAGTCCTTGAAGTTTTCTTATTTCTCTGAATATCAAATTTCCTAGCTCAGTTAAACATGATTTGATTGATCAGCATTTGGCTTCACTTGGCTTTTTAGAAACTCATTCAATTATTGATTCTTTCAGCTAATATTTATTTTGGTATCTCCCATATGTCAGGCTAGGCACTGAGCATATAAGATTAATGAGATGTGATTCTTGTTCTTGGGAAGGTTTCAGGGAAGAGACAGACATATAATTAAAAAAAAACCCTTTTGATCCAGTTTGAGAGCCACACTAGAAGTACAGTAGGACCCGTGTCCCCATCCGTGGTTTTGGTTACAGAATTTCAGTTCCCTGTGGTCAGCCATGGTCTGGAAGCAGATGATTCTCCTGGAGTATCATAGCCTAACACTGTATCTCAATGCTTATGTCATTCACCTCACTTCATCTCCTCACACAGGCATTTTATCATGCCACATCATCACAAGAAGGGTGAATACAGGATAATGAGGTACTTTGAGAGACACCGTATTCACATAACTTTTATTATAGTATATTGTTATAATTGTGCTATTTTATTATTAGTTATTATTGCTAACCTCTTACTGTGCCTAACTTATAAATTAAACTTTGTCATAGTTATGTATATATAGGATAAACATAGTATATGCAAGGTTTGGTGATATCTGTGGTTTCAGGCATCTGCCAGAGGCTTTGTAATGAAGTCCCCATGGATAAGGGTAGACTACTGTATGTCAGGTTTCATGGGTGAAACAAAAAAGCAAGTAATTGACATGTTTGTGAGAAGAGGTTGTGTTTGGTAAAAGGTTTTTACCAAAAAACAAAAAAAAGAAAGAAAGAAAGAAAAAGAGCTTTAACTGGAGTCTCAGAGGATAGTGATGATGACAATGATGATACCAGTGAAAATAGCTAATAGTTTTTAACACATAGTATGTTCTTGAAAGCTACCTGATTAAAGTCTTCCTTCATTCAACCTCTCAATCTCTAGGTGTTCTTCCTTTTCACATCTTGTGATGAGGAAACAAAGCCACAGGGAGTTAAATTAACTACTAGGTAGTAGAAGTAGGATATAAATCAAAGTTGGCTAGTTCCAGAGCAAGCCCCATTCTGTGGTTCTGTTTAATTGAAGCAGTGCTGAGTGTGTGTTTACCTAGAAGATGGTCTGGTTAGGGTAAAGGGAAGGTTGCTGATTTTGGAAAGTTTTACCTAAGTGAGCAGCATGTGTGCAGTCAAAGAGATAAAAAACCAATGTGGCATATAGTAGAGATTTGTAAGGAGTTGCATATGGCTGAATGTGCCTTGTGTATTGAGGGTTGCGATCAGGAAGGACCTATTTGAAAATGGTAAATTTAGATTTGGTGACATTGAAGGATTTTAGGTAAGGGAATGAGAGGATCTCATCTCTTTTCATCTAAGGTATACACAGGGAATGAGGAAAAAGTCTAGGTATCAAAGTGATTTGAGTCAAAGCCCTCAAAATATGTTAGTAGCAGGAATTTGACAACCTCAACTTAAAATTATTTTAATAGCATACATTATTTATCTCAATATTTAAAGATGTGATAACTTCCACTTTTAAAGCATGCTTTCTTTCTAGTCAAAGCACTTCTAACAAAGAGATTAGACCAGTCCTTGGAACTGAAATCTGCAAGTGCCATGATCATTTATGCAGGTTTCAGACAGACCATATCACCTGAGATAGGCACTCATTCTAGATGTAAGCTTCAGATCAGATTGCTTTCTCCTAAAAGAGGGCCTCATGGAGAATTTGTAAGTCATAGATTTAGCTTTTATGTGTTTTTAGAAGCCCATTCTAATGTTTCACAGACTATAACCCCAACTCCAGGCTCCTGAGCTCACATACATGCATTGACAACCCATTTTGGGGAGGGAGAGCCATGGTTGAAAGGGCCACCAGGGTTACTGGTTTTGATTGCTGCCTTTCTAGGCACTGCAGCTGTCAGAGGGAATGGACCACCTGAAGATTTAAAGCCAATGGTAGTCTTTGCCTTTCCTGATATTTTCCACCTTACATTGGATCAAGCATTGCCTGACACTGGTGGCTATTTTCCCTGACTTGCATTGCTGTTATATGATGACCTTTTCTTTGTTTATTGTTTTATTTGAACTTGCTGGGAGTTTATATAATTGATGGGCTTGTATGATGTAGCATGTCTGGGAATCTGCTGCTGATATGCTACAATGTCTGAATGTGTAGTTTTTTCTTTCATTCCCCCCACCCCCGCTCATACCCCTGATGTCAGATAGTCAACATCCCAACTGGTTGAGCTGATATGGTAATAGAGATTCTTCCTTATCTTGTAAGCAAAAGGTTCGAGTTAATCAGAGTCACCTAAGGGTCAGCCTATATTAGAAATTTCAACATTTTGTTGACAATCTTTCAAGCTCTGGTATACTTCCTGAGTTTTAGGTTTTGACATATTTCTGAACCGAGATTAGTCTCTGCTTATATTACCTCAGCTGACTGGGGTGTTGAAATGTATAAATTATGCAGTTCCTTACTTATGAAAAATAAGTAGTATATGGTCCTCAGTATATGTTTGCTAGCTAATCACTTAACATTTTAATCTGATTTTTGAAACTACAGGCATTAGAAAAATTGGGATGCCTTACCTCAGTCAGTTAAGCATTAACTCTTGATTTTGGCTCAGGTCATGATATCTTGATTGTGGGATGAAGCCCCATGTCGGGCTCCATACTGGGGGTGGAGCCTGCTGAGATTCTATCTCTCTCTTCCTCTGCCCCTTCCCCCCTACTCATGCTGGCTCCCTCTCCCCCTCTCTCTCTCTCAAACAACAGCAACAACAACAACAATAACAAAACTATAGGCATTAGTATAAGACAACAAAAATGAAAAAAACTCTCACAAATTATAAAACAGTGCAATGTATAGGTTCCCATTTTTGAACTAACGTATACATGATCTTGAATGAAAAAGATAGGGAAGAAAAAATATCAGACAGCAGTAGAGATAATCTGGGTCATGAGGACTTTCTGTGTCATTTCTCTCAATACTAGTACATGTGTAAGTTTTTTTATATTTAGAAAAGTTTAAAAGCACAGGCATGATTTATGATGCTGGCATAACTCAAAAGCTTCTAACATGCAAGAAGAATGAGTGACTAGCAAATAATTCAAACATATATGTTTCAAATAAAGAAGTTAATTGTTGACATGGTTAAGCTTTAAGTTTCTTAGTTGTCTTTTAAAATTAAACTGTGTGTGGGTTTTGTAGCAATGACTGAGATTCTTACATCTTGGCACTAAGGAATCAGGCTTGGTAAGTCACTACTTTCATATTCTTAGAGCCTTATTCAAGGCAAGCATTAAAAACGGGTTTTGGGAATTGATATGCAAACAGATCTACTCGTGATGCCTCTTGCTCACCTGTGATGTTAGCCTTAGTCTTATCTCAGAACCTTCTCTGTCAGTCAGCCTTGTCCAACATCTGTTGGAAGCCTATGGTGTGCCAAAACTCATGACAGGTGTCCAGGATAAAAAATGCATGGTTCCTCAAGAAGTTCACAGTTGCTTTGAAAAAGAATCCAGGGTAAATATTGAATTTCATTGCTTACATGTGTTTTCCTATAGAGAAGGAGATAGTTTCTAAAATGGGTTATGCTTTGCCATCCCTTCTGAGAAGTGCTCTAAAACAAGGCATAAAAGCCAGGTGATGCTGTGATTGAATATTTTATCAAGAACATCTAGTCAATCATTAGGCATCTAGTTTGGTGCTAATTTAGCAACAATTCTCCATGAATGTTCAGAGTTGAGATTTTCCTTTGGTTCCTTGAGAGTGGATCTGGAAATCTGCAGGCAAGAGCTTAAAGTGTCTGACTTGGTTGAAGGGCTTGATATGGAGGGGCTTTTTTTAGGAGTTTTCTGTGGGATTTTGTTAGTTCTTCTGGAAGTTAGTTCTTCATCCCTCTTCATGGAATAAGACCCTAAATCAGGAGCTTGCACGAGATAAAAACCAACTAATAAGCAGTTGAAGTGGGCAAGAGAAATTTCAAACTCAAAGGACATTTGTCAAGGTTTATCAGTGTCTTAGTTCATTTGGGCTGATTCAATGAAGTAACACAGACTGGGTAGCTTATAAATAACAGAGATTTGTTTGTCAGAGTTCTGGATGCTGAGAAGTTCAAGATCAAGGCCCCAGCATGGTTATATTCTGGTGAGGGTCCTCTTCCTGATTTATAGCCAGGGCCTTCTTGCTGTGTTCTCACGTGATGGAAAGGGTCAGGGATCTCTCTGGAGCCTATTTTATTTGGCACTAGTCGTATTCATAGGTTCTCCACCCTCATGGTTTAAGTATCTCCCAAATCCCCACCTCCTAATACCATCTGTGAGGGTTAAGACATCAACATATAAACTTGGGGGGCCACAAATATTTACACTATGGCCATCAGGTACTCACTGGCCCAGAGTAGTCCCAAGTTATCAGGAATGGCTGGATCTTTGTGATCAGAAAAAACAGTAGGGGATGGGATGTATATAGTCATGGTACTCCAGGTTGCTCCTTGAGTTCCATATCTCCTACAGCAAATATGTTGTTGTGTATATGTCTTGATATGCAAGATACTCAGAACACCAAACTTAAAAAAATAGAAAAATATGTCCCAGAAACTTTTCAAAGGTAGAGAAATATACTATCCCTTAATGCCACTGTTTTGAGTAAAAGTATTCAGATTTTTGAAGGAACTTAACATTTTCCTATAATATTTGTATTCATATATAGATTTGATTTATCTTTCTATCACTGATCTCTTCATCTATCTGGGTTTGATCTTCATACATATATGAATTTGATCCAGCTATTTGGCTTTAGCTGCACTCTCATGTGTTGAAGAGTAAAAGGTAGGGCATGATTTTAATTTAGCATTTTAGTTCACAGGATACAATTAATAAGTGTTAAATAATTTAGAAGGGGAATGAGTCTTTCTGGGTCAGACTTTTCTTCTGAGAAATGACTATATTCTAGATTTTACTTACATCTGCTCAGGATCAGAACTGTGGCATCACTGTGGTTTATTTATAATGTATGGTTTATGTTATGGGAATTTTTTGGGCAGATGACACCAACAAATTTATTGGGGAGCTGACACTTTCACCACTCTCATTCTTTCTTGTTTTCTCTGAGTCCAGACCCCAGGAGAATATGTACGTTGGATTCATGTTTTGTATTTTTTGAAATCATGTTACAAAATACATGGAAACAGGAAAAAAAAAAAGCTTCTCTAGTTTCATCTTAATTTTCTTTTCTATTGTTTTTTATCTAAATTTTCTGACTTGAATTTATTTTATAAGATGGGAACACTGATATCCTTCTCTTCTGGTTTGAGGATGTAGGCTAGCATATTACAGGCGCTCAGATCAGTTTGTGGAACTAAGTTTTAAGTGCTTAGCAAACAGTAAGGTGTTCAATAAATGTTATGTGCCTTCCACATCTTTTTGGTATATGAAGGTAAATGAGGCACAATTTCTGCTTTTAAGGAGCTTGACATCTTGTGGGAAAGAAATAAAGGTAAACAAAGCCAATGAGACCTCCTTTTCAAGGTGGTTTTTGGGACTAAGGGGGCAGTGTACTAAGGATCTCTGTGTTCTCAGACAGCCAGAACTGTCCAAGTCAACCATGTTATTTACACACTATACAATTGGATGTTTGCCCAAAAGACCTAAAGTCATTGACAACCTAAGGAAATGTTGTAGTGGTGAAAGCTATTAATGTGTACACTGAGTAGAAAACAACGTTAGCTCTGGGTCTGTATTAGTTTACTAGGGTTGTTGTGACAAGGTACCACCAACTGGGCAGCTTAAATGACAAAAACTCATTATCTCACAGTTCTGGAGGCTAGAAGTCGAGATCAAAGTGTCAACAGGGTTGATTCCTCTCGAGGGTTATGAGGAAGGCTCTGTTCCATGCCCTTCTCCAAGCCTCTGATGTTTTGCTAACAATCTTTGGTACTCCTTGACTTCTGCTGCATCACTGAGATTGCTGTCTTCATCTTAACGTGATGGTCTCCTTGGGGCCTTCCTGTCTCTTTAAATGGTGTTCTCTTTTGGGGCACCTGGGTGATTCGGTTGGTTGAGCATCTGACTTCAGTTCAGGTAATGATTTCATGGTTCATGGGTTCAAGGCCTGCGTCCGCATCGGGCTATGTGCTGACAGCTTGCTCAGAGTCTGGAGCCTGCTTTGGATTCTGTGTCTTCCTCTCTCTCTGCCCCCCGGATTCATGCTCTATTTCTCTCTGTCTCTCAATAATAAGTAAATGTAAAAAAATAAAAAAAAATGGTGTTCTCTTACAGATATATTGAGTAGGGGCCTACCATACTCTAGTATGACCTTATATTAACTCATTTCATTGGCAACAATTCTACTTCCAAACCAGGTCACATCATGACCTACTGGAGTGGGGAATTTAACATACAAATTTTGTGGGCGTCACAATTCAACCCATAACAGGGCCCTTTATGATATTAAAAAAAAATGTTTCTTTTTTGTATTTTCCAAGGAACAGACAGGAGCAGCTACAGACACTGGAAATGTATATATATTAACCTGATGAGAAAAATGGAAGAGAAGGGATGGAGCCAGGCTTCATTGGATGCTTTCTTTCTTTCTTTTTTTAAATGTTTATTTATTTTTGAGTCAGAAAGAAACAGAGCTTGAGGCAGGAGGGGCAGAGAGAGAGGGAGAAACAGAATCCAAAGCAGGCTCCAGGCTCCAAGCTGTCAGCACAGAGCCTGACATGGGGCTCAAACCCACAAACTGTGAGATTATGACTGGAGCAGAAGTCAGACACTTAACCGACTGAGCCACCCAGGCACTTCTCATTGAATGCTTTCTATAGCTTAGCCACTATTAAGTTCTTAGTCCACATAATTTCCCTTGACATAATTTAATTCTGATTAAAACATGTTTATAAGATCGTCTTCATGTTGCAGATGCTGAAACTGAAGCTCAGAAATATGGAATAACCACCCAGATTTGGGAGCCGCAAATTGGGTAGAGTGAGATTTAAAAGCTAATATATTGAGTGCTAGGAAACATGTTCTTTCTCTGATGTCCTCCCAAGAAAAGTTGTGATGATAGTATAGGATTGTGAAAGCTAAAGATTCTAGAACACTTTTCACATAAAAAGTGTTTATCCCCAGGTAAAGTAACTTTACCAGTAACATTCTTGGTCATATATTAAAACTGTATAATGGGAGCAGATACCTTGATATTCTCTAATTCTTGCCAAAATTGGTTGATAGGTGGATATTAGAAACCCTTCAATCTAAACTTCAGTTTAAAAAATTTACAATTGTCTACATTTTCTTATCCCACTCATCAGGTTGTTGACCATGATGGGAAAGAGCTGAATTCACAATGGAATGGCAAGGAGATCTTGGGATAGTTCACATGGAAACTTTAGGCACTTAAAATTTGACTTTCTTCTGTTTGGCATTCAACATGTTCAATTTCTCCCCCATTCCCCTTTCTTCTCTATTCTTGTCCTACCACATCCATGTCATGAAAATGGCTACTGAAATAAATTAGTTTAATTTGTGAAATTACATTATGGTTCTCTCTGCTCATGCCAGTTTACCCAGATTAGCTTGGGCAGATGGCTGCGGAGTTTCATTGCTGGTGAGAAAAGGGGTCCTTTCCAGAGATGAAGTACAAATGTGGGAGAAATGTTGTGGATGCCAAAAAGCTGTGTGCCTGAGTTTTTGGGCGAGCAAAAGCAGTGCCGTGCATCAGGGTGACTCTGCCTTCTGAACAGAGGGCTTACTGAGAGCTAGAAGCAGCTGGTTCTGGAGAAAAGATGGCTTGAAAAGAATCAGAGGCATTATGAGTCTTAAATTATTTAAGTTCCTCCTGTGGCAGCGAACTGTAATTGCTTCCTATTTCTGTAAATATTAGCAGCTGTGAGCCTTTCAAGTAAGGAGCTAAAACAGCGCTCAGTGTATCATACTTAAACTCTGGAATATTGTTAAATATCTGACCTTGGGCTGTCAAAGCATACTCATTACCCACACTAGTCCTTCTGCTTGGGAACTGTTGACACACTCTGAACTGGTACATTATTTTCAGGCTCGTCTGTAATAGCCTCAATAGATGCAGAATCGGCAAATGGAATTGTGTGTCACCAAGTAGCAATGTCATGATCCATTTCCTTGAGGGAGGTTGCCTTTGTGCTTGCTGCCTTTAAGTTGTATTTACACCTGTAACTCCACCTTTGGCTGTCATGGCAAAGCCTTTATCAAACTGGCAAAAAGTTAAAACAGGACTAATTCGAATACCAGCTCTTACCTCTTCAGTCTCAGTTGATCCCTCTGCCATATGTTCAGTGGTTTAGTAATACTGAAGTTTTTTTTCCAGCCTTCAGACTCATCATATTCTCACTTGTCTCTTACACTTGGCTTATGCTGAAACTTCTATCTGGAACACACTCTGCTTGTCCCATAACATCTCCATGCTAGCTTCTACTTACTCTGTTGGTGACACCTGCTCTTGGAAGCCTTCCCTGACCTGTATGTGGGCTAGTTATGTCTTCTTTATTATCCCATATGTGTGGGCACTTTAGCCATGAGAGCACACATCATATTGGATTGTAGTAACCTATTTAGTGGTCTTTATCTGCCATTGTATAGCAATGGGCTCCCTGAGGGTAAGAAAAGTATCAGTTCTATTTGTTGTTTTAGTTGCAGGGTCTGTGTGGAGACTGGTAAATAGAAAGTGATTGACAAATGTTTGTTGAGTTGAATTCATACTCCTATATCTAACATTGTTGGGATATAATGCCTTCAGGCTTAGTCTTGAGTAGAACTGCCAAAGCAATCTGTGTATGTGTTAGAATCTCATAGATGTCTTCAGATAACCACTTAGTCTTCTTCCTTATGAATATATTTGTTGGGGATAGAATGTGCCCCGCTCCCATAGATGAATCATGATTGGCCTAAGTCAATTATCAACAATCTCATTTCTTTATGTCAGTGGTTGGTTAAATAGGCCAGATATTGATGAAATATGCCAGAAATTGTTTCATTTCTGGTAGTGAAACATAAAGAGAAGTATGTTGAAGGTTTTGGGAATTATTATTATTATTTTTTACTAATAGAGTGATGTGAGAAGGAATCCATTTTTGCCCTCATTCCTCCTTCTTTTTAAAAGATTTTATTTTTAAGTAGTCTCTACACCTAATGTAGTGCTCAGACTCAAAACCCTGATATCAACAGCCCCATGCTCTACTGAGCCAGCCAGATGCCCCTTGTCCCTTCTCTTTTACTTGTATGCTTTCGTAGAAGATAAAAAGAAATGCTACAACTATTTGGCAACTATGAATAAATAGGACCCCAAATAAAAGCAACACATGAGCATGGGAGATTGGAAGGATGGGCAATTCTTAGGTTCTCGATGATGTTAAGCCATCAAAATAAACCCTGAGACAATTCATTTCTGGATTTCTATAAAGTAAAATACTCTTCTAACTTAAACTATCTTTGCTAGGTTTTCTGTTACCTACAGCTAAAATTATCCTAACAGATATACACACCAAGAAAAGGAAAGTGTGTGCATGGAATTTGGGGCTTATTTAAAAAATTAAGGAGACTATGCTGTGTAGAATTGAGAGAGAGGCAGCATAGAAAATGTCTTGAGCGTGGGGTTGACATATTTTAGTTCACCTGGGTATTTTTTGTGTAATTCATCTTGGATAAATCACTCATCTCTCTGATTTTCTAGTTAGGCAATCATTTATTCAACAATGACAAAAATTATATTTACTGGCCAACTGAGTATTATATACTGTATTGAGTGTTTAGGAAAATGGAGTTAAGCTAGATGATGTCTAAGGTTCTTTATTTGCAAAGCTCTGATTCACCTTTTATTTTTACATCCCCTCTTTTGTTAAGTTTGCTTATTTATTTTTGGGGGGGGAGGGAGTGGCAGAGAAAGAGGAAGAGGGAGAGGGAGAGGCTCCACACTGTCAGCATAGGCTGCACACTGTCAGCACAGAGCCCCATGAGTGGCTTGAACTCACAAACTATGACAACATGACCTAGCCAAAATGAAGAGTCAGATGTTCAACCAATTGAGCCATGCAGGTACCCCTATTTTCAACTATCATTGAACATAGTTTTAGGAACTGTGAGTCTATAAAAATCCTATATATTTTATCCCCAAATATGCCTTGATTCAAATAATGTTTATCATTGGCCTTTCTCCTCATCCAAATTTTTTGTGGCTCTCTGTCTGAGAGAATTTAAAAAACAAAACCAACACTAACAAAACCCACAAGCATCTGTTTCAAGCAAGCATGCTCATGAGTCACATCTTCTTTTCTGCAAAGCAAAGTCTCATGAAACCAGCTGATTAAAAGGAACCCTTAAAGAGGAGGCAATCTGTTAAATTTATTTTAGGTCTAGCCCCCTAATTTCCATTCCATTTGCACTCATTTATTCAGCCACCAAGTCCTGGCAGATGCAATCTATTTAGGTGACCCTGCTCAGGCTCACCTCTGAAATTTCCTGGCTGGAGAAAAAAGGCTATTGAGCTGTCATCTGAGGTGTTAAAGCCACTGCTGACCACTGTGGATGATTTCAAACTGGTTCATCATGGCCTCACCTTGATTAGGACAGGGCTCTTGAGTCAAACTACCATGACCCTGTAAGTCATCTGTATGTGGTAACCCCACATTCTCGGTAGTTATGGTAGGGTGAGATTACCATTGTGACAGGCTGTTAAGTGGAGAATCAGCCATACTTAGTTGGGGCTTAAGCAACTTCTGGAGCAGAAGTAATCATCACTCCAATGGGACAGAGGATTATGAAGAACCGACCAATAGCAGTTGGTGGTTGTGAATTTTAGGATATTGATTTGGCTGTTGAGTGTAAGCCATCTACGGATCCATGGATCCCTGGATACATCTGGTGGATCCATGGTATGGGGACTCAGCAGCTTCTGAGTACCTTCTACAGCTCTTTTGTGTGTGGCAGGTGCATTCACCATGTCTGAAATCCAGCAAGTGGGAAGAAAGCAAGAAAGAACAATGGAATTTCACATGTCTTATTTTTTTATGGATGTGACAAGAAAGTTGCACAAGTAACTTCTACTCATGTTTCCCATTGCCACATCTGTTAATTTTAGAGAAAACTGGGAAGTATAGTCTTTAACCTGGCAGCCATGTACAGAGAAAAGACTTGTATTATTATAGAAAAATGGATGTGGGGTGGGAGACCAGAAATCTCAGGCACAGCAGTCTTCAAAGGATGGCTACATGAGTAGCATCTATGCAGCCCTGGATTCTTTATGGAATGATTCTGGATGCAGCAACAGCTGTAGTTCCCCTCTTACACTTCCTTGTTTGTGTTTTGTCTCTTCTTCCAACTTGCTTCCACCTTGTAGGGGCAGAAAAGCCTATTTTATCATAGGACTTTTCTATACCAGGCTTAGGTCAGTGATGTTTTTTATGAGTTAAACAGTATTTGCACAATCGCTTATGTTTTTACAATTTGGAGAACCCGACTGACACCTAAGCAAATGCCTTCAAAATATAGTTCTGTACCAGCCTTTCCCCAGATGTGTAGCAGAGCCCTTTGCCTTTAAAGGAGAGAACAAAAACCTGGTCTCAGCTGTGAAGGCATGAAAAGACATTTAGAGGCAGTTTTTTTGCCTGGTGAGGATGTGTTCTCTGGAGATGCATGTGCCTTATTAAGAAAAACCAACCAAACTGCTTTTGGTCTCTATTTAAGATTTGTAAAAGACAGCAGCAGGTAACTTGCTCATTGCATATTCTCCAGACACTTCTACTCTCCCTGAGAGCTAAGGAGAAATGACATGTTATCTGTTTCCTGACAACATGATCCTGGAATATTCCTCCAAGAACAATTCTTGATATGTACTTTATTTTGTCCTTTTAAGAGATACACTACTAGGGAATTTAAAAGTTGTAATATTTCATACATGAGGGATTTAGATTTTTTCCTGTGCCCATTATTTTGGTTGTGAATTGGTGACATTTGCTCATTCCCCAATGGATTGCCAATATTTCCTTATAGTATTTCATGAGCAGAGAGATCTATGGTCTGGTTTCTTTAGTGAGTGAAGGGAAATTTTGAGCAGTCCTTCTATAGCATTCTATATATAATTAATAGTTTTAAAAACGTGAACAGTTTATTTGGTTCACTTATGGTTGTTTAAGGAAAGGCAGCCATTGGTGGAATTTTATTTTCTTATTGTGTGGTAAGATTCACAAGGATTTTTTTTTGTGGAAACATGAGAAGAATCAGGACTAAGTTGGTGTTATGTGGGAATGAGCAGTGGGAGAACATCTGGCTCCCATTCTCTTATAAGGTTCTCTTGATTTTTGGTTCTGAGTTGGTCAGAAAATGCCATCTTGCTACTAAATGTCAGCATCCTCTTTTCTAGAGGTGCACTGGACTATGGATCTCTACCATCCTCTTCCATGTGCACAAAGCTTGTGTCCTATGTCTTATGTCTTCAGAGGCCCGTTCTCTGTGAGGTAAAGGGCTGATAATCATAGAAGATGCTCTAATGGTGGGAACATTGGGTACTTAGGTAGTTGTGCTGAGGACATGTTTTTGGGCAGATTTTTTTTTACACTCCCGTGAGGCCCAGTCCTGTCTGATTTCAGAAACACGGAGTCTCTTGGGATAAAACAACTCAAAGATTAAATATTTTCATGTGAATTAGGAGCTTACAGAAACCCGAGGGACAGGATTTTGAGAACAAGTCAGTTCCCTATCCCTCCTATTTTGCCTGGCTTTATTTTATTTTAAAAAATGTCTATCGCTATAAATGGATCTATCTACCTATCTAGAGGATTCTCTATGTAGGTATGCTATCCCAAAATCTGTTTTTTACTACTTAAGTAAAGACTGCAGATTTACTATTTAAGTAAAGATTTGACTGCCAAAATGAGGTTGATATCAGTATAGATTTATTGATCCAGTTTGTCCTTGTGAGACTAATGATCTTTTGTAGAATCAAAGCATTTTTGAAATCTGAAGACTATCTCGTCCAACTGCTTATTTTACACATGATGGAAACTTCGAGGTTCAGAGATAAGTGACTTGCCTAAGGCCACACAAATAAATTGCTCTGTTGCTTTACTTTTTGAAAGTAAACTTTTTTTTTGAAGGATACCTACATTAAGAAAAGTGCAAAGATTTTTCCAAAGAGACTAAATTTTTGTAACTAGCTTGTAGGTCAAGGTAGAAAGCCACACCAGAATTCTCCCCAGTCACTACCCTTTTACCCTCTCCAAAAGGTAACTATCATTCTATTTAAAACATAGCTTAATGTTGCCTGTTTTTTAATTTTATGTAAATTTAATCATAAAGAATCTGTTATTTTTTTCTTTTCTTTTTTTTTTTTTTTGGTCTGGCTCTCTCATTCAACAGGATGTCTACAAAATTATCCATTTTCTATGTTGCTATATAGTCTGTCCATTTGCATTGCAATACTTTATTCCACTGTGTGAATATAATGTAATTTACTTTTCCTCCACTGATTTGTATTTAAATGACTAGAGATTCCTAGTTCTGATTTTCATGTCTGTTTTAATTATTTTGTTTCTGGACAGTAGTATTTCCTCAAAATCAACCTATAAGGCACTTGTCTGAAGTCAAATCCTTAATTACAGCAACTAGGAAGCAAAAATATATCACTACTGATTATTTGGTACAGCAATTCCTGTTTTTCTTCAGCCGGAGTTTCTCTGACTACTGAGAAGTTGGTTGAACAAGAGTTAGATGACATTCTTCCCCTTCTTTTTTATTTTTTATTATGGCCTTTGCTATTAAGAATTGATTTACACTTGGGGTTTTGAACAATTCATGTGAAAGTGGTTTGTTTAGAGGAATGACTTTCCTTGTTCATTTTCTCCAGATCCTCTGGGAGAATCCAGATGGTTCTTGCATTTTTAGTGAATGAACACTTGCCGTCTTGCATAATCTAATTGTTTAAAACTGCCCACATGCTTACCATCTGAAGGAGTGCTGTCTGCCAAAGGTGTCAGGTTATCCTTCATATGGCTTTAAGAAGGAAGACATTTTAGCCTGAAAGCATGGCATCAAAAATCATCTCTTCTGGGTGGCTAAAATGGACAGTTCTTCAACTCCTTTATTAAAAATACAATTCACCAGTCTGAAAAAGAAAATCTAATTATTTAACTGCTAGCAGTTTTCCCCATGGTAAAATAAACTTTAAGTGTTTGTAATCAAGTTAGCTAGATTTTAACCAATTTACTTATTTAACCAAGTATTAAAAAAATCCATACCATACCTTGTAAGTTCTGCTAAACCTTTTTTTCTCATTGATTTTGATTAAATAGCTAATTGGCGGTTGATCAATTGGCATGAGCTGGTTTGGCCGAACCTTCTGTGTGACAGAGCTCCAGGAAGAAGGAACCTAGAGGTTTGCTGACACTCCAATCTATCTTCAATGAAGGCAAGCTGGCTAATAAATATTTAATGGGCAGTTGTTTGCAGTTTAATAGAATTAGATAATTCTATTAGAATCCTGTTTGGAGACCTACAGGTATCATATATCACAGTTGAAGACATGGTTAATAATTTAAGCTAAGTGACTAGTAATTAGACAGTCAGATTAAGCAGGAACTTTTGGTTTTAAGCCATTTGGGAATTTGTGTGTGTGTGTGTGTGTGTGTGTGTGTGTGTGTGTGTGTGTGTGTAAGGGAGAGGGAGACAGAGAGAAAGAAAGAAATTATGTAGGATTTTCGACTGTAAACCATTACAAGGATTAGCTAATGCAGCAAGTTGGGCCAAGCCTTAAACATGATACCAAAGCATGAGGCCCCTGGGGCTTATTTAATATCTCATCCTCTTAGTTAATGAGATGGAAAATAGTTCACTGTTTATCTACAGTAGATTGAGCAGATGTTGCCAATTCTGTTTTATGGAATGTAATCTTGGTAAGATTGTCTTCTGCCCATTACCTTTTCATGGCCTCGATCTCTCTTGTACTCTTCTTATTTGGGGGGATGCAGATACCCTCTTGGCCATGGACTAGATGAAAAAAATCTCTAAGTTAGGACTTAGTGGCCTTTTCACATTCTGAACACCCAGTCACCTCTATTATGGTGCAGTTGGTTGGCTGACATAGAAAGGTTTGCTAACAACACAGGGCTTATAAGATGTGCAAAAATTTATAAAATTTTATAAACTGTGAAGACTGTTAACTCTCCTTCTAATTGCTGTTTATGAATTTCCTCAGGTTTTTGACTTTATTTCATTTGCCTCTTTTATATTTCCGCATTTTACAAATGCATACTATATTAATTGGAACATTGGGTCTAAGAAGCCTAGTATGATCCTTTTTCTTTTCCTGGTGAGCAATTTTAATTTTTCAGAACCATCGAGTAATTGGTATTTTCCTAAATTGAGATATCAGGAGAAAGTGGCTAATATTGGAGCATAAGGTAGTAGAGATTTAAAGACATTAAAGTTACCTTTGGATGTGGCCTACAGGTTGGTTAGGACTTGCCTTTGTCAGTAGCAGAAAGCTCGACTTGTACCAGGCATAAATATATAAAGCCTTCTTCTTTCTTATGTAAATATGTCTGTAGGTGTATGATGTCTGGTATTAGATCAATGGTGCAAAGCATATGAGCTCCAAAGATCCTGTGATTCTGTACTTTTTTTCCTTATGTCCCCAGGTGGCTGCTTCAACATTAGCCATTGTTTGCATTCCAGATAGGAACTAGGAGCTAGAGGTTTCCAAGAAATTTCCAGGAGACATTCACTTATTTCTCATTGGTCACAAATATGTCACACCCATGCCTTTAATTACAGGGGCATCTGGAAAGGTGGGTTTGTATCTCTCTAATTCCTAAAGGAGCAGAAGGTAAGGGAAAGGGAATTTGAATAAGTATTACATGAGCCAACCTACAATATTTGCTATATTCTTTAAGGTAATTTTCTTATTTTGTAGCAAATACTGACATAAACCTATTCTACCAGAGAACAAATCCTTCAAGATTTCTTTAGGCCCTGTGTTCTAAATGCTATTTACAAAGTCTTGCATATGGCATATTGGAAATTCTTGATAAATTATGCTATATTCTTGGGGGAAGGAAGTAGAAAAGGGAAGAATTAGGGACAGAGGTAGAAGGCAGGGACCAAAGGTGATGTTAATTTATGAGTAACTAAAAAAAAATATTATACTGCACCAATCCTTTATTATCCCAGTGATTCTGGTTGAAGTTTTAGGCTCAAAAAATTTTTTCTTTACTTTTGAGAGAGAGAGATGGAGAGAGAGAGAGAGAGAGAGAGAGAGAGAGAGAGAGAGAGAGAGAGAGAGAGAGGGAGAGAGAAAGAGAGAAAGCAGGGAAAGGGCAGAGACTGAGAGAGAGAATCCCTAGCAGGCTCTACACTGTCAGCACAGAACGTGACTTGGGACTCAATCTCACGAACCATGAGATTGTGTGTGACCTGAGCTGAAATCAAGAGTCAGACGCCCAACTGACTGAGCCACCCAGACACTCCTAGGTTCAATTTTATTTATATTCACTAAGAAACTGTTATTATTGAGATGTTATCAATTAATATTGCCACTTGAGTTTTATTAGCCTTTTTTTGGTTTTAATGTTTTAAAAATATTTACTTTCCTATTACCTCAAAGTAATGTACAGCCATTGCAAAAATTTTTACAAAATACAGATAAAAAGAGGAAATATTCAAAACCTCACTAACTGGAAATATTTTATTGTATAATAAGATTTTATATAGTACAAATTGAAGCAAGTGGTGAAATGACAGTGCAAATATCAATGATATATTTCATGTATGGATTTGAAATAAGAATTTCTCAAATTAAAAATAAGAGCATGCAAGGGTATAATTTCAAATCTATGGCCCAATAGGAATTACACAGGGGTGTGTAGGGCTGAGGGTTGAAGTCACTACAGTTGGTAATCCAAAATCCCCAGTGTCTTTTGTCAGAATTAGGCTTTGGTGGCTCATTTTTCAACCCACAATCCCAGATATTTTCTTTTGTGTGAGTTGTGTTTACCTAGATAAATATAAGATTGTGATCTATGTGCTTTTTTTTTGGTCAATATCTTATTTTAAATATTTAAAGATAGGATAAGTTGTTATCCTATCTTGTTCCAAGCAGATTTACATGGATCAGTGAGAGAAATGTTCAGAAATACTTGTCATCACTAAA
The DNA here is from genome assembly GCF_006229205.1 of Suricata suricatta. Lineage (NCBI taxonomy): Eukaryota > Metazoa > Chordata > Mammalia > Carnivora > Herpestidae > Suricata > Suricata suricatta. Next base: position 96,032,399 of record NC_043705.1, on the reverse strand, counting down.
AGTAACAACAGTGGGCCTGCCATACAATTTATTCTTCTTAGGTTTTTTTTTTTTAAAGTAATATAAACAAGGTTCAGAATTAACTAACATTTATTAAGCTCCAGTTATGTTCCACGCATCACGCTAGGCACAATTACAAGCATTCACTCAGTTAGTGCTCAGAAATAATCCTGTGTAGTTATGTTATCTACTCAGCATTATCCTCAACTTCATTTTCTTTTCCTTTCTTTTTTTTGAAGATTTTGTTTTTAAGTAATCCATCCAGCATAGGGCTTCAACTCACAAGCCAGAGATCAAGAGCCACATGCCTCACTGACGAGCCTTCCAGGTGTCCCTCCGCTTCAGTTTCTTATCTTTCATATCTAAGTGGCAAATTGTACTGGCTCTACTGCCAAAGTAAGTCTGACTGATCACTTACTGTCTCTACCACTGTCGCCTTAGTCTACATAACTGCCATCCATTGCATCGATGGCTTCAAGAGCCTCCAGCCTGCCTTTCTGCTTCTACTATGCACCTCTTTCCCCTCCCCGAGCCTATTACCATTTCCTGCAGGAGAGACACAATGGGAGAGTGTGGCCTGCTTAGTACAGGAATGTATTGTGTAGCTCCTAGCATCCAGTTTTTGTGGGAAGAGGAGGAGAAGAAATATTTGAAAGAACTTTGAGTAGTTATAGAAATATTTGAAATAACATTTATTATTATTTTTAGAGGAGTTTTGTACATTTAAATAATCAGACATATAAAATTATAGGAAGCGTATTCAGTTCTTACTGATGTCTAGTCAAAATGGAAGTGTGGAGGAATATGCTTGATTATGTAATTCAAGCAGTTTAAACGCACCATATATTTTTTCTTTTGTGAATCATGCAAGTGATATTTGTCAGAGTTTCTGTCTTAAAAGAGGACAGATATCAGTAACACAAGCAGGGAGTACACTTGTATGTGATATTGCATGTTTTCTGCATCCCACCTTCCGTGATGAATTTTGATCACCATACTAGAAGAAAGACTTGAACTACCTTTTTATTACCCTTGAAAATTAGAGTAAAAACCTATTGTCATATGGACAGGTGATCAAAGAGCAAGCAGATAAAAGGAATAGAACAAAGTTATTACAGAAGTGTTATGAGTCAGTTAGTTAACAAGAACATTAGGATATTTTTCTGAGTTTTGTGGTATTTGTGACATTTGTCAGCATTTAAAGATTTGTAGTTTGCTGTGATTTCTCTTTTTTGATACTCACTTTCATACTTGATTTCGCATTTGAAATTAAAGAGATACCCTCCCTCTATTATATAAGCTTTGGGCTCTACAAAACCTGGATCTTGCTTTATTTTGCTATCCAGAAACTCCCCCTCGTTAGTTTGAAGAGAGTCTGTTTCCCACAACACAGAGAGCTTTGGCTAACATAAATACCTTTAAAGAATTCGTGACAGAGCGGGACCCAGGGGAAAGAAGAGGACATATGGGGCAGGTGGGCAAAGAAAAGTCCCAATTATAGGCCAGTTCTCAGGGAGACCATGGCTATAGAAGGGCAGATGATGAGGCTGATAGGGTTGATGGTATTCCTGAAGATCCCAAAGCAACCTAGTAGTCACAGGACAAAGAGAACTCCCCAGCTCCCAGCCCCACAGAGAAAAAAAGCATGGAGGGAGACTGAAGCGGACTGGAGAATTCAGCCGGCAGCCAGTCTGCCTCTTTGCAAGTTGTACACAGTCCTCAATACAGTATGTTGACTTTGTGCAAGGAGGCTGAGGTGCTGTGATCCATTCAGGCGACGCCGGTGCGTAATGAAAGCAGAACAGCAGGAGCTGTACATTGGAGAGGGCGCTTTTGATTTGTGGCTCCTTTTGTTGCTTTCCTTTTGAGTTTCCTTGGTTCTGTGGTTTGGACCTCCACAGACCTAGAGGAGTTCAGAAACTTGAAAGGGAAAAAGCCCTTCCTCCCCAGGGCTGGCTCCTCCACTTTCATCCTGTGTCAGGTGTTCATGCCTCACAAAGATGGTGCTAAATGGAACTCTCTACAACCTCTGGATAGCTGGGAGTCCCTTTGAGATGTTATGTTCTGGCAATAATGGAGTCTTGTTACTACAGGCTGTTAACATACACCCTTCCATTGTTGAAGAAAGGCATCCAGGCAGCCACAAAGCACATGGCTTCCAGTACCATCTCAGGCTCGAGGGTCTCTCAGGGAGTTTGATTCTTGAAAGGAACATGGAAATCTTGGGCCCTTACTTCTGAGAGTTTTTTTTTTTTCTCTCTCCCTGAGTAAGCTGTTTAATTTTATCTCTATGTTTTGCAACACAAGAGGTTTATAGTAGATGGTTGTGGAAAACAACCCACAAGTATAAGCAATTTCAGGGAATGCGCTTTGAAATGTAATTGTATTATCTTCCTTGAAGGATTCAGATTCTAAATATCTATATACTGATTCCTGTATCTGTATCTGTTACCTACATCTATATCCACACAGTAGGTTAGATATCTTGCTTTCCTGGAAATTTTCTATGTATTATTATTTTACTTTAGCTCCTAGGAAGGAATGTATTTTAATATGCCACTGTACTCTGTGTAGAGATGCTATTTGATCATGGCATTTATTCCTATAAAGCTCTGATGTGGTTTCCCAACCATTTTCAAAGACGATTCTAGACAGTCACCTTCAGTCAACAGAAATTTGTGCCTTATGAAAAAGCTTGTCGAGGGGATGAAGTTCTCTTTATGTGATTCTAACATCCTATTACCAAAGGCATTCTGAAAGGCCAGACACCTATTTGCCTACTTCAAGATAAAAAAGGAGAATGTGAGGCCTCCTAGAAAGTTCAAAATAAACATGGGATAGTAAGACTGGTGAAATGGGAAAGAGAGAGAGAGAGAAATGTGTTTAATTTATATTAGGTATTTTTGTCTGCTAGCTGTTTATGAAAAAAAAGCTACCTTAGCAAATCAATTATAGTTAGAATGACAGGGTACCATAGTAAGAGTTGAGACAAGCTTCATTAGGCATTTGTGAGTATGGCTTTTCTTCTTCTCAAAGGTCTGCCTGGGTCACTGGAATAACTGTGAATTTGGGTCAAGGACCCGAGTAAGCAGGGGAAGGCTCATTTATCATCAAAGAAGGGTGAGGCAACTGTCATCACTCCGTTTGACTCCAGCTGTGAAGTGAACAGCTTATTTTTGTTTTAGTGATGATTTGAGAGACCCATCAATAAAATCACCAATACTCTTGGCAGTGAAGCCTTCTATCTATGTGTCGGTGTGTGTGTGCACGTGTGGACGCACACACGCACTGGCAGAGAGTAGAAAGGGAAAAAGCAGGGAAAAACACCTTTACCTTGGAACACATACTTAGATAGGATTCCCTTCTTGGTGTTCACTCCTGGTAGGGACTCATCTCAGTCTCCAGCTGGTTCATCGGTGTCCCTGATGGTTCGCATATCAAGCTGGTTTCACAGCTTTATTTGCTCAAATGTGCTGTGGCTGCATACTGTGCTGCTCTTATAACCAAACCTCGAGGATTCTTAGAGGAAGGAGTGATTAACTGGAAGAAATGGACTGAGTAGACTGTCATCAATCACTTTCCTTTATTTTCAAGAGCTCATCTCTTGAAACTTAATCATTCGGAGGCCTCTGAAGTCCTTGTCATAATTTCCTGGGTACTTACTAAGCTAATACACACTCAGCACTTAAGATATGTGAAGCACTTTGCTTTCTCTTTTACACTCCACAACCACACTGTGGGGCAGTACTGTTATTTTTCCCTGCGTTAATTAGTGTAGTCTAACTATTCTAACAAATAGACCCAAAATGAATGGTGGCTCAGATGCTGTAGACGTTCTTCCTTGCTCACAAAGGAGTGCCGTGTAGGTGAAGTTAGAGAGGGTCACTGCCTAACCACACAGTCATTTGGGGATCTGGGCTAATGGGAGCTTCTCTCTTCAGCAAGTAGTTTTTAATGTTTGTTTATTTTATTCTTGGGAGAGAAAGAGAAAGGAAGAGAGAGAGAGGGAGTACCAGAGGGAGAGGGAGAGAGTATCTTAAAAAGGCTCCACACCCAGTGCAGAACCCAACCCAGGGTTTGACCCCCCCGAGCCTTGATTTCATGACTTGAGCTGAAATCAAGAGTCAGATGCTTAACTGACTGAGACACCCAAGCACCCCTAAACAAGTAGTTTCTAGGGTCACCCTGGGGGGATCATGCCCATTCTAGCCAGCTGAAAAGTGAGAAGAATATGGATAGAGTACTGTGTGGGGGTCTTTATGTGTCAGAACTGGAAGTTATGGTCACCACTTTTGTTCACATTAACTGACTACAGCTTAGTCACATGACTACCCCTCAGGGTAAGAGGAACTAGGAAATGTAGTCACTGGCTGATAAGCCACTTTTCTGAGACAACTCTACACAATGCGGGGGGGGCAGTATAACAGATTTTTGGTGATCTCTTAGCCATCTTTACCCTACTTTCTTCCTCTGGTTTCTAAATATTTCAGAGCACCTTTCTTCACATACTGTTACCTAAGGAAGACAATCTGGAGTCCCATTCACTGACCTCATCCAGGTCAAAGTCCAGGCTTTCAGGATAATGCACTGTCCTATGTCCAGTGTAGATGAGTGGGATTCCTGGTGACTTGCAATCTATGAGCCAAAAGCCAAATTATCTTCCCAACCCCTACTGTATACCCAGTAAATAATGATAGTATAACAACACACACATAAACTTCATCTTGAAAACTGAAAGCATGGGAAACTCAAAGCCACCATGGATCTTCTGCACAGATGAAATCATCACTGGTCAAGTATATGATGGACTTTTGAAAAAAATGCTATGTATCTTCTCGGTTTTGTACATATATACACATGTATAGATACATGAATATAAAATGTATATTATAGAGGTGCCTGGATGGCTTAGTTGGTTAAGTGTCCAATTCTTGGTCATGATCTCATCATTTGTGAGATATCTTCTCCCCTGCACTTTCTCTCTCTCTCTCAAAATAAATAAACTTTAAAAATGTATGTTATATATTAAATTCATATGGATTTATAATACTGTGTCTATAAATATAATATAATATTCATACCTATATATGAAGAAAGAACATAGATGTAATAGTGATGGAACTTGTTATTCAAACCCTCTGTATCTTCATTTTAAACCTTTTGGTTATGTGAAATAAAGCATACATGGAAAGAAGCACTTACACAAACGTATAATTTAACAAGGTAATAACATCAGTGTAATCATCATGTAGATCAAGAAATAACATTACCAGCATGCCACAACCCCTCTCCTCCATCACGTCCTTATCCCAGGGAAGTTCTGTTCTATTACAGCCTAAGGTAATTACTCTCCGGACTTAAGGAGACTCGCTTTCCTGTTTTCCTATGGCTTTACCACCTAAGCATGCATTCCGAATGTATATATTTTAAATCTGTTTGCTCTTGAATGTTATGTGTGGACTCATGCTGTGTGCATTTTTGGTGTCTTATTCTTTTCACTAAACATTGTAATATTTGTTGAATATTGCTGTAATTGACTTATTCTTTATTCATGACTTAGTAGGCTTATCTCTGGGATGCGTGGGTGGCTCAGGCAGTCAAGCATTGGACTCTTGATTTCAGCCTAGGTCATGGCCTCAGGGTCATGGGCTCTCACCCCTCCTCGAGCTCTGTGCTGAATGTGGAACCTCCTTGGGATTCTCCCTCTCTCTCACACATTCTCTCTCTTCTCTGTCCCTCTCCCATTCTCATGAGTGCTCTCTCTTTCTCTAAAATAAAATTTGAAAAAAATTTCTCTAGAAACCGAATGCTTAATTTTATTTATTTTAAAACATTTTAGTGTTAGAAGTTGCTTTCTTATTAAGGAATACATAATATTATCTCTTAAGCAAGGGAATAAGCTATTATTCCAGCTGCTACTTTTTTTTTTTTTTTTGAGAAAAAGCAAGCACATAAGAGGGGGAAGGGGGGAGGGAGAGGGAAACAGAGAGTCTCAAGCATGAGATTGGGATCTGAGCCAAAATGAAGAGTAGTCTTCTTCACTGACTAAGCCATCCAGGTGCTCCTAGCCTGGCGAAGTGATCCAGATCCAGTCAACCAACTGGGACTGACCCTCAGGGAGATATTGGCTTCTGAGATCTCCAGCCCCGCTCTAGCCACACTCTGGAAGGTGGCTGGTCTACGCACGGCAGAAGCTTGAGGACTTCTGAACAGTGAAACTCCGGTGTAAGAGTAACCAGAAGAATAAACAGGAGTGGGGAGTGTTAGACCCTAAATTACCAACCATTGTTTTCACTTTTTAAGTGAAAACATTTTTAAGTAAAAACATTTTTAAGTCCTACATTTTCAGGAAACATATTTAATCTGCTCCTTTGGTCTGTTGCTTTGACAAAAATTAACAATAACTATCTTGTACATTGATTTTTTTTTTTGGCTGTTTACCTCAGGTTTTTTTCTTTTATTTTTTAAATTCAGTTTTTAACATCTATACAATAAAGTACACAAACTTTAAGTGCATAGTTTGGTGAAGCTTTACAAATGTAGATATGTGTAACCACCATCAGGATCAAGTTCTAGAACTTTTTAGCACCCCAAAAAGCTTCCGCATGCCTTCTCCAGTTAGTACACACCTTCCACAGACACTGACCATTCTGATTTCTATCCTCATTAACATAATTTTTCCTTTTCTTGAACTTCATGTGAAATCATGTGGTAAATTATGTCTGGTGTCTGTCCGGTACTTATCAGCATGTTTGGGGATTTCATTTGTGTCATTAGGTGTAGCAGTAATTTATTCCTTTTTATTGCTGTGTAGCTTTTCACTGCATGAATATATCACAATTTTTTTTATTCACTCTTGATTATAATGAATAAAACGGCCCTGAGCAGTCTTCAACATGTGTTTTGTGGGAATATATATAGTTGTAAAGTTGCTGTGTAACAAGGCAGCTGTGGATTTAACTTTATTAACAATAAGTGTTTGAAACAGTATTGGAAAGTGCCTGTAATACTTTACGCTCTAACTGGCAATGCTGCACATTCTAGTTGCTTCTTATCCTTACCAACACTTATGTTGTCAATCTTTAAAATTTAAAACAAGAGTTGGCAAATTTTTTTCTGCAACTGGACAGATAATAAGTATTTTGTTTTTTTAAAATTATTTTTAATAGTTTTAATGTTTATTTTTGAGAGAGAGAAAGAGTACAAGCAAGGGAAGGACAGAGAGACAGAATCCAAAGCAGGCTTGAGACTCAGAGCCAACAGCACAGAGTCCCATGCAGAGCTTGAACCCATGAACCATGAGATCATGACCTGCGTCAAAGTCAGCTGCTTAACCAACTGAGCCACCCAGGTGCCCTGATAGTAAGCATTTTATATTTTATTGTCCATAAGGCCTCTATTTTACCTCTTCAGCTCTACCATTGTACTGCAAAAGCAGCCTATGGACGGTAAGTAAACAAATGGGCATGGCTATTTTGGGAGATCTTTGGTCTAAAATACCCATTTCCATCACATTTGCATTTCAATCAATAGGAAGAGGAGTGGGAAAGTGGAAGGCATTCTTCTTTTCTGTAAGAGAATGACTTACAATTGCACACATAACTTTCATCCACATCTTACTGGTGAGAATTTTATCACAAGAGTAATTTGCAAGAGAGGGTGACAAATTATTTGACCCAGTCCTCTGTGATTAGCGAAAATTCTCAGGATTCTATTAAAAGAAGTCAGGGAGAATGTCTACTGGTGGGCAACTAGCTATCTTTTCCACAGTGGGCCATGTCCTGTGGGAAATTTCCTTAGGTGAAGGAAAGTTGAAATTTGTTTCTCTCTATGTATTCTCTCTCCATGTTTGTGACTCTTCTAGGATTCATGGTAGACAGATACTGGCTTTCTAAGGTCTATCTTGAAAGATCTAAGTTCTTAGATCTATCATGATTCTTATTTGTCTTATAATTTCAATCTCATTGATAGATTTTCCTGTGGTTAATTTAGTTTTAATTGATCTTCATTTTGGTATTTGACTGATTTATTTAGTGTAAAAAAATCTTAGCAATTATGGTTTTAATTTGCAGACTGATGATTGCTTTTTGCAGAGCTCAAATCTCTTGAAGATAATTATTACATATTTAAATTTCTATTCCATATTGTTCATAAGCTCTGTTTAGAGGGATTGGTTATTTTCCTTTTCAGCTTTTGTTACTTTGGCATTCTTGCTTATGTATAGAATTTGGAGTTTGGAATGGATTTCTCCAGCATCAGTGAAAATAGTCATTCTTCTGAGAAATAATTGAGTTATGATTATGGGATGGGCGGCTCTATAGCTATGCAGCGCCGGAGAACAGAGCAACATCTGGCTGTGGAGCCTTTTCTTTAGTTGCATGACAGCTTAAGGTTGGGATGAGTAGTTTCATGCAACACTGCTATTATTCCAATGCCATCGTTCCAGTGCTCACTTGGGGGCACTTCGGGGCATATCCTCCGCTTTATTTGGAGTAATAGATTTGAGGCTTGTCGTTCAACGTATATTGAAGTCACCTTCAAAGCAGGGACCAATGCAGTTGTTTTCCAGCACTTTAATAAATTTTTTCACGGGCAATCACAAGATATGTTGTCTCTTCCAGGGCTTGCTCACTATACCTGATTCTTTTATTTGAGGATTATTCTGTAATTCTGTTGGTCTCCTCTTCTGTATGCATGAGATTGTAGGTTTCTCAAATCTTTGGGAGTCTGCTGTCAGTCTTATGGCATGTGTTTTTTTCCTTGATGAAGTTCCTTGATGATCAGGTTGTCTTGTGCTCCATCACCTATCATGAAGTGAGACTGCCTCTATCAGTTGGATTTTGTGTCAGAGCTATTGGAGAAAATGAGCCAAGAATCTCAACAGGGTTCTTGGAATAGGCTAAACTTTGAAAGCAACGTCCTTTCTGTGTTTCAATAACTTGTTTAGAAACATTCCAACAGAATGTTTCATTTTGCTGGAATCTTTTGGAAGGACAGTTTTGTGGTAAGCCTGGGAGGCATAGATCTGGAAAATAGCACAGAGTCTAGTATATGAGCCACCATGGGACTGTCAAGGGAGTCAGTTACCATGCCAGGTAGGCCTGGAGGTGTGGAATCAAGTGACCAAGTGGGAGATGGGGGAGGTCTCATATTTTAATTTGTTACATTGGTGCTGTAGTTTTGTTTGCCTTTATTTAAAAATAGGCCCACCAACTGATTTTCAAATTGACATTTGGCATTTTTATAACATTTAGAGGAACAAAGATAGAATCTAACTATTGTTTAGATTCATCAAAGAATTACTGTATGAAAACAATTATTTCCGTTAAGTTCTCATTTCCTTAGTTATTATACATGTTTGCTTTTCTTATTACAAAAATATATATGTTCAGTTGTAAACATTTTTTAAAAATGCAAATAAATTAAATAAAAGTAATTTAGAGCTTAATCCCTCCATCTAGAGATGACTACTGTTAACTTTAATAGAAATTAAGTTACTTACTGACAATCATACAGTAAGTAGTGAAGCCATCATATAGAATAAGGCAGACTTATTCCAAAGCATTTGCTCTTAAACCCTCTGATTTATACTCTGGCTAATGGATTAAACCCTGGCCTTCGGAAGTCTTGGAAGATGTAGGGTTATGGTAGTTTGTAGACAGCAGCCAGGGGCTAAGGAGAGGAGCTTGAGGACGGGGAAACATTCTGCTGGGTCCCCAAGGGAGTGTTACTCTTTAAGGGGTATGCTTCTCTTAGTTTTCCGAGGGTCCTACTCTTGTCGATGACTCCAGTCTTGTTGGCTCCAAAACTCTGCTCTTTTCCAAGCGTCCTGCAGAGTGGATTCATTATGTTTAGGTTTTATTTTTTTTAATAGAAACTATACACTGTTGAACTCTGTAGAAAAACAAAACTCACATGGATTCTAATCTTGTAATTATCAACTTGGGTGCAGTCTTCTCCGTGAAGTTGAGCAAAGATGGAGGAGGCGCTGTGCATGCTACAACCTTCTCCATTATCCTTCCATTTGCTCATCTTGGCAGGCTCATAGATGTTCACAAGGACTCAGAGAACTGGGTTGCCATAACAGCTCTCTAAGATCTGCTTCAGGCCATGCCTTTTCACAAAGAGCAAGCCATGTGAGATCACAGGTATCAGAAATCGCAGGTGATGGTCCAAATTCTTGGCTACCATTATGAAATACTGATTTCCCTAACTCCTACTCTCTGGGCTTTCTTGCTCTGTGGCCAGCCTGGCACTGTTTGCATAAAGTGCTGTTCCATTTAAAAACAGCTGTGCCTAGAAGCAGATGAGAGTCGGCAAAGCAGGGATCATAAGTCAGCAGAACTGTGCTACCGAGGCATTTTCTGTTGCTGCTTTTGGTGGATGCTGACTAGAAAATCAGATTCTCTATAATCAACAGAACTTTGCATCATGGATTTTAGAAGTTAAAAATCTAAGCTCAGAGATCTTTAATGATTTACTACCCTGGACAAAAGCTGCATCTCACAGAGTCTGTGCTTTACAGCACAAATATTATGATCTCATCAAAACAAGTGTTATAGGAATATTCCTTTTAGACAGGTTTTTTGAAGTTTGCTAACTTATGATTACAAGGTCTGTCTTTTCCTGCTCTGCTGAATGTCTCATGGTCTCATCTTCCCTACTTGAGTGACATAAGTTACTTCTCCTGGCTGTCCAAAGGACACATGGTGGGGCTGTTAGCTATATGCAGGGACAAAAGGGACACTGCCATTAAAATGTGTTTAAAAAGTGGGGATTGGTGGTGCTTATCACCTGGCCTGTGAACACTCTCCTGTTTCCATCAGGGTAGCTCCTGTGAATGACAAGTTTTGGGGTTTGTTCTGTTTTTACATTTATCAGTCTGTTGTCTTTTTCACACAAAGTCCAGCCATCCCTGGATGCTCCATCACTCGTAAAGGTGATGTAAAGGATATAATTCAAATAAGAAATGTAAGCCAAGCAGGAGTTTGATACTGATATGCCAAGTAAGGCGTTCTTAACACATGTCTTTCTTCTTTTAGATGCCATCTATCACCTTGGACCACAGCCTCTGACCATCATCTATACTCCCTTCCACAGTTAACTGTAACCCTGATTCTGGCATGAGGGTGAACCACCTCCTGATGTTGATGATAAAGCTGGTTTGGACGCACATCATGATCCAGGTTCCTGAGGCAAAGTTAGACATTATAACCAGGCTGTCACAATACTGGATGTAAAGTCTGGAATCAGAGTAGCCAAACAAGTGAAGACAAATCAGCAGTTTTGGGACTGAAAAGGCAATGATACTATATTTCTGCTCCTATTAGTACACCTGAACCTAATAGTGTACCTGTCAGTATCTTTGTTGTCTGGTTGGATACCTTCCAAGATCTTGAAAAAACACATTCAACATGATACTATATAAAATTACTGATGATGAGGAAGCAGGAAGATGTGATGTAACACTTCTAGTCAATGATAAGGTACAAGTTGAAATAATTGGGATCTAAAAACAGCTCCTAGGTGGAAACATCTATATAAGAGAGTATGTGATTGTAGAAGAGAATAGGTCTCCACCAAAATTTAGTGCTGTGCTTACCATGGTATAGGATCAACCTTGGGAGAAAACTGCCCTTAGGGGCCTAGGTCCTCCGTGCATGCAGCTGTGGCCATGTAACCATTTTGGCAAAGGAGTAGGAGTACTATTTCCTGAGCCAGTTTTAAGATGCCAGTATCTCTCTTACTCTTTTTCCCCCTGTCATCTGGTTTCAGGAGATTCCAGAGACCTAGGAATTGACAGTCACAAGATAGAAGGACACGTGTTCTCTAAACACTCTACTCCATGTGGAGTAGAGTGGCTTACTCACCAGGAACACTTTCATGGGATGTAACAGTTTTATTTTAAGAGCAACTGGGATTGCCCTAAGAAATACAATTGGGGAGGCAAGTTGGGACAATCCCCTTGACTATATTTGTGTTTTGCATTCCCATAGTCCAGATGATGTTGTATCCTGATGCTAATGTCCAGATACCCCAGCCATTGATGTACTTATATAAGTTAAGCTACATGATTCTATTCCTTTGCCACTTTATTCGCTAGCAAAGGTTTAAAATGGAATGCTTTTCTTTGTCTGAACATGTACTATCAAAGTTTTCCATCTCTCGAGAGCAGTAGGAAACATAACTAACGAGTCTTATTTCTTTTAGAACTATTTTGGTATGTCTCAAAATATGGAATATTTTGGTATATTGTCAGTGTCATTGGTACTACTCTCTCACTCCTAACTGATCATCTGGCTTTCCCTAACATAGTTCTTTGATTTCATTGAGAACAGCCCTTTCTCAGATTTAGGTGGCATATGTGCTAATCATAGTCTAATTGGTCTCTCCTGGTCTGTGGTGGTACAGGTGTGAAGCAAATAAAACATATATGTGCAATGGAGGTGATTGGAATTATGGTCAACTGACAGGAGGCATCAACCTTTCAGTGCTCGAATAGCTGGTTTATTGGATAAGACAGGACAATTACCACAACTGGCCTGTCAGGATGGTTAGAGCTCCCTACAGGCTTTGAGGCAGGTGTTTGTGCCTTCAGTTTAATCTCTTCCTTTCTAGTTCCAGGCTGGATGCAGCTCTTGGCACCAGCAGAAGTGTTTATACAGAAATGAGGGTCACCTGGATGCCCAGCCCAGTGGATCCGTATGCTCATTGCCAAACAAGGCATGAGCTCCCTGTAATGCAAGCTCAATTTCTCTGGGGGGAAAGGTAACCTGCCTTGCAATCTTTTTTGGATCATCTGTGTGTTTGATTTAGTAGAGTTGTAGAAATTGAAAATGTTTTTCATTAGCTCCAATGGACCTTCTAGAACCTATGCCGTTCAATCTCTCATTTTACAACTGAGGATTCAGGGTCTCAGAGAGGTTAAGTGGGTGCCCGAGGCACAGCCAATCAGCAGGGAGCCAGGACGAAGTTTTAGGGCTTCTCAGCCAGTGCTGATGACATGATCCACAGCTGCTGTTTTGAGCCTGTTTTCATTACCTGTCAGCTCCTGTTTATAGGAGTTGAAGCCACAACAGCTTCTAGAGATTGGAGAAGCAAAACAGCTCCAGAAGAAGTTGTGAATAATTGTTTTCTTCTTTAACGACTCTTTCTCTTTCTGCAGGGATTTTTGTATCTCATCTCAAAGAATGTTATTCCATGCTTTTCTTTTTTAAAATTGTTTGAGACCTGTGACAGTTCTGTGTATAGCTAAGTTCTAGTTCATATATTATGATTGATCATTACAGTTTTATTTCATTGAGAATATTTTTGGTAGTATTATTGTTAATATTTTTAGAGATACCAAAACTAGGCTTATGGACTATCTTCTAACTTTCCTAAGGTTGCCTAGGCATGGCAGAGCTGGGCTTTGAACCTGAGACTGTTCTCCACCAAACCTGTGCTGTTGACCTCATGATACATGATCCTCCAGAGCACTGAGTATTTCTTTTCTTTTAAAATTAAAAAAAAAAAAATGTTTATTTGTTTTTGTTTGAGAAGAGATCCAGAGCATTAGCAGTGGAGGGGCAGAGAGAAAGGGAGACACCAAATCTGAAGCAGGCTTTAGGCTCTGATCTGTCAGCACAGAGCCCAATATGGGGCTTGAACTCATGAGCTATATCATGACCTGAGCTGAAGTCGGATGCCTAACCAACTGAACCACTCAGGCGCCCCCTGAGTATTTCTATAATAGTTTAACTTTCTCCCAAGAAGACTCATCCTTGGGAGAATCTGTTTTATAAAGATAAGAGATTTTCTCAAAACTCCTCTTTTGTGATGAAGATTCAGATGGAAATTTTCTTATTTTTATGTGTAGCCTAAGCATTGTTTCAGTGTTCAGTACAGGCTCAAACTTGGAGTTACAGAAATGGGCCAGGGTAGTGGAAAGATCCAGAGGGTTGGGTGAAGGTACAGCCTTCCTGAGAAGCCTCTGGCAAGAAAATCACTGTTAATTTGTGTTATATGTCAGTTCATCCTTACCTGGAAATAAATTAGTTCCTTTGATTTTTTTGGCAAAAATTGGTCCTGGCTATATTTTCCATATTTGTCAGTTTCCTTATAGAAATATAATTCTTGCTTCCTGGGTCATTTCTGTCAAAACCAAACAATTTCTAGGCTACTAAAAAAAAATGGAGCATTACTGGTTTATGGACCAATTTGTAAAACTGCCAGCTTTCTAGATGGTATTTTTTTATTTGTGTATTTTTCTCAGAAAATCCCATGACTTGAGCAATATTTATTAATTTATTTTTTGTTGCAGTTCATTACACACCTTTTACCTCCATGATATCCTGGTGAGTGAGTACAATTCATCCAGTTTCTCTTATTCTTATTTCAAAGAACAAAAGGGATAAAGGTGGTAGAATGGCTTAAGAATAGTCAAGTTATGGAGTCCCTGGGTGGCTCAGTTGGTTGAGTGTCTGATTTTGGCTTTGGTAATGATCTCATGGTTCCTGAGTCCGAGCCCCGTATCAGGCTTTGCACTGACAGTGCAGAGAGTGATTCTGATTCTCTGTCTCCTCTCTCTGCCCCTTCCCTGCTCATGCTCTCTTTTCTGTCTTTCAAAATAGATAAGTAAACATTTTAAAACAGTTAAGTTCTGGGAGAAATTGGCAGACACCACTCAATTATTGGTTTAGGAAAAATGCTTCCAAATTCTTATTTGAATGGCAGGACTGAATGTAAAGTTTGGGAGGTATTCTGATCCAGATAGTTTTCTTATTCCTTGCATGTCTATATTTTCTTCTTTTCTGGAGAATGGAGACAGAAAATGAGAGATAACAACTCAGTGTTGAGTTAGCTTCACATTAAGCAATTACTCTAGTCTACCTCTGTTTCACCTTTATTGCTTCTCATAATCATCAGTTAGCATTTTTGAATATACAAATGAATATCACCGCCTAGATAAAAGAAGCACAGTTTCAAAGCTTGGGGTACATATGCTAAGGACTGTTGTCCTGAATAGAGGTGCTCAAGACTGAAGACAACCTTGACATTGTTGTCCTTTCTGTGAGGAACTTGTTCAATGCCTAGGCGCACACTTTCCATGTATCTATAAGGTCTGGACCATTTCTTTTTGTCATTCTTTCCCCTTTCTGTTTTTTTCTACAATATTACCTAACTTGTGTTCCATTTGTTTTTCTTAAAAATTTTTTAAAGTAGCCCCTACACCCAACATGGAGCTTGAACTCACAACCCTGAGATTAAGAATCTCATGCTCTACTCGCTGAGCCAGCCAGGCAGCCTCATTTTCTTTGGTGTAATTCTCTGCTTCTTTGTTGGAAGATAATTTTATAAAGTAAAGGTGTTTGTAATAAAAATATTAACAGGATGAATGGAGGGTTTAGACACTTGCCCAGAATCTATCTTTACTCTTTGTATAAGACCATTATATTATTAGTTTGATTGAAGGGAGGAATTTTGTTACAATAAAGGGTACATGAAGGAGAGGCAAAAGCGATGAAGGTATTGATTTGTCTTTCTGTTTTATACAATGAAATCGGTTTGAGTTTACTTGTTAATGAGTCAATTGTCAAAAGTTGCTATAAAATTTTTAAGTGTTAATTTATTTTGAAAGAGAGAGAGATCATGAGCAGGGAAGGGGAAGAGAGAAAGGGAGAGAAAGAGTCCCAAGCAGTCTCCATGTTGTCAGTGGAGAGCCCAATGTGGGTCTCAAACTTGTGAACCGTGAGATCACCACCTGAGCCAAAATCAAGATTTGGACTCTTAACCAACTGAGCCACTCAGATGCCCCATTTTTTTTCTTTATGAGAGGCTTCAGGGATTCTGTGCCCAAGCAGTGGTATTTCAGGCCTAAATGTCAGGGTATGACACAGAATAGAAGAGAGGAAAGTCTCTCAGCACTGTTTTTGCACCTTTGGAGTAGGCATCTTGGAGAATTCTCTGGAGACTGTGCTCCTGCATGCATACTGCCACTCACAGGGTGGATGTGGCCAGCAGTTGCTGAAGGGAAGCCCAGGCTGGCACAGAGAGGAAGAGCATGACAGTTTTGTGTAAGGGCTACAGTTGACAAGTTTGTTCATGGGTACATATGAGGCATTCCTTTGGTAGTGACAGAGACTGGGGAATGTATTTTTTAAGTTTTTAAAAATGTTTATTTTTAAGAGCAGGGGGTAGGGGTGGGGAAGGGCAGAGAAAGAGAGGGGAAGACATAGAATATGAAGCAGGATCCAGGCTCTGAGTTGTCGGCACAGAGCCCCGTGCAGAGCTTGAATTCACAAATTGCAAGATCATGACTTGAGCTGAAGTCAGATGCTTAACCCCTTGAGCTACCCAGGCATCTTGTGACTGGGGGATATTTTAAGCACCCCTGAGAACCATTAAAATTCAGGAGTCAAGCAATTTGTTATTCTTGTGAGGGAACAGTTGGTCATATTCAAGTTACATGTTAATTCACGAAGTCTGGTGAGTGTCCAGAACTGTAATGGTCTGAAATTTTACCCTCCTTGCACACTAACAAGTCAACCCATGACAGTTTCATAGATGTTGGCTGAAGATCTGAGTTTTCTGGGTGGAGACAAAAGACTTTATTATTTATAGCTGAGCAGGCAGAGCTCCATGATCTCCTTGGTTCCCCTAGGCCCCATGTCCCATTGGATGATGCAGAGGACGCCCTAGAGGAATCTTATGCATGCATTGGGCTTACGTCACAGGTGAGGAATGCCACACTTAGGAAACCCCAATTGTTTTTTTTTTTAAAGAGCTATTGGCAAACCTGACCAACCTTTGCCGTGGAGGGAGATGTTATCTTTCTTAAAGTGGTCAGGAAACAAATCTGTCCTCTGTCCCAGAGGAAAACTGACTCCATCTTCCAAGGCTATTTGCTATTCAAACATTCTTGACAAGAGAGTCTAGGGAAAAAAACTGTCAGTGCCTCTGCTCTGAAAACTTGCAGGAAGGTAAGAGACCCATGAAGAATCCTCTCCAAATAATATGCTCCAAAGAGTCAAGTTTTTATAATTTTTGGAGGTAGATGATGCCTGAAGTCAAAGGAATAAAGCCAATGAAAAGCAAGAGGAGTGTTTTGGGGACATGCCAGTTTTTTGTTTTCCAAGTCATACCCACTGAAGGCTTTTCCTCGTGTGACCTGTAACTCAGATACATTTTCAAGGGAGAGAGAGATACCTCTTTTATTGTGATCTAAACTCATCTGGCCTGGATGCTTAGGATCTGTCCACAATGCTAACAGGTTCCAGCATTAGGATGCAAAGGAAAGGCTTCAGATTAAATGTTCCAGTGTCCATTAAAGAGTGGTGACAGGGACCAGAAGATATCTTATGATATCCTGTCACT
This sequence comes from Suricata suricatta, assembly GCF_006229205.1. Taxonomy (NCBI): domain Eukaryota; kingdom Metazoa; phylum Chordata; class Mammalia; order Carnivora; family Herpestidae; genus Suricata; species Suricata suricatta. The sequence continues at coordinate 96,015,044 of NC_043705.1, read as the reverse complement.
GTACAATATGCTAGATCACTTCAGCTGATTAACTCGGGAGTAATGAAAAGTCTGTCTGTGAGTGAGTGACTGTATGTATGACGTGTGTGTGTGTGTGTGAGAAGAAGGAAGAATAGAGAAGGAAAAAGGGAGAGAGGGGTAAAGAGACAGTGAAGAAAAGGGAGAGGGGTACCAATCACAGCCTGGATTCAGAAAGAGAATGTGCACTTATATGTTTTGATACTATTGGGCTGGTGTCTTTCACATGAAAGGCATTTTAGAGCTCTTATGCTTATTCTGTTATACTTTCAAAACCTGCAAATGATAACCCATGCTTTTTATATGGTGATTTTCTTTGTTAAGCATGAAATTAGCCTTAGAAACACACACTCTCTTAATTCACATATTGTTTAAGTTGAGGGCTCAGTATTACAAAGTCCGAAATATTTTGTAGGTAGTTAGGAGAAAAGAAGTCAGTTTTTAATCACATATTTGAAGACAAAGTGAGAGAGGGAAAATGATAAATAGTTTACAGGAAGAGGCTTTTAGGTTTTTTCAAAGCTAATTTGTTGGGAATTCTTGGCTAAGGTGGAATAAACGTATTATCGGAGAAACTCTATCGAGCACAGTGTGATGGTAGCTTAATCTGACTGTGGCTGTATCTCACAGATCACTGTACCCAGTCAATACTCTATTATTGCAAGTTAAGTGGTTTGCTACAGTATTCCACACACGGGGTATTAGGAGCTCTGTTCCCTAATTTCCTAAGCAATAATGGTATAAGGAGTATGCATTTTTTATATAAAAACTAACAATTGCCTCCACAGAGTTAATGGTTTTTTATGTGCCATTGGTACCCAGGAGATTCAGTCATAAATCAGAGCAAAATTAAATGTAAAATGTACTAAATTTTGGCAGAATTAGATTTTCTTTGCAGAGGCTGAAGTCTTCAGCTTTCCTTGGAATCAAACTTTGGTTTTCTTCCTGGTGCTTTTATTTTCATTTTATTTAAATGAGTATGTTGTTTCCTGATTAAAATTGATTCTGAATAATTATAACAACAGTAATTCACAGCATGAGCCTGGGCAGCATTCTTTATAGCTCCTGGAGGCTGTCTTCATCCAGCTTTTCTGGGCTTGCCAGTTTCTCAGTGTTAAGTATATTTGCCTCGCAACAGGGTTATGAACCGCCTAACAAAGACTGTAGAATGGAGGACCATTCCTCCTTTCAAACGGCTGCTGTTTTTACAGGTTGGGGACTCTGTGCAGGTCAGAATTTACTTGGTGAATTGCTTATTTACTCATTTCACAGTAAATAGTAGGTAAGAAAGATAAATGGAGACTTCTTCTCATTAGGAGACTTCTTAGGATTGTTAGTTTCCAAGTATCAGGGGCCCAGGCAGGAAGTGGGGAGAAGTGGGTTACTGAGAAGGGACGTGGGTGTTTGGTTCAGATTAGAGGTAGAATTAGAGCTGCTTGTGGGTGACAGGAACAGGATGTTCAAAGTCAGCACAGTCAGTCTCATCCTCCAATCTCTCTTCAAGGTCTCTCTGTTGCTCTTGCTTCATTTTTCTTTATGCCGTTGGACTTTCTCCGCATCTTTCCACTTGTGCAGAATACGGTGGCATCACAATGTCCCAGATGGCACGTTCTCAATTCCAGTGACCATTCCCACTCGCTAGGCCCAAGTCAGGTGCAAAGGGCTTCAGGAACTGGGCCACATTTCAGTTAATAGTGAGTGAATAGGCAGTAATAGTGGCAATAGGCAGAATGCATTTCTTGCTTAAAAGCATTCAAATTAAACAATATTAGTGGCAAAACTAAATATAGCCACACTCTGCAGGCCAAATGTAATGTTGAGGCAACATTTAAGATCCCTTGACCAGTCTTTCTGAGACCATTTCCCAAATTCAGGGGACACCTAGCTTTATCAGCAGAGATGTGACTAAGGCCTCAGGTGCAACATTTAAGGTGATGGCTAAAAATATCAATAATACAGATAAATTATGTTTCAATGTAATATTTATTTTTTATTTTTGGAAGGAGAGGAGGGAGTAGGGGAAAGAGAGAGAGAGAGAGAGACAGAGAGAGAGAGAGACAGAGAGAGAGAGAGAATCCCAAGCAAGCTCCATGCTCAGTGAGGAGCCTGACCTGGGGCCCCATCTCACCACCCAGGGATCATGAGCTGAGTCAAAATCAAGAGATGGATGCTCAACTGACTGAGCCACCCAGGCACACCTCAATGCAATGTTTTAAAAAGATAACAAATTAGCACACACAAAAAAACCCTCCATGATGAACAGAATACAAAATTATAAATATAGACAGGATCACTCTTACTGTGTTTGGGATATAGACTCTATATTACTCAGCTGGCCATAACACAATACCATAGTCTGGGTGAGAATCTGAGATCAGGGTGCCAACATGGTTGGCAGGATTCTGGTGAAAACTCTCTTTCTGGCTTACAGGTGAATGCCTTCTCCCTGTGTCCTCACATGGCCTTTCTTCTGTGTAAGAATGTGGGGGCAGAGAGAGAAGCCTAGCTTTCTGGTGTTTCTCTCTATAATCCTACCATGAGGTCCCCACCCTCATAACTCATCCAACACTGATTACCTCCCATCTTCACATACCATTACACTGGGCTTGGGGCTTCAACATGTGCATTTTGAAGGACACAAAAATGTTCAGTCCATAACAACCCCTAAATATTAGGGATGTGCACCAAACACTCTTAATTCCTCTTAGCTGTCTTTCTTGGACTCCTGACGAATTAATTAATCCTTACTTAAAAAAAATAGTTATCTTTTGACACTTGTGCCAAAACATAAACCTAATAAAGTAACTTAAGATTTTGTTATTGACTTCTTATTCCAAGTTAGTTGCCACAGGAGTATCATTTTACAAAGCTGAATTAATCATCAGAAGAATGACTCAAAGATTTAACTAGAAAATGAAGTTTGGGTGCTTAATTATTTCTGAAACTCCTGGGATCTGACCAATAATTACGCTTCCCATCCATAAGAGGACAGAAACATTTAGCATATGGTTTTTCTTTTCCATATAAAATCAATCAGAATATGTCGCTTTGTGGCTCAGTGTAGTCAGTCAAATGTTGTGCCTAGTTTTTCTAAATGTAAATCTCCTAAAGACATCTTTCAGAAAGTTCTGTCAAATTATTAAGTGATAGGAATGTTGGTAGAGAAAATAAATTTCTTTAGACATCTTATGGGAACTAAAGAACTAAGGAATGCTTTTTTCTTTTTTATTCCCCCTCCCCCCACCATGTCCTCAAGGGCTGTTTTTGGTTTTGATGTTCAAACACCATATTGGAAAACATTTAAACTGTGAATATAATTCTAAAAAGACTTTGAGCCATGACAATATCTGTCCTGGGCAGTCTCGTATCAAGCTGGCAAACATATCTTGGAAAAATAGGGAAGTATTTTTGTTTTCAGAATGCTTTATATGCAATTCCCCAGAAACAGCTCAAAAAGATAGATACTCTTTTTCTAAAAGGTTGCTGTTTTAGCACTTCCTAACTTATAAAGGTTGGAATTTCCCACTGGCTCAGTGGAGAGATTTGTATCAGTTATTTTAGATTCGCTTAATAGCGCATTTGTGTTTGAGATGAAGTGTGAGTCCCATCAGACAAGTAAGATTGTTCTTAAAAATTGGCCTCCTTCTCCCTCCCCCCATGTATACTCAGATCTAAAGTAGAGTCTTCTAAATGTTATTCCACAGTTAGGTATGACATTCTATCTTAAAACAGCAGCAACAGCTGCTGTTTCTCTTTGTAGAGAACATGGCTGGGTATATAGCAAGTGAATCTGTCAAGACCGGTAATTTTTCAGTTCTTAAGTGAAGCCTCGATTATTTCCCTCTCCCCTGCACTGTGCTGGTGTAGATGGAAGTGAGGAAGGTGGTAACACATAGAAAAGTGGCACCAATATTTGTACAAAATGTGGTAACACTTGCTTAATCACCTGTGACTTCAGTGTAACGGTTGCATTTTGTTTTCACTTCTGCATGCATCATGTTCTATCCTTTTATTTTTTCTCCTGCCTGTCATCTTTATTATGTATTTTTAGTTGATTTTTTTAGAACAGTTTAAGATTCATTGTAAAATAGAGAGGAAGATACAGAGATTTCCCATATACCCTCTGCCCCCAAACCTGAATAGCCTTGCTATTTATTGGTGAACCTTCATTGACAGATCACAGCCACCCAAAGCCCAGAGTTCACTCTATGGTTTTGGACAAATGTATAGAGACATGTTCATTAAGTATCATACAGAGTATTTTCACTGTCCTGAAAATCTGTTCTCTACCTATTCACCCCTCCCTGCCCAGCTTAAACCTGGAATCTGCTGACCTTTTTATTGTGTATTTATTCCAGAATGTCTTATAGTTAGAATCATAGTGTATGCAGCATTTTTAGATTGACTTCTTTCACTTAGTAATATGCATTTAAAATTCCTCCTTATTTTTTCATGGCTTGATAGTTCATTTCTTTTTGCCACTGCCTGATATTCCTTTGTCTCAGTATACACATTTTATCCTTTTACCCACTGAGAAACATCTTGGTTGTTTGCAAGTTTTTGCAATTATGAATAAAGCTTCTATAAACATCATGTGCAGGTGTTTATGTGGACATAAGTTTCAAGTCCTTTGGATAAAAACCATGGTGAGCGATTGCTGGACTGTGTGATAAAAATATGTTTAGTTTTATAAAAAGATACCAAACTATCTTCGAAACTGGCTGTACCACTTTACATTTGCACCAGCAATGAATCAGAGTTCCTCTTAATCCACATCCTTGTCAGCATTTGGTGTTGTCAGCGTTTGAGAGTTTGACCATTCTAAATAGGTGTGTTGTGGTATCAGGTTCTAACTTGTTTTGCCCTTAGGTTTTACCTTCTCTGCTAGCTTACATGGTTCTTAAAGGCAAGGGTTATGCACATTTTTAAAATCAACCACTCCTTGTGTAGTTACTTGCATGTAAAGTTCACTTAGAAGTGTGCCAAAAGGTTGAAGATGCTGAAAGTGTTTGAATTGGTTAAACGTTCAATCAGAAGAAAGGAAATATCATTTATTGAATAAATATGCCAAGCATTTGAAATACTTGTACTTGTCCTATTAATCCTCACAATAGTCCTATGAGAAAGACAAAATTATTCCTACTTTATTAAAAATAGACAAACTGAGCCTTAAAATAGTAAGTAAATTACCTTCCATCAGTAGAGTTAGCTAGACCCATGGTTCTAAACCAGGTCCGTTGGCCTGAAGCTGATTTCATTAGGATGGGCTGCACTTGCAATTAGAGCCAAGATCCCCATCTTATATGCCCAAGGGCTCAGGTAGACAGGGGAGGATGCTGGTCCGGGGAAGGAGTTGGGGGTAAAGAAGTAGACAGTCTCTACTTAGGACTAGCCAACTATTAAACTATTTTTAGAAACATGAATCCATAAATCTGGATTTTGCAAAATCTTTCAAGTTTTATATTTTGGCACCTAATTTAATAATAATACTTGTAAAAGTTAATATATGTCTGTGGGTCAGATTTAGGCCACAAAAGGAAAGTTTCTATCTGTTGTATTAAAGAGTAGTTTTATAAAAATTTTGTAATGTTTATTTATTTTTGAGAGAGAGAGAGAAAGAGAGAGAGAGAGATGGGGCATGAGTTGGGGAGAGACAGAGAGAGAAGGAGACAGAATCTGAAGCAAGCTCCAGGTTCTGAGTTGTTAGCACAGACCCCAAGGCCGGGCTTGAACTCCTGAACCATGAGCCATGGCCTGAACTGAAGTCAGACACTTAACTGAGTGGGCCACTCAGGCACTCCTTCAAGAGTAGTTGTGAAGGATTGCAACTCCTTTTCCCCAAATATGTATTGTGATCCTAAATGATGTAAAGAATTTCTTGTCAAGAAAAATTTAGAGAGCTGTCATTAATAGTTTACTATTTCATTGGTATGTAAAATGTTCACAGATAACACTTGTTAAGTAGCATTTACTTATCTACCACTTAGTGTGGAGCCCAGATAGTGAAGGAAGATAGTTACTATTTTACTTACCCCACTTCATACGAAGTTCTGATCCGGAACTTCATGAAAATAGTAAAAGCATTTATTGAGTTGTGAACTGATGCTGCATACTGAACTCTGCATGATTTTCTAAGTATTTTATGTAAATATATGCATTCTCCCGCAAGAAATTACAAATGACATGCATATGTAACCATATGTAGCTTTGGTGTTAATTACTAGTTGCCCATTATGAGTATGTAGATGAATCCCTTTGTTAGAAGCAGCTAAAGTGATCTCTTGTTCTTCCTCTTGGTCTTTTCTATTGTTTTCCTGATCAGGTAATCAGCCTGTTTTGTCTTTGTCACTGGCCCAGAGTATTTGAGTCTCTCCTTTGACATAAGTGTTGATAGGATAATCATAGAAAATTCTTTTTGTTACATCTCTTATAGTTTCATCTGCACAGAGTTTAACTGAAGTTTTACGCTTTAACAATTTTTATTCCTAGCAGCTCTTTCAGGACATGCTTTAGGGAGGTGAAGTCCTTTCACCGTCAATGTTTGCCTCTAAATGTCCCCATTGGGCACTCCTTTGGAGAGAGAGATTTGATGAGCTTCCATGATTCCTATGTAGAAAATAGAATGTCTTGTAGGATGCTGTTAAGGCTCAAATGTCTCGATAAGTTCTTCAATGATTATGCCCTACTTTTCATTGTAAATATGTCTACTTTCCTACCGCAAGGATATTTCTTGTCCCTGTATTTTTTATGTTTTCCTGCTCTTTATTTTTAAAATTTTAAATTAAAAAAAAATTTTAATGTTTATTTGTTTTTGAGAGAGAGAGAGAGACAGAGAATGAGCAGGGGAGGGGCAGAGAGAGAGGGAGACACAGAACTCCAAGATGCCTCCAGGCTTTGCACTGTCAGCGCAGAGCCTGACGCAGGGCTTGAACTCATGAACTGTGAGATTATGACCTGAGCTGAAGTCAGACGCTCAGTGACTGAGCCATCCAGGCGCCCCTCAAATTTTCCTGCTCTTTTAAAATGGTGCCGTGTTCTTTTACTGTAGTCCTGCTTCCCTCTCTTCTGCTCTCCTTGTTTTGCTCTTCCAGAGAAACCACTTTCATTTTTTTAACTTATTTTGAAATTTAACATCATGCCTCTAAATAACTTGCTTTTATTGCTATTTGTTGATTTTTAAATTTTAAGTGTTATCTATTTAGTTTCAAATAAGAAAGCTCAAAGAAGATGTAGTTCTGTTTCATGCTTGATCCTTATCACAAAATGAAATCGTCTCATATCCCCATTTTTCCAATAAATTTAGTTGAAATTGTTATTTCTATATGCAATGTCTATATTATTATGGCTTTATAAGCACTATTCACAATCAAGCCATGAAGTATGCTATGATGTATTTTTCCTAATGTTCTGAAATTTCACATTGATGTGTTTTAATGTACGTTTATTTTCATCCATTTTTCTGGTAACTTAATATGCCTTTTTAAATTTGGAAGCTTATATCCTTCCATTACAGGAACTTTCTTGAATATTAATAATAGTTCTTATTTGGATGGTTCATTTATCTCCATTTCCTTTGTTTTCTTATTCATTTAATAATGTTGGACCTCTTCGACTCTACCTCTACCGTTCTTATCTTTTCTTCCCTATTTCCTTATTTTCAGTTTCTGCATCTTTCTGTTCTGATTTTCTCTTCCGTTTCTTGTCTTCTCTTATGCTTTCTTTGGGTTTAGTTTGCTCTTTTTTTTTTTTTTTTTAGTTTCTTAAAGTGGAAAGTTAGGTTGCTGACTTAAGGTTTTTCTTTTGTTTTAATATAGGTTTTTACAGTTATAAATTTTATTTCTTGAAATACTTCAGCTACATCCCATGTTCTGTCTTGTTTTCATTTTTTAAATGTATTCTAATTTTCCTTGTGATTTCTCTTGACCCACTGATTATTTAGGATTCTGTTGTGTGATTTCCACATATTTGTCAATTTGTCTAATGTCCTGTTATTAATTTCTAATTTCACTTCATTGGGGCTGGAGAACACATTTTGCATGATATAAATCCTTATACATGTACTGAAAACTGTTTGATGGCCTAGCATATGGTATATCCTGTGGAATGTTCCATGTGCCCTTAAATAATTATATTTTTCTCTTTTTGGGTGGAAAGTTCTACAGATCTTGGCATGGTCTAGCTGGTTTATTGTGTTGTTTATTTCTTCTGTTTCCTTGTTGATATTTTGTCTAGTTATTATATCCATTACTGAAGGTGGGGTTTTGAAGTCTCCAACTATTTTTGTTGAATTGTGTATTTCTTACTTTAATTATGTCTGTTTTGACTACATTTATTTTGGGGTTTTATTAGTTGAATATATCTATAATCATGTCTTCTTGATAGATTAACTTTTTTATCATTATAAAATGTCTTTGTCTTTAGTAACAATTTTTATCTTAAGGTTTATTTTGCTTGATATGAGTATCACTCTAATTTGTTAAATTTAAATTTCTATTTAAATTTTAGTTAGTTAACATACAGTGCAATATTGGTTTCAGGAGTAGAATTCAGTGATTCATCACTTCCATACAACACCCATTGCTCATCACAAGTGCCCTCTTGAATACCCATCACCCATCTAGCCCATCCTATACCCTCCCCCTCCATTAACCCTCAGTTTGTTCTCTATTGTTAAGAATGTCTTATGGTTTGTTTCTCTCTTTCCTCTTTCCTCCCTTCCTATACGTTCATCTTTTTTGTTTTTGTTTTTTGTTTTCAATTTTTTATGTTTTTTATTTATTTTTGAGAGACAGAGACAGTGTGAGCAGAGGAGGATCAGAGAGAAAGGGAGACACAGAATCTGAAGCAGTCTCCAGGCTCTGAGCTAGCTGTCAATACAGAGCCTGATGCAGGGCTCAAACCCACAAACCGTGAGATCATGACCTGAGCCAAAGACAGACGCTTAAGCGACTGAGCCACCCAGGCGCCTTCCATCTTTTTTGTTTTTTAAATTCCATATATGAGTGAAATCACGTGGTGTTTGTCTTTCTCTAACAGACTTCACTTAGCATAATACATTTTAGTTCTGTCCGTGTCATTGCAAATGGCAAGATGGAAAGATTTCATTCTTTGTGATGCAGAGTAATATTCCAGTGTGTGTGTGTGTGTGTGTGTGTGTGTGTGTGTGTGTGTGTGTGTGTGTGTATGCATGCCACATCTTCTTTACCATTCATCAGTCAATGGACATTTGGGCTCTCTCCATAGTTTGGCTACTGTTGATAATGCTGCTGTAACATCAGCATCCATGTACCCTTTCAGATCTGTATTTTTGTGTCCTTAGGGTAAATACCTAGTGATGCAGTTGCTGGATAGTGAGGTACTTATATTTTTAGTTTTTTGAGGAACCTCCATACTGCAGACCTGCACTGTTGCTCTGGGGGAGGGTCTTGCTGTGCTTTTGTCACTTGCTGGCTGCTGTGAGGAAATCAGTCGCATGACTGTGCAGTGGTTCAGAGTTTATGGCAAAACAGAGCAGAAAACCAGCATCCAGCTTGCTGCAGTAGAGGGCTTCTAGAAATTCAGGCTTTGTGTTCTGCTGCTTATAATACTTTACAGTAGCCTCTATGAATAGGCTCTCTCCTCACTGCCTTACCCATAGCTGTATCTCTCCCCAAGTCAGTTCTCTTCACCTCCTACCTTCCCAGAGGAAGTCACTTTTCTACTTGTAGACTCGCAATTTTTGCTCTCTTCAACCTCCAACTGCTTTCTTGGGTGTTTAGAATAATAACTAGCTGTTTTAAGGATCTTGAGGGATGTGTTTTGGGATGTTGTGAGGGATGAGATAGGGCTAGAGTCTTCTTACTCCTCTGCCATCTTAACTCCTCATCACTATAACTTATTTTGGTTATTCTTTACATTGTATATCTTTTACTGTCCTTTTGCTTTCCATCTATTTGTGGTTTTGACTCTAAATTATATTTCTTATATCTCCTGATCTGTGTATCTCTGACTTTTGGTTGGAGTGTTTACTTCATTTACATTTAATGCAATCACTGCTAAGGTAAGATTTATGTGTGCAAGTTTGCTATTATATCTTTGTCTTTTGTCTTTTTGTTTCTTTGTTCCTCCATTGCTGTTTTGCTTAGTGTTAATTAGGTTTCTGAGTATAGCATTTGAACTTCATAAGGCTGCTGGTTTCCACTACTACTGTGTTTGTTAGACTCTTATTTTCAAAGCTATTGCAGAGTTAGGTAGAGGGTGATGGGAATAGGCTAAGTTAGAATACCACAAACCTCATTGTCCTTATTGAGACTCAGACATTTACCTTGAATAAAGAATCCTTGAACTGTTTTATATCATTGGTTAATTTCCAGAGTTCAGAATAAGTTTGACAGTTATTGCTAGTGTTCCATTCCTTTTATGGGTGAGTAAATTTTCAGACATCCTTTTCCCACCATTACAGAAGTGCCTTCAGAGATTCCTTGAAGTCTATTTTCCATTCTTTCTTTTGGTCATATTTATTTTCTATTATTATTATTAAATGAATCTCTGCTCTTGTTTCTTGTACACAATGGCAAGGATATTTTATCTCTCTGGGGATATCATTATAAGTTAAAAAAATTTTCCCCTACATTATCTCTATTTCTTCTAATATGTTTTAGCTTCTTCATTTTGTCTTCTCTTCTATGTTAGAACTCTCTTCAGACAACAATGGCAACTGTAGTAGGAGATATTTATTGAATATCTACTATGTGGCCATCACTCTTCTAGTGTATCATACATAGTAACTTACTCAATACATGTTAACTTATTTTATTCTCACCTTAAATATTAGAGGTGAGTATTATCAATTCCTCAATTTTACACATGAGGAAGCTGAGCTATAAAGAAAGCAAATAACTTGCCTAATGTTCCATAGCACAGAATTGCTGAGTTGGAATTCAGGTCTAGTCTAACTTGTATATCCCATTTCTTAGATAGCTCACCCTTAGGTTATCTGTTTATGTGTGCCATTGGAGCTATGAACATTCTGATCATATGGGTGCGACTTATTGACTGTGTGGGTGTCCTATGTGAAATAAATTGGGGTTTTTCTTGACTTTTCTCATTGCTACTTTCTGTTGCTAGCTTTTTCTTGTCTGCTAGTCTATTATCACTAGTCCATGAGTGTTTTAACCTCCAAATTTTTTTTTCTGTTTTTGTTCTCATTTTTTTCCTTTTTACATTTATGAATTTATGCCTTATGAAAGAAAAAGGTTTACTATCATTTTAGTAGGGCTTTGGGGAAACCCAGAACTAAATGCATGCTTTCGATACACTACCCTTTTAATCATTTTAAGCATTTTTTAAACATTGTTATCTGAAGTCCTTGGAAGTCTAGTCCTGTTTGCTGATTTAACACGAATACTGGATTTCTCCTCTTCGGCTCCGTAATTTTGTTTTGCATGTGCATCCTCAGTGGGAGCTTTATCTAGGGGATTTCTGTGTGATTGGGCTGAGTTTTTCTTCATCTAGATAAGTTTCTCATTTTCTCCTGCCGGGTGCTCCAGGGTGTTTTTATGTTAATGTCATGCCTTAGGAATACAGGACTTTGCAAGGAGAGTATAAAGTAAAACACAAACTCATGGGAAGATGGGCTCTGGTTAAAAATTTTTAGGGGAGTTTTCCCCCTTTCTCATGCCTGAAATGTAGAATTGCACCAGCCTCCTCATTACCTTTCTGTGCCAGTGAGAACACCATTTCACTGAAAATGCAGTCCTCCGAAGTTCCTGGATTAAGGATGAAGGTCTCACTTCCAGCTTTCTGCTTTTCATAGGTTCCAGGTCTTATGCACTATGTGTGCAGCTATTAAAATCAGAGCCCCTAGGCTGGGACCAGGCCAATACCTTCCCCAATCACAAAACAGGACAACATGATACTATCTCACTGAGTTTCATCTTCCTTTTTGACTCCTGGATAGTTACCGTATTTTATTTGAGTTCAGACATGTAAAAGGGTACTTGTGATCATTTTAACCAGAATATCTATATGTTTTATAGCAGAAGATTTAATTTTATCTGACCTGATATCATTATCTGAAGTCCTAAAATTAACTTTTCCTGCAGAATTACTTCATGTATACCCCATGAATGTTACCCTTACTTTGAAAGTATGTTTCCATTATATCGCTGCTAAGTCAAAGAATGTATTTTCCCCAGCTTTATTGAGATATAATTGGCATGTAACATTGTGTAAATTTAAGGTACATAACATGTCGACTTAATACATTTATAAATGGCAAAATGATCACCAACCACTATAGTGTTACTAACACACCCATTATATCATATACTTATCATGTCTTTTTGCAGTGAGAACCTTTAAGATCTACTCCCTTGGCAACTTTCAAATATATAATACAGCATTATTAACTATAATCATGATGCTGGATATTAGGTCTCCAGAAGTTATTCATCTTATAACTGGAGGTTTGTTCTCCTTGACCAACATCTCCCTATTGTCCCTACCGCCTAGCCCCTGGTAAGCATCATTATGGTTTGTTTATCTACATTTGTCTTTTTTAGATTTCACGTATAAGTAGTGTATAACATTTACCTTTTTTCTGTGTGGTTTATTGTACTTAGCATAATAAGAAGTATCTGTGTTGCAAGAGGCATGATTTTTTTCTTTCTCATGGGTGAATAAAACTCCATAGTATATATACCACATCTTCTTTATCCATTCATCCATGAATAAACACTTAGGTTGTTTCCATATCTTGCCTATTGTGAATAATGCTACATTGAACATGGGAGGGCAGATATCTCTTCAGTTCTTTTAAATAAGTACTCAGAAGTGACATCACTGGATCATGTGGTAGCTACATTTTCAATTTGTTTGAGGAATCTTCATACTGTTTTCTACAGTGGCTGTACCAATTTACATTTCCACCAACAGCTTTTTTCCACAGCCTTACCAACACTTGTTCTGTCTCGATTTTGGATAGCCATTCTATAGGTGTGAGATTAATTTTCATTGTGGTTTTGATTTGTATTTCTGTGATGATTAGTAATATTGAGTGCCATTTCACATTAAAGAGTATATTTTTAAAGTAGCCTAATGGAATTTGTGACCAGGACAGTAGAGGTAATTGTTCTCTACCTGTGCTGGCAAGACCTAACTAGAACACGACATTGTGTTCTGGATACTACACTTTACAGAATATTAATAGACTTGTGGTATGTCATAACAGGGACAATTAGCATAGTGAAATATTGGGACACCATGTCATTTGAGGACCAGTTTAAAACACAGGCAGATTTAGCTTGGAGAAGGGAAAACTTGAGGAGGTATGATGAGCTGTGTTGTGGAACACCAATTAGATTTGTTCTTTGTATCTTTAAGAGGGCTGTATAATAGGCAGCAGTTATATAAGGAGATACATTTTTAAAACATAATTTATTGTCGAATTGGCTAACATATAGTGATACAGTGTGCTCTTGGTTTTGGGGGTAGATTCCCATGGTTCACTGCTTACATATAACACTCTGTGTTCATCCCATCAAGTCCCCTCCTCAATGCCCAGCAACCATTTTCTTTCCCCCACCCACCGTTTTTTTCTCTATATTTAGGAGTCTCTTTTGGTTTGCTTCCTTCCCTCTCTGTTTGTAACTATTTCTTTCCCCTTTCCTTCCCCCATGTCTTCTGCTAAGTTTCTCAAATTACACATATGAGTGAAAACACATGATATCTGTCCTTTTCTGACTGACTTACTTCACTTAGCACAATACTTTCCAGTTCCACCGACGTGGCTGCAAATGACATGATTTCGTTCTTTCTCATTGCCATGTAGTATTCCATTGTATATACAAACCACATCTTCTTTATCCATTCATCAGTTGATGGACATTTAGACTCTTTCTGTAATTTGGCTATTGCTGCTATAAACATTGGGGTACATGTGTCTCTCTGAATCAGCACTCCTGTATCCCTTGGGTAAATTCTTAGTAGTGCTACTGCTGGATCACAGGGTAGTACTATTTTTAATTTTTTGAGGAACCTCCACACTGTCTTCCAGAGCAGCTGCACCAGTTTATATTCCCACCAACAGTGCAAGAGGGTTCCTGTTTAGAAGGAGTTAAATTTGGGCCAGATACGAGGAAAACTTCTTGCTGAATCAAAGCATTTACACAAGAAAAGATAGCCCACCTTCCACATGGGCTTCTCCTTTCCTCATCATTGGGCGGGATCAAACATAAGTAAGCATTATCTTATCTGTAATAGTTAAGATCTCAGACTCTGAAATCAGATTACTTGAAATCAAATCGTGGCTTTACAATTTATTAGCTTTGTTGCCGTGGCAGGTTATTTACCCTACACAAGTTTCACCTGGCCTACCTGCAAAATGCCATCATAACGGTAACTGTGCCATAAGGTCACTGAGAGCTTAAGTTCAAATACATGTAAAGTTGTTGTGATGGTGTATGGCACAGAGTAAGCCCTGAGGAAATATTTACCAATATCATTACCATCTGTAAGTGATATAAAAGGGTGTCTAAAATACAAAGAAATTATAGAACACTAGAGTTGGAAATGCCTTATGTTTCTATGGCTGCTATAACAAATTACCACAGACCCCTGGTAGTTGAAAACAATAGAAAGTTATTATCTCATACTTCTGGAGGCCGGAAGTCTGACATCAATTTTAGTGGGCCAAAATCAAGCTATGTTTAGAGCTGCACTCTCTTTGGAGGCTCTAGGAGAGAATCAGTTTCTTGTCTCCTCCGACTTTTGGTGGCTGACAGCATTTGCTGGCTTGTGGCTATGTCACACTTCTCTCTGCTTCCATAGTCACATCGCCTTCTGTATGTAGTCACATCTCCCTCTGTCTCCCTCTTGGAAGGATACTTGTGACTGTATTTTGGACCCACCTGGATAATCCAGGACAATCTCACTGTTTCAAGATCCTTAACTTAATCACATCTGCAAAGTTCTTTTTTGCTGTATAAGGCAGTATTCACAGATTCCAGAGATTAGGACATGAATATCTTTGGGGACCTATTATTCAGCCTACCACTGCATACATTTATAATTTTATGTTTGCAAATATTCAAAAATAACTGAGTGAGGTGTCTGGGTTGCTCAGCTGGTTGAGCATCCGACTCTTGAT
Organism: Suricata suricatta; assembly: GCF_006229205.1. Lineage (NCBI taxonomy): Eukaryota > Metazoa > Chordata > Mammalia > Carnivora > Herpestidae > Suricata > Suricata suricatta. Next base: position 95,999,899 of record NC_043705.1, on the reverse strand, counting down.
TTTGGCTCTAGGCTTGGTCCCAGGGTTGTGGGATCAAGCCCCACATTGGGCTTGGGTTTATTTACCAGAGAAATCCTGGATTACATACAGATTCAGCTGGATCAAGGTACTCAAATGGTGACTTGGTTGCTCAGGAGTTGGTCTCTCCATCTTTGTTCTGGTTTTCTTTTTTTTAATTGAATTTATTCAGCAAGCTAATGCTAAGGTGACAAGATGATCACCAATGACCCAAGCAACCCTGCTATCTTCTTAGACATCAGTAGAAAAGCTTCATTTAAAAAAACAATTTCTAGAATTTGCATTCATTGGGCTGGGCCAACCTTGAATTGAGTCAGCCTCAATGAAACTCCAGGGACATTGAGTAAGGAGTGATGGTCTCCCATAAAATGTTAAAAAGGCATTTTCAGCAAAAGGGAAATATTTGTTGGTCAGGCTACAAAAACAGATGTACTATGCAAAGCATCACATGTAATATGCAAAACATTACATATGCTATATGTAATCATAGTTTCAGATGTACGTTTTGCTGGAGGCTTATGGAATCAATCCCAGCACTCTGTAGTTGTGTGTCACACTCTGTGTACATTTGTGTTTGTTTATATTTTAGATAAAATTTACCAGATGGGAGAAATCCATTGGTGATGCCTAGCTGGCTTGGTGAAAGTGATCAGAGGATGTGGGTAAATTCATCTTTGAACAAATGAATTAAATATGCACAGTAAATGGTTTAATGCACAGCAGGAAAGTGGCGCCTAAGCGTTGGGGAAGAAAGCAAAGCCAGCAGAGCAGCAAGCTTCGTGCAGTCACTCCTGTGAGCAGGTCTGAGAGGTGGCGATAGCCAGGAGGCTAGCAGAGTGCTTGTCTGAGTGTGCAATATGTTACCTACAGCTGGGTCTGGCATAATCATCCCTGACTAATGGGAGGTGAGAGGAGGGCTCGAGTGCTGAATAAATTACTTAATTACATGTTATCAGAGAGAAGAACAGATGGTCAGCTTAGCCCATCACCTGATGCCTTTGGCTTCAGAATGGAGAGTGGATCTCATGAGACTGGAGCAAGTTGGGCTCTTGATTCTGTTTATCTGCTGGTCCTACCAGAGGTTCTTGGTGTTCAGGAATAAACAGGCCTCATTTCCCCGAGGCTGAAGGGCACTGGGTGCTCCAGGGCCCATTTTAAACTAAAGTTGGGCAGGCCTACACTAGTAGGCATTTTCCACTTTGTTAATTTTGGCACCAGCTGGAGGTGTAAATGCATTTCATTTCCTGTAAAATGGTTGAAAAGGGATTTTCAATTGAGAATCTGATAAAATGTGAAGGAGGTAGTTGAGCATTTACTTCATGTGCTCAGGAGTGTCTCCTATCATGTCAGACCGTACGCTTGTTTTCCTTGGCTATTGATGTCCTCATGAAGAACCCACTTTTTCTGTGTACTGGTTGGTCAGGTGTCAGAGGGAAGTGTGACAAAGGTTGGATTCTGAAAGCACCATGTTTGTGTTTCGATGCCTCAGTTTGGCACAGGAAGGTCTTCAGAGGGGGGTGGTTCCCAAATGCTGGTCTGCGGATGGTTGCCAGGTTGCCTGAGTCAGAATCACCTACATTGTTTATTGAAACTATTTGTTCCTTAGCTCCAAACATAGAGATTCTGAGTCATTAGATCTTGGATGGGCTCTGGGAATCAGTGTTTCTAAGAACCTCTACAAATGATTATGAATGAAGTTTGGAGATCACTGTATCAGGTGGGTAGCAGGAAATGGAAACTCAAAGAGTTTATTAAAGACACATTATAGCCGCTTATTTACAAATGTGTGGGCACGTTTAGGGGGAACTGTTAAGGAATGGTGAGCCATCCGAGCAGTAGTAGGAAATAGCTTCTGAAGTAGCTATCAGAACTTTGTGGAGCTTGTAGGTGTAAGAGAAGACCACTGGACAGGAACCATGGACAACCATTGTCACTCCGTCGTCTAGCAAGGAGGAAAACTCCTCTCTCCTTTTGCCCTTTGATCTCTTTCTGGTGCTTTTCATTGGCCAAATACCAAGGGCCAGGAGTCCAGGTGATGCAATCTATAAAAGTCAGACTTTTGAGGCACCAAACAAGATGGAAAAGTCTGGAGAGTGGAACTGGAGGAACAGATAAAGAATGCCTAACACATGTTGGTATAGATGATATTTTCTAGTTATACATTTGTATCAATATGGCAAATGTGCAGATATGTTTTGTTTTACAGACACGCTTTCTTTGGGGTGGGATGTAAAATTGCCTCCTCAACAGTTTCATCATAGAGATTGGAAACTCTTAAGGAACAGGGCTAACTTCTTTAGAATTATCTTCCTGTGCCCTGCCCGTGGTTTAGCAAGTTCGTATTCTTTCTCTGGAAAATGCTGCAAGGAGAATATTTTGAAAGATCATACATTTTGGAGAATGTTTTGGAAATTGTCCACCTGGTTGTCGACTTTACATTCAGCAAAATTTATTTTTAGGATACTCTATTCTCTCTTATTAAGTTTTTATGGCTCTATCATTCTATATTCTGTGAATTTATTTATACACTATCAGTAGCTGTTTATATTTGTAACCAATATGATCTTCATGCTGAATATGTCTCCTTAAATAAACCATCTTGGTATAGTTCCTAAAAGATTAATTCAGTTGTATTACATTTTTAAGGTTTTTATTTTGGTTTTATGTCAGAAATTTATTTCACTGTGTTTGAAGCTTACACTAATGCTTATTTGTGATTATAACTCCACATCAGAAGGATTGGATTAATTTTGATTATAGCATGTTGCCTATGAAGATTTAAGTACATATTAATATAGCAGTAAAATAAACTTTATAGAAACTGCCTCTGGAATCCATGTAGATTTTTCTGTAGTTTCTGTTTTAAGACTCCAGCTCCTTCACCCCACTGAAGAAGTTTTGGCATTTAGAATCTCCCTTTATGAAGAAAGTAACAGCTCAAAGACAAAGTCTTCCATTACAGCTATTCGTTAGGCCCCCTGTGTCTGGGAAAGAGGACATGGCTGGTCTCACACCAAGGGAATAAGATGCATACTGATTGCCAGCATCTTTTAGTATATAATGTGTCCTAGGCACTTGACATGCAGTTTAGTTTTTCCAGTTGCTCAGGCAGAAAGCTTTGGAGTAAACTTTGAGTCCTCCCACCCCCCACCTTTTTTTTCACATATCTATATAAATCTATCAACAACTCCAGAAGTCTCTACTTTCAAAATATATCTAGAATCTGATCACTTCTTGCCACTTGCAATGCAGGGTGTTAGTTCAAGTCACCATCATCTCTCCCCTGGATTTGTATAGTGACCTCTTGAATGCATTGCCTGTGTCCCTTCTCCCTTCCATTTTTTTTAAAATGTTCACTTATTTATTTATTTTTAAATAGTTTATTGTCAAGTTGGTTTCCATGTAACACCCAGTGCTCTTCTCCACAAGTGTCCGTCTTCATGACCATCACCGGAGCAAGCAGAGAACACCCTGTTAAAGATCAAATCATGTAGCTCCTCTATTTATAGCCCTCCAGTGGCACCGGTCTCACTCAGAGAAAAAGCCAAAGTCATCAGCATAGCTTCTAAGGTAGAACCCTATCTTTTCTTAGCTCTCTCTCTAACCTCATTTCCTTTTGCTCTCCTCTTCTCTCATTATATCTACCTACAGCATGCTCCTGCTTCCCAGCCTTTGTATATGCCATTCCTTCTGTTTAGAATCCCCTTCCTCCAGTTTTTTTGCCTGGCTTACTCTCTCATTTCATTCAGGTCTCTTAAAACGTGACCCTCTAAGAGAAGCCTTCCCTGAACACTGTGTATATAGCAGCCACTATCCTTTTTGTTGCATCTCAGTTTTCTCTTTCCTCGTGTTACATATCACCATCTGACATATTCACGTGTTTGTTTCCTCCGCACAGAATTAAAGCTTCTTTTTTAAAAGTATACTTTATTGTCAAGTTGGCTAAAATGCAGTGTGCAAAGTGTGCTCTTGGACATTGGGGTAGATTCCCGTGGCTCATTGCTTACATACAACACCCCGTGCTCATCCCAAGTACCCTCCTCAATGCTCATCATCCATTAGAATGAAGTCTTCTTAAAGGCTGAGACCTTTGAGGTCCCTGCCCTATCTCTGGCACCTATTTTAGTACAAGGCACATAGATGGTGTTCACTGAATATTGGTTAAATAAATGAGTGGATTTAGGAATAAATTAATTCTTAAGAAGTATATTATCTAGCATTTAGCAAAAATAACTCAGAAAACTTTCATTTTAAATAATATTGTATTGAGTACTTATCTGATACTTTGCTAAGCATTTTTATCCATCTTATTACCAATGAAGGGTATTTTGGTTTATTGTGAAGGAGGGGAGTATGCATATCACATCCACACACAGACATGTGTGCACATGTGTGTACAAATATACAAACGCATATATGTTATTTATGAAAGTGTATATTCATATATGTATGCAGGTGTGTGTGTGGAAGAATGTGCATGTGCTCGTGCATGTGTGTGCAAGAATATGAGTGTGTGTTTAAAACTTTTTGTGGCCCGGGAAGGAGATGGCTTCCTACTCAGTATCTCATTGGAAAATCTCCATCTTCTGTCCTAGGAGCTGGTGCCAGAGGTGGACATGGAAGAAGGAGACAGTGGGGATCTGCACATGGATGAAGAGAGCTGACTGTGGAGTGTTAGAGGATTTATTAAAGGAATGGGCAATTTTCCTTTATGGTCTTTGGGAAGCCTCGGAGTTACTAGCTGCCAGTCCAATATGGTATCACAAAGACAATAGCCTTTACTAGAAGTTCAGTTTTCTATTCCTACCTTGGAAAGCGGCAGCTTAATAAACCCCAGTGGTCAACTCCTCTCTCTCTTCCAGGACCCTTTGAAATATATGTTTTTTGAATTTAGTTTTGCTGGAAAAATCTGCGTCCAATTTGAATGAAATTGAATATGTTTCAGGGCTCAAGCAGCATGTCTTCCGTCTGAAGCAAAATGGAGATGAATTTCAATTAGATGTTCCCATTATAATCTGTCTCCACCTGTAGTTTTCATCAAAAATTGCTAGGAAGTGTGGTATAATGTATGATCAGGATTTGCCCACTGGCAGCAGTGTCCCATTATCTTAGTAAAAAAGCACAAAATAATTAGTCTGATGCTTATAGATAGCAGCTTCTTACAGCGAGTGACTTTAATTGTGGTGAGTAATATATACAGAGTTTGAAGTATTATATATTTCCCTCCCAAGAAGACACCAATTACTAATTCAGTTGACAAAGTAACAATATTTCAGAAGATTTAATGCAAACTGAACTTCGTAGTCAATAGCCACTGTAAAATGTCCATTTTATGGCCTTATTTTTGCCTGAGCTTAATTTATGGTAATTTGGTAGTTGCATATAGCCTGGAAGTATGCTGTTGGCTTGAATTAGTACTTGGGTATTACATAAATCATCGCTGAATGTGTTGGCTTCATCGAATGCTCTTCCTTCCTCTGCAATTGGAATCCTTCTTATCTTGTCATTTCTCCCTCCTCCATCCTACCTGTAAATTCATGGGGCTCTGAGAGCTCAGGATTTAGGAGATTACTTCTTCATAGAGTAGCATCTTCCAAATGCCAGATAGAGTGTTTCTTGGCTTTAGAGGAAGGGAATTTAGCAAGTCTTTTTTTGGGGGGGGGTTGGGGTGGGGGGGAGAGTATACCATCCCACCTTAAGTGCTCTAAAGGAAAATATAATTCTCTCTCCCTATCCTCCTATTTGCCTTTTAAATCTCTGCTAATATAAAAGGTGAAGTTTAAAAGTATTATATTATTTGAACTCATTTTTTCAGGGCAGGTTTATACTAGTTTTTTCAATTTTCAAAAAAAAAAAATCTGAAACATAGAACCAATATGCCAGCATGCTCTAAGCTCACAGGTAATCTACCTGGGGACCTAAATATTATGAATCATCCAACTATATGGTAAGAGTTAGTTTGGGTGACTGGTCTTCAAAGAAATACATTGGATATTTCAGAACTAATGAGATACTTTTCTATCTCCTGCTGTTCTTTTATACTTATTTATAAAGGTTTTGAATTTTAGTTGTGATTAGTCATTTTTAAAAATGATTAAAAATTTTAAGTCGGCAAATGTCACAATTGTGTGCAATGTTATTTTAAATATTGTAGGAACTATGCTTTAAAATGTAGGTCCTTCTCGTGAACCCATAAAATCATAACATAATATTGACATCTATTCGTAAGTTGGATGGCAATATTATTCTAATTTAGGTATACTAACTTCCTTTGCTTATAATCATAATAGTTAACATTTGTATATAAACTGTACAGATCTTTTATATGCATTAACACTTTTGACCCACATATCACCCCCATGTTGTAAGCACTATTATCCACAATTTAGATGAAGAAATGAGCAAATTTAAAGTGGTATATTTTCTAATTATAAAATGACAAATGTTTATTGAAATGTTTGTTGTAGGAAATCTCAAAAGTGTCACAAGAACACAGGTGTTGTTAGTAAGACTGAACAAACAAAAATATAGAAAAGATGCAAATTACCAATTGCAGAAATAAAGTAAGTGGGTATCACTACAGACCCCACAGACAGTAAAAGGACACTAAAGAAATCCTACAAACAACTCTGTGCACATGAGTTTAATATTCAAAAATAGGTAAAATCTAATTCTTTAAAAAATACAAATTACCAAACTCACTGAAGATGAAATAGGTAACTTGAATAGTCCTAACACTTTATTAAAAAGCTGAATACATAATTAAAAACCTATTAAAGAAATCTATGGCCCAGGTGGTTTGACTGGTGAATTCTAGCAAACATGTAAAGAAGAATTAACATAAATTTTATATAATTTCTTTTTTCTTTGTCAAAAGTATAAATATGTAGATCAATGGAGAGTCCAGAAATAGATCAACACAAATATGACCATTTGATTTTATTTGCATTTTAGTATCTTATTTATTTTAATGATAAACTATCTTTAGAACAATTTTGTATCTACAGAAAAACTGAGAAGATACTAGAGTTTCTATATACCCCATATCCACAGTTTCTTCTATTATTAATATCTCACATTAATATGGTATATTCGTTAAAATTAATGAAACAATATTGATGCATTATTTTTAATTAAAGTTCATACTTTTCTTATTTAAAGATTTCTTTAGCCTTTACCTAGAGTCTTTTTTCTATTACAAGGTTTCATGGAGGAGACACATGACATTTAGTTGTCATGTATGCTTAGGTTCTTTCTCTTGGCTGTGGCAGTTTCTCACTTACCTTGTTTATATTGACCTTGATAGTCTTGAAGAGTAGAGTTGGGTCTTTTGTAGATTGCCCTTCAATTGGAATTTTCCTGATTTTTTTTCTAAATGTTTATTGTTATTTTTTGTGAGAGAAAGAGAAGGAGAAAGAGAGGGAAGAGCAAGTGTGAGCAGGGAAGGAGCAGAGAGAAAGGGGGACAGAGGATCTGATGTGGGCTCTGTGCTGATAGCAGAGAGCTCAACATGAGGCTCAAACCCATGAACTGTGAGATCATGACCTGAGCTGAAGTTGGATGCTTAACTGACTGAGCCACCCAGGCGCCCCCCTGATGTTTTTTCTTAGACTGGGGTTTTATTTTGGGGGAAGGAAGATCATAGAGGTAAAGTACCTTTTTCATCACATTATATCAAGAGCACATACTACCAATGTGACTGACTTATCACTGTTTATGTTGACTTTGATCATCGCCTGAAATAGTGTTTGTTGTTTTTCAACTGAAAACTGTTCATTTCCTCTGTTTTCCATGCTTTACTATTTGGAGGCAAGTTGCTATACCTAGCCCACACTTAAGGAGTGGGGGGTCGTGTTCCCTCCTCCTTGAGGAAAGACTATGCAAATAAACTACTTGAAATTCTTCTGCATGGAAAATTTAGCTCTTGTCTCTATTTCTTTCTTTCTTTCTATCTATCTATCTATCATCTATCTATCTATCTATCTATCTATCTATCTATCTATCTATGAGTATAGGTCCATGAATATTTATTTTATGGGTTCTAATCCAGTACAACTTTGTTTTGTTGCTCAAATTGTTCCAAGTTGGAACATTGAGAACTCTTTCAGTTGGCTCCCGTTTCACTTTCATATCCCCTGATGGTGTCTTTTGTTTTTTGTTTTTGAAAGTACTTCCTTAATTCCTGGCACTACAAGTTGCTCCTGGCACATCTTGTACATTTCCTAATAGGCATCTCTTCTATATTTTCTCTTCCAGTCCTAGAATCCCCTATTCCTCCACTCTCCAAAAAGACCTGGTTCTTTTTCTTGGATAATTTGTATTAGAAATCAAGATCTGGGCATTAAGTTTGTTCATTGCTACTGAGACGTTACTGACTCTAGGCCTTGTTGGTTGATGGATCAGGGAAATTTATGTTGGTATATTGTGTCTACACATGTGTCTATAATAATTTCTGCATGTAATCACTTAAATTTATATTAAGCTAAACATGAGTTAATGATGTCTCTAACTCTAATCCCATTACCATATGGATCATTTTAGCTCCTTCTCTTGTTTATCTGTAGACTCCCACTCCAACAATAAGAACTTGAGCTCCCATCATTCACCATTTATACTCTTGTTTAATTCCAGTATACACGTATAGCTGAGTTAAATTTGTTAACTTTTACTTGAATGGGAAAAATTTTATCAGCTAGAGCATAGTGATTACACTTGATCTTAGCCAAAATGATGAGAAGTGACTGGGCATAGCATTTAAATAGAGTTTCTTTTACCTTTAATTTTATAAACTCCACTAATTTCCAAAGTTACTTAGGTCAGCACCACTTTTTCCAGTGAGGTTGTTTTATATGTTTGTAATACCGTTAGAATGCTTTGTCAGATTCTATATTCCATCCTGGGATCCCATGTCATCCTAATTAATTTTTAAAATTTTGCATACATTAAGGTTCATTGTAAAGTTTTATAAGTTAAACGACTTTGACAGAGGCATAATGTCATATGTCAGGAATCATACAGCATAGTTACACGACCCTAAAAATTCCCATGCTTCAATTCTCCCTTCTAAACCCCTGGCAACCCCTGATCTTTTTACTGTCTTGATAGTTTGGCCTTTTCCAGAATGCCATATAATTGTAATCTGACAGTATATAGCCTTTTCAGACTGGCTTCTTTCATTTAAAGATATGCCTTTATGATTCATCCATGTATTCTCATGACTTGATATATCATTTATTTTTGTTCCTAAATAATATTCCATTGTATAATTGCCATCTGATTTTTTCAAGGGTGCCTAAGTGACTCAATGGATGAGGTATAGTCATTTTGACAATGTTGGAACTATTGGGCCCGTTTACAACCATGACACTCAATCTTGTATAAAAACCTTTTATAGAAATCAACTAAAAATGAATTGCAAATCTAATTTTAAAATTATAAAACTTTTAGAGGAAAATATTCATGACCTAGGGTTAAGCAGAGTGTTCTTAGATGGAACTCAAAAAGCAAGATCCAGAGAACAAGTTGATTAAATTGGAATTCATCAAATATAATACCTTTGGCCTGCAAAAGACTCTGTTTAGAGAATAAAAGACAAACTACAGACTGGGAGAGAATATTTGCAAACCACATATCCAACAAAGGACTTGCATCCAAAATATATAAAAACTCTCAAAACTTAGTGCATTGGGGGTAGCTCAGTTGGTTAAACATCTGACTCTCGATTTTGGCTCAAGTCATGATCCTGTGGTTTGTGAGACTGAGCCCCACATTGGGGCCTGCTTAGGATTCTCTCTCTCTCTGTCTCTCTCTCTCTCTCTCAAAATAAATAAATAAATAAATAAATAAATAAATAAATAAAAATAAACATTAAAAGAAAACCTTGCAAAACTCTATAGTAAAGAAACAAGCAACCTAATTTCAAACTTGGGAAGTACTTGGACAGGTACTTCAGCAAAGAATATATACAAATGGCACATAAAAAGATGTTCAACACCATTAACCTACAGGGAAGTTAAAAATATGCAGTCTGCCCGCTGAGTACTTCTCCGAATTCCTCTCCTGTGTTTTCCTCCCTCAGTTGCTCCGCATCAGCCACACACATATCTTTGCTGTTCCTAGAATGTCCCAGATACAGCCTTGATCTCTACCTGAAATGCACTTCTTCCAAATATTCACAAAGCTCTCTCTCTCAACTTCTGCAACTTTTGCTAAATGTCACCACCGCAGTGAGGCTTACTCTCTCCGTCACATTTAAATTGCAATCCCCTGTCCCTGTACTCTCATCTCCTTCCTGTTTTACTTTTTCATAGCATTTATCATCTTTCACAAATTGTATAAGGTACTGATTATATTTATTGTTGTTGACTACCTACTAATATCTAAATTTATGGAGATAGAAATTTTGGTTTTCATTTGTTGATGGATTCCAGCGGTTTGCATATAGTAGATTAATAGTATTTATTACATATCGTAAAGAAATACAGTTGTTGCCCACCATTTTATAGAATGTTTATGTTATGATCTAAATATCAAACATCATTTTTATGTATTTTAAATCCTTATTAATTTAGTGATTAGTTATAGGGGTTAGTTGTGTGCCATTACATTTTCCTGTATCTGCATTAGAGTGATATGATGATCTCTCACAGAATCTCTAATTCTAAGACTTATGACTGAGTATTCTGCTTTCTCAGTGTTGCTGTATTTTCTAAATATTTCTGTATTTCCTTCTTTCTTGTTATTTTTCATGGGAATTTATAACTGGATTAGATTAGTGGCATTCTTTTTAAAATTGTTTTAATGTTTATTTATTTTTGAGAGAGAGAGAGAGAGAGACAGATAGACAGAACAGAAGCAGGGAAGGGGCAGAGAGAGAGGGAGATACAGAGTCCAAAGGAGGCTCCAGGCTCTGAGCTGTCAGCACAGAGCCCAATGTGGGGCTCAAACTCACAAACCTGTGAGATCATAACCTGAGCCGACACTTTATTGGCTGAGCCACTCATGTGACCTGATTAGTGGTATTCTTTGAATCTTTTTCCTCAGGTATGAAATAATGCTTTTTTTTTAAATGAACTCAAGAGTTTATGGTGATGTTATTAAATTCTATTTATAAAAATAGTTTGCTTTTCACAGTAAGGGATGATGGTGCAACAGAGCAAGGCTTTGCCTTTTTATTCACCTAAAATATGGAATTGGTACCAAAGCACTCAAGTTGAACCTATCAGAAATAAACAAGTAGATGTTCATTTTCACTGAACAAATTAGGTAAGCTCATGGAAGGAACAGTTTGGCTAGTTCAATATTTACCTTACTGCTTCCGTCCATGGTCAAGCTTTTTGGATATAGCTTCAATGAGAAGGGAAGATTAAGATTCTTGGTTCTGCAGTGTTACAACACATTTTATGGGTGTCTCAGCTCTTGGTTCAGTTCTTAGACCAAACTCCTGCTTAAAAGTATCAAAGTTGTTATTTCTCCTTTATAGAATGAAGCAAATGGCATAGGTTTCAAAAACCTAGACAAGCAATCTTTATATTGAGAGCTGTCTGGGTTTAAATGGCTGTTTGTTCTTTGATACATCTGTCCAGAAAGCAGTAGAATGAACATTACCTTTGGAGCCAGAAAATGCTGGGATTCAAGAGGTGAGAAAAGCAAATTCCTTGGCTTCCTGGTGAATACAGCCTAGTGGAGGGAGATGGGTATTTAATAAAATAATTTAAATGACATGTAACCACAGACTAGAAGAGCTTCAAAAGTAGAGTAAAGGGGGCTACAGACAGGATTAGAGAGTGGTGGACCTGTCTGGGAAGCGCACGGCAGGTATCCTTCTGTGTTTTAGTTGTATATGAAACGTGAGAGAGTTTAGGAGGTGAAGTGAGATGAATGGGAAGAATTTCCAGTCTGAGGCAACAGCATTAAAAATTCCTGAAGACAGAAAGGACCATGGCATGTTGGCAGAGCAGGATAAAGGCCAATAGGACTAATGTACAGAGAATGGGCCAGGGCAGGGTGTGTTCTTAGATGAGAGCTAAGTAAAGGATAGAGCAGGCATCGCCTTAGGGGTGCCAGTAGGAATCTTGATCTAGATTAAATAATCTCTAACAGCTTTGAGAAATTATGGAGAGGTTTTATGCAAAACTCAGATGTTTAGAATTTGGTTTCAAAATGTCACTTGACATTACCAAATGTGGGAAATCAACTGAAGTAAAGGGAGTTGGACTGGAAATAGTTAGAAGTGTTAGTCATAATCAGGTGAGTGATGATTTGGACTAAAGTGGTTTGGACTAGATCAGTCAGGAGGCTTCTGTAATAATCTAGGCAGGAGATGAGGGTGATTTGGACTAGAGTGGTTGTGTAGGAGCTGGAGAGGGACAAATGTGTTCTCCATAGCTTTCCTGTTTCTTCAGTGTCATGTGGACTAGTATAGGCCATCTGTGTAATTGATGCAATGAATTAACTACCTAATGTCAGTTGATAGGAACTTTTCAGGTGTGGCTATGGTTTAATGGATTCATTTTGGAGATCAGCTTTTTTAAAGGACTGAGATTTCTATCAAGATCTTCCTGCAGTTTTAAGAAAGATGGCATGATGCTATTGGGAATAACAGTACAGATAATCTGTCAAAGCTCTAAGAAAACACCAGAAGAGGAGGGTCCTAGATTCAGGAACTGATGCAGGGGCTGGCAGCTAACAGCAACATAAGGTAGGGAGTGACAGACACGCAAGGCAGATGTTCTCCTGAGCTCTTCCATCTGGATGGGGCCTTTTGGTTCTACTGTTCTTTCCCAGCCATGCAGGAAGTGAGTGCCAATGATGCATCTTCATTAGGATGAACAGGACTTTGGATAGAGGAAAGGCAATGGCCACTTACTGAAAGCCGAGGGTCAATGAGCATCCAAATACGGTATTGATAGCACTGGGGGAAAGTGACAGGACCATCATCTATTCAGCAAGTGTCTTTTGAAAGAGGACTTATTGGCAGTATAAAGAGAAACCATCCAATCCCAACCTGCATCAAAAATACAGGAATGAAATGCATTACAATAGCTATGTTTTGATTAGTCACTCTGCCAGACTCTATTATCTGATTCCATTCCTTTCCCCTTATTTCTCATTTTCCCCCAATTTCCCTGTTGACCACTGTACACAAGCCACAATAACCTCCTCATTATTCCTTGAAGATCCCAAGCATGTTGCCATCTCTTGGAATTTGCACTTGCTATTTTCTGTCTAAAATTCTCTTCTTCTATGTCTGTGCATGGTTTGTTTGGTTGCTTTAATAGGTGTCCACTCAATTTCATCTACAAAGAGAGGCCTTGCTTGACTACCCTATCCCCAACAGTATCTTTTGTTACACTCTATCCTTCTACACTGTTTTTGTTTCTCTACATAGTTCTCTATACACCCTAACTGTAAAATGTATGTATTTTTTTTTTTATCACACTGAGTAGAATGGAGGTTCGGTGAGGTGAAGATTTTGAGAGTCTTCTTCACTGTGCTATCCTGAGTGTGTAGAACAATATCTACACAGAATAGGCACCAAAGAAGTACTGGGATGAATGACCAAATGGATCTTATTTAGTACCCAGAGCACAATCTGAGAAATAGGCATTATTGTTACCCAATACAACAGAAGAGGAAACAAGAGTAAGCATTTTATACAAAATTTGAAAAGATATTGATTTTAGAATCTGATCATTTTACTTAAACTATTTTGCTCCATTTTAATCTTTGACTTTCTCTGAATCATATAAGCTGAAAAGAAATAACAGACAATACTACTTACTTTTGTTATAAAAACTATCCTTTTGCCAGGCCAGAGGGTATAGTACAGAGGGTGATGGTAAAGCTAGTGTCTAGGTATAAGAAAACCCTTCTGATACTGGAAGTAGGAACAGATAGAAGAATTATTATAGACTAAATATTTGTGCTCATAAAAATTCCTATGTTTGAAATCCTAACACTAATATGACAATAGTAGGAGGCAGAGCCTTTAAGACGTTTACATGAGGTCAGGAGGTAAGCCCTTACATGGGATTAAGAAATCTTTTAAGAAGAGATCGAGAGAGTGATCTTTCTCTCTCTTTTTCTCCCTCTCTCTCTGTATCTCTACCATGTGAAGACATGGCAAAAAGGCAGCAGTCTGCAAGAGGGGTTTCACCAGGAACCAAATCTGCCTGTACCTTGATCTTGGACTTTTCAGTTTACAGACTGTGAGAAATCATGTTTGTTGTTGAAGCCACCTAGCTGATTGTATTCTGTTTTAGCAGCCTAATCTAAGACAAGAATCTTCTCTGAGCATGTATGCCCAAGGTTGCCTCTTTTGTGGGTTATACAAGGAAATTTGTATGTATATGTCTCAAAGAAGAGGCTTGGCATGATGCTTCTGAGGAGCAGACAGTGACCTTTCTGGACAAAGGACAAATGAAAAAAACTGATGATAAATGTCCAGGAGATTCTCAGCCTCTAGCGAGAGTTCCCCAGGAAAGAAAATTATAACCTCTTGGTCTCCTGAAGATGAAGCTCTGAAACTCCATTTTTTAATTTAGCATTCTGTGTGGCCAGAGGCAGAGAGTGGCATCACTGATGAGGATTTAATGATGTGAGGCTCTATTTGTGTAAATAACTGTAGGAAATCCCAAAGTTTACAAGTGGCAATGGCCATAGACTCCAAGTCCCTAAAACCAGGTGGTGTGCAGTGTAATCCTTTCATGCATGTCCTGATCTACCTTAGGTTGAATGCTTTTGGTGAGGGCTATTATATTAATTTTCCTTCCCCACTTCTCAATTCTGAGTTTGCTTGTATGGAAAACCATATACTCTCCTTACAGAAATATCTAAGCTACTGAACTTCTTTGTGAACCTTTATTTTGAGTATGTCTTTGAGTGGTTATTTTTTGTTCACCAGTTGTAGAAAGATGTCTTTGTTAACAAGCAAGCACATTACTGTATTCTATGCATTTTAAATGATTTTGCCAGCATAAAAAGTTAGACCTGAGGACATGATAAGCAGTATGGCAAAAGCAAAATCAGGACATAGTAATAAACTTGGATATACTTGAATGCTCAGTTATTCTGGATAATAATTTTTAAATAATTTTTGGTTAGCTGAGACTTAGGCACTGTTTTTGTTTTTCTGAACACTGGAAATCATGAATAATGTTTGAGTTCACTCCTCTGTAATTAAAAACAACATATTAAACCTAATGAGAGCCACTTTTAATTAAAAATCTAGTAGTGCACTAGGTAAATCCTTCTAATTTATCAATTTTTATTGATTATTGTAGATATAAGATTGGCCTAAATGTTGGTTGGTTATAAACCATGTCTAGAATTTAAAAAAGTCACTCTTTATAAATACTCTAAGTTTCATTCAAATGGGAAAACTCTAGTGAATAAAATGTTATGGTAGTTTGTATTTCAAAGCTCCATTATATTTTTATACTTTCTCTATGAAAAATTGATATTTATGTTTCCTTCTTTTCTGTATAAATTTCAGCTTTATATCTCCACAATCTTATAATACCTTCATTTTAATACTATTCCCAAACTTCTAAAAATGTACAAAACCTTAACTTTAATTGTAGTTGTTATATTGACTCATTTGATTTAAGCATTTTAAAAATGCAATTGAAATTTCATCCACCTTTTTTTGAATGTAATAAAGAAAATAGAAAAGATTGGTTTAGGAAGAATAAAAGTAAATGAAACATCCAAAATAAAACAAAAAACACAATTTAATTTATTATTGCAATCTTAATATGTGTCACCATGTTAGTTTTATTTAACAAGTCTTTATGTAGAGCTCACCATATTCCAGGTATGGTTCTAAGGGCTGGGTAGATGTTAAGTTTCTTCTTTGATCTTAATATTTCCTCTATGAAGTTTTTACTGTTATTCCCATTTTACACATCAGAAAATGAGACAAGAGAAGTTATATAACTTTCCCAAGGTCGCAGAACTATTAAATGAAAGAGTTGTGATTTTAAACCCCCAGATTATGTGCTTTCAACTATGATACTATGCTGTCAGTCTTGGCTGCTTAAAAGACAGAAATGTTCAAAATGTCAGCTTCCAGTACCCATCACTGTTTAGGGCTACTAATATCTGGAAATAAATGAATTTTATGACCTATCTCTCTTACCTCAGGAATATATGATGAATATTTTATAAGTATGCATTTAGGCATGTCACACACACACATATGCACACACACATTCCAATAAAAATACAATCTTAAATGCATTATAGTTCTGGCATTTCCTTACAATTTGTCCTCTCCAAAGATTCAGGCATTTCCAGATAATTCCAGAAGAAGCTACTGGAGATGGCCCCATCCTGACCATTCTGTAGTTATTAGTTTTTGTCCTGCTTCACCTTTGGGTACTTATTATCTCTGTATCCTATGCTTTTTCACATTCTATGTGAATCCATGATACACTCATGCATAACTTATAGCGTGGTTGATTTATGACAGTCAAAAATACTGAGTAGGCTGCAGTTACTCAACTTTCCCTCTGAAATAAAATTTAAAAAGTCAAAATTCTCATTAAGACTCAGATGTTAATATATAGCTTTTTTTGTTTTCCAGAACTGATTTTATATTGCTCTCATGTTTTTCTTTTAGTTATTCCCTCTAGTAGAAAAAAACCCCTCAAAACTTGTCAGTCATATTAACTAGGACACCTCTAGTTTGAAACTGTCTCTTCTAGGCACAAAATAGTCAGTTCAGGGTTGGCACTAGCCTCTCAGGGCTATTTGTCCTGGGCTGATTCCTATAGTATTGAATTGATATTTTGGTCCCCTAAAAACTGTCATCTGCCCTGGATCACCATGGACCCTATTCTTGTCTCTGGTTGTGAGGTCCCTACTCTCTGACATCTGCTTGTCCTGAGTTCTGCTCTTCTTCTGTTCCCTAGACCTGTTAATACCTATAACAGAATGTTGCAGTAGGATTTTTCAAAGTCACAAGAATGCTATAGATGCTCCTTAACTAAGTAAGTGCCAGAGTAGAACTGCATATTTAAGGGAGAAGAATAAAAAAAAGGAGAGTAATCTTTCACTCAAATTGAAATTGTAGGAAGGAGTCAAAATGCTGACAGGAGAGGATTTGGTGAAGAGATTTCCTTTAGAGAATGTTATGCTAAACCTTGCATTAGTCAGGTTTCTCCAGGGAAACAGGACCAATATGATATGTGTATGTGTATGTGTATGTGTATGTGTGTGTGTGTGTGTGTGTATATGTATGTATATATATGAAGAGACTTAAGAAATTGGATCATGCAGTTGGGGGTGGCTGCTAGGAAGGCCTACATCTGGGACCTCTGTGGACTTTTGGACATCACTCACATCAGAAAGAGCTAGAGGAGCCTGAGTAAAGGCAGAGAGAGCTCCCGAAAGACTACATTTTGGAAATAACTACATGTCCACTAAAGGCCAAACAGATAATGCATCTTTCCCATGGAGCAATTTTGGGCCACAGCAAGATCAGACCTGTCTCTGAAGTGCTTTAGGTTCTGCCCAGGAGGAGGGCAAAGAGCTCTGACTGTGAAAGTCTGTGTAGTAGAGTGGCCACTGGGGAACCACACTGAAGGAGAAATCTTATCCATGTCATTGGAAGCGCCCAAAATGGAAGGAGGCTTTGAAATGCCCAGAGAAGTACCCCATTTAAATATCTGCCAAACTAAGAGGGTATGAAGCTGCTTTATTATGTTCATTCCCTGTGGGATGTAGTGCCATGATGAACACTTCTTGCACTTCTCTGAGATGCTTCTGGCTTCCTCAGCTATACCCACGGAAATGCGCCCCCGCCAGTGTTCTTCAATTCCGACAACATGTGTGGATATTTCTGTACCCTTTTCATCCTGAAGGTTGTAGATTGCTCATCTTTCTCTTTCTTTCTTCCTTCCTCCCTCCCTCCCCTCCTTCCTCCCCTTCCTCCCATCCTTTCTTTTCTTCTTTCTTCCTCCCTTTTTTTTCCTTCCTTCCTTCCTTCCTTCCTTCCTTCCTTCCTTCCTTCCTTCCTTCCTTCCTTCCTTCCTTCCTTCCTTCCTTCCTAGTATTGTAAAAGTTCTTTGTTCATCCTCCTTTCTAGCAGGAATTTTTGTCTTTATGTCACAGTGGATTCTTTTTCTACTCCTTATTAGTGATATAATATAATGCAAGAAAAGGATGCAGGGAACCAAGTGTATTTTAGCAAAACCAAAAATATTTAGGGAGATTATCTTATGGTCGTTTCATCAGAAAAGTTTCTCTCCTTTGTTCTGCTGTGTATTAGAGTGGCCAGTGGAATTTCATGGACTTGCCTTGTTTGTGGATGTTTGGATAGAGCCCTTATTGCACTAAGAACCTTAACTCAGCCTCCTACATTACACAGCCAATTTCTTCCTTTATCTAGTTACAGATCCCTTTTATTCTTCTTTTCCTTTTTTTGTACTTAAAAATCATAAGGTTACTTTTCCAGCCTGGATTAAAGAAGAATTATAATAACCCTATTTTGGTGTTTTGTTCCCTTTCTTATACATTGCTTGTACACCCCAGGGTCAGTCCACGGTCCTTTGGAGTCAAAGGAATGGATCCATTGCAAAATAACTATAGTAAACTCTGTTTAAAGGTACATGAGGGAAATAAAATCTTGATTTTCACCCATGAATATTCAATCATGGTGATTTCTAATAACTTCACCATTTTGTCTCAATAGACAGTGGAGTGATTTTCTTTTTTCTAATGGGGGTGTTGGAAGCATATTTTCAGTAAAGATTTTAATTGTGTAATTTGATTTTTAAAAATAGGATGCTAGATGTAATATCTATATATGCATTTTCATTAAACATTCTTTTCAATCAGATATATTTAAAGATTCTTGTTTGGGTTAAGTCAGATTTGTCAGCTCTTCAATCAGTTTGTAGTACATTGTAAAAGAATATACTCAAAACAGAGCTAAGCTGTCAAGCTGTGACAACTTTGAATGAGGAAGATTTCAAAAATTATGAGTGAGATATTTTAAATGTCTCCTTGACATCCATAGCACTATTCAAAATACTTCATCAGAGGCATGTGCTTTAAAAATGTACTTGAAAATTAATGTGAGGAGTGCAATTTGTCAGTCTTTGTCTTAGCAAACGCATCACTGACAGTCACAGAACATTTACAATAATACAGCACTGAATCTCTACACCTAGGTGCTGCTGGGACAGGGAAGAGATGGAGTGACCTATTCAAGGGGCAGTTAGAAGGGCCTCAAGCAAAGCAGAAACATAAGAGGCTTGATTCCAAGTCCTGTTGATACCTGTTCGAGCCGGTGGCGAATGGCAAACTCCATTTGTCCTTTGCCAGGAGGATTGTGTGATTTAGTGATTCCTCAAAGGAGCCATTTCATCCTTAGCTGTGAGTCAGGGACATGAGCTATTTGTCCTGACCTCAGCTCATAATAGGGAAGGCTACGGCAAAGAGACAAAGCCATGGCTATTTATTTTAAATAAGTCTCTTAAGGGGTGAAGAAAAATCACAGGCCTGGGGCTGTCCTACCTTAGCTTCTTCTAAATTTAAGGAAACCTTTCCAACACCTGACCTGTAAGAACCCTCCAGGGACACTGCTTAATTGGTGAAGGGGCTTAAGAATGGATCACATTGAGCCATAGACTTTCATATTTCTTTTCACTGCTTCTCAGTACCTGTCAAATGCATGTGTTGTATGCTTATCTGTTGTCAGAGTTTAAGAAATCCAGGTGGGGAGGACACACTGCTGGATACTGAAGAGAAAAACTTAAAAAAAAAACTAAAGTTCATCCTGTCTTCCATTTGCATAGTGTCTCTGTCTTTTAAGTTGCACCAAAGGGAAATCCAAAGCAAAGATTCACAACAGTGTCACAGAACCCATACTTAGGAATGTTGGGGTCCAGGACTCTAAAGAAACGCAGGTGGCTGCTGCCTCTTGGACCATTGTGGCTTCTCTTCTGTGTGTCTTCCTTTCTTCCTGTCTCTCTAGAAAGAAGAGGAGGTGCTTCAGTAATGGAGAATGGCCAACAATATTAGATGCTTCTGAGGCATCATAGTACAATAATAGGGGCTGTGCAAACAAATAGCTTTTGGGCTTAGTGACAAGGGTGACCTTAACGAGAGCTCTTTCAGTGGAGTGGGGAGGCAATAAGCCATAATGGAGTGGGCTGAGAAGTGTGTGAGAGGTAAGAATGTGGTAGCAAGACAACTATTTGATACTTTACATATTCTTATTGTCCCATAGCTAACCAACTAGGTAAAAAGGGCTTCAGAAAGATCCAGTACTTTACATGGGATTATGTATCTAGTGAGTGGCAGACACAAGATTCAGACAGTTAAATGTCTGCCCTGCAGGGTTGAGTTCTTACCTGTGGTTAATTTTCCTACCACTTTCATCAGGGCCATGGATATGTGGTTATTTATGGTCCCAGGGCATGCTGAATATATTTGTGACCACCAATACCGTACTGAAGAGATAGCTGCCGTGTTTTGCTTAGGCTCACAAAAATATGACAAAGCACATGGAGGAAGTTTGTATTCTTAATCCAGTTATTAAGGTAGACTTACTATCACATAATTGTCTAATTTGTTCCAACCATCCAATATCACTTGCAGTAAATATACTATTTCGGTGGCCTATTGTCCCTTATCAGGACACTGTAATGATACAGTATTTTGCTATTTGACTTGTACATTCTATCTGTGGCTTTTAGAATAAAAGAATAATAGAGACAATTAGTTCTGCTAAATGCATCTTGGAGCCATGTGTTAACTTATCTATGGATTTTCTCCTTAGATGTTTAAATATTCCCCCTGCAATTTAGGTTTCATCAAACAAAGGAGATCTGATTTAAGATAATTCTCTTGGTAAGAAAGCAATTGCTGCTGCAATCTGCCATTCACCCAGAGCCATTGATCCCAGGATAAACATCCATTTATCAGAGAATTCAAAATAAAACACAACATATGCTGTCGTTTATAACAAATTGATGGGTAGAATTCTGCATTCTTCCTAGGTTCTCCTATCAAGCATGGTTTCATTCATTTGGTGAAAATTATCATAAAATGTCAGTTTTGTCTCCTTTTGCCATTATTTTAAATTAAAACTACGTGCTGGTTATTTAATTTATTTTTTTATAAAGTCAGTCCATTATCTTAATCTCATTGTACTATTATGTTTATTTATAGTTGTCTTTTCAAAGCATTATTATTAGGATATTCAACTGCGGTCTCTTTTATGAGCCACTCCATCCTTTGGAGCTGTTGAGTCCACAGTGTGCTGGTAGGTGCTTGGGAGAAGTTCAGGCATCTGGATTGTTACTTTGGCCTTGTATGGTGACCTGCTTACAGCAACTATATAATCATCTTCTGAAAGCTGTGGTACAGGTATAAAGAGGTTGTGGCCATGAAGACATGCTTTTCATTATCATTGTTATTGAGTTTTGCAATCTGCACATAGCAGACAAAATGACCATGAGATGATAATTAAGTGGTCTCTTTATTATTTCAGAAAGGAAAAAAAGTTCACAATTCTGGTGATTGCATACCCTTCGAATTGGAGATTAAAAAAACAACAAAATAAAAAAATCATAAACACTTGTGTGAACACAGATTCCCTCCTTTCATTTTCTAAATGTGGATGACATTTTTTTTCTTGAATAATGAGTGTCTTGTAGGACAAGAGGCTCTTGGCTGAAGGTTGGCATTAAAATACTTGCTATCTAACAGCAGTATAAGCAGATTGTACAAAGGAGACCACTGTTTAATCACTGAAGTTCAAAACCAAGGTTTCTCTCTGCGAAGGGTGTTTGGAGCCTCTAAAAAATGCAACAGATGGGTACTTCAAATTTAAATTCTTTTGATAATGATTAAGGATTTTCTGCTTAAAAATGATGAAAATAAAACTTTCCCTGACAGCCTTTGAAGATGACAGGAGAAGATCTATCAGGAAATTATAAATTTTTTGTGGGTTTCATTTTAAAGTAAATGGTTTTTGCTTCTCTGTACTATATGATCTGACTTTTCTGCATTTTAATAAAAGTTTTCACTTGAGCTCACATAAAACTCAGAAAGAAGCAATAGTTATAAATAAGAATGTATGCATTATTTCTTGTACTTTTACTAAATTGAAAAACTTGAAAAAAATATTTAATCTCTGGTGCCAAAAAAATAGAGATGGTCCCAACCGAACTATTTAATTATTTATCTTTATTCTCTTAGTCATTGTATAGAAAGTTACCTCCTCAAGCAAATAAAACCTACCAGTCAGCTACCTGACACCATGCTGATCTTCATTTAGTTGTCTGCTAGTTTTCTCATATCTAATCTGGATGGGATTATGTAAAATTCCATAAACATCAACAACCACGAATATATTTTGTTAATTCCTAATTTTTTTAAGGAGAGGGAGAGAGAGCACACTCTTCCATGTGGGGGAGGAGCAGAGAGAGAGAGAATCCTAAGTAGGATCCATATCTCTCTTTTTATGTTTAAAAATTTTTTTAAATTTTTGACAGAGAGAGAGAGTCAGTGAGCAGGGGAGGGTCAGAGAGAGAGGGAGACACAGAATCTGAACCAGGCTCCAGGCTCTGGGCTAGCTGTCGGCACAGAGCCCAATGCCTGGCTTGAACCCACAAACCCTGAGATCATGACCTGGATGCTTAACTGACTGAGCCCCCATAGTGCCCAAGCAGGCTGCATATCAATGTGAAGCCCAATGTGGGACTCTAGCTCACAATCCTGAGATCATGACCTGAGCCAAAGCCAAAGGTACGACACTTAACCCACTGAGTCACCCAGGTGCCCCTGTTCCTAATAAGTTTTTAAGTTGCTTTCCCATATTTAAGGAATTGTTTTGAAAATTTCCACTGTAGTAGGCCCTACAGTGCAGGTTTTAACATGCAGAGGAAAGCTGTTTTGAACATTTTCATGTTCAGTTAAGCTTAATGTATAGGCTAATATATATTTATTATAAAATTTGCCATTTGGTAGTATTTCCCTGCTTTGTTAATTCAATAGCCACCTACCCAATAAATTAACTCCATATCTTTATAGACTCTTAAAAAGCACACTGTACTATACTTCTTTGGTATGTCAAGGAAAACTTTTTACATTGTAAACTATCAACAGTTATTGATTGGACTAGAGAAGGTTGAGGAATTTTGGAATGGCAAATTTGTACTAAGTATAAATGAAACATTGTATGAAACCATAGAAGATTTCTTAAGCTCCGGAAGGGACTTTTTATATCATCTGTCTATTTTATAGTTCGGATGGCATACTGAATATGGATGAAAAAAATCAATATTAAATGCATTTTATTTAAATTAAAAAATATACATCATATTCAAATGCAACAGCTCAATGGTTACACTAGAACAATCTAAAAGTTGTTAATTCCACAGCATGAGGCCCTATATATGCAAAATGAGATGAAATCTACTACGCGCCAGAGCTCCAGATTGCTAGCTGCCTTTGCCGTCTGATACACGCGAGAGCGCAGTAAAATATGTGATGTGAGAAAAGAAATCAGTGGGTTTATATTATTATTTCTCCTAGGAAAGGCTACATTTCTTTGTTTATTAAAAAACTTTAGAGGTCCACTATTCGTTTTTCTTTTCTTTTTATTTTACATTATACATTCCTCTTAGAATTTAGTGGAGTTAAAAAAATTTTTTTTAGATCATTACCTTTGAGGAACTAGTCATAAATCTACATATATTAGGCTTCTTAAAGCTGCATTTGCATAACTGATTTGAAAGTAACATTTGTTATAAGCTTAAGTCTTGATGCTATTATCCCATGGCAATTAATTCCAACCCCTGTGAAATGTCAAGGATGATCTGTTTATAGTATGACCCTGGTTCTGTTCCCTTGCCAAAGTAGAAGACATTGATAAGCACTTAGGTTCTAAGAAGTTTGGGAAGAGGCATTTAATATGCCTCATGGTTATTCTTTACCCCAGTCCCCATGGGATTCAAGGCATCCTCAGCTGTTGCGTGCCTCCTTTTTCCTCTTTGACTGCTACTTTCCCATTGACTGCTACTAAGGTTCGATCCTAAAGTGCACATCTGATTATGCATCCCATGGTCCTCAAGTTCATACACTTAGAGGGGCCTTCCCCAGCCACCCTATTTACAGCGGCAGCACTCATAGCATAGTTCTCAAATGTCATACTTGGCTTCCTATTTATCCTTTCATTTATCCCTACCTGACATTATAGTCATTTGTTTGCTTTTACACAGAACAATTTTCACAGTTCCTTCCTAGAATGTAATGTCTATTAGGGCAGGAGCCTTGTTTCCTGAGAATTGTACCTGGCACATAACAAGTTCTCAATAAACATTTTTTTAAACAAATGAATGCATTTTTTAGAAGTTTATTTATTTATTTATTTTTAAGTTTTTTTTTTTTTTTTTAAATTTTTGAAAGACAGAGAAAGACAGTGTGAGCAGGGAGGGTCAGAGAGAGAGGGAGACACAGAATCTGAAGCAGGCTCCAGGCTCTGAGCTGTCAGCACAGAGCCTGACCCAGGGCTTGAACCCACGAACTGTGAGATCATGACCTGAGCGGAAGTCGGACGCTTAACCGACTGAGCCACCCAGGCGCCCCGAAGTTTATTTATTTTGAGAGAGAGAGAAAGAGCACGAGAGTGAGTGGGGGAAGGGGAGAGAGAGAGAGAAAGAGAGAGGGAGAATCCCAGGAGGCTCTGTGCTGTCAGCCTAGAGCCCAACACAGGACTTGATCTCACAGACTGTTAGATTATTACCTGAGCCGAAATCAGGAGTCAGACATGTAACTGACTGGGTCACCTGGTGCCCCCGAGTGCATTTTCTTTAAAGGCAAATTATATCTCAACATTCCCTTCAGTCTTTTGGTTCCACTGCTTTACCATAGTAGTATGTGTTACTCCCTATTTATTATCCCAAATAAAATATTTTTCTGTTTGGTGATGGTGTGTGATAAATGTATTTAATGCTTAGAGATGCCCTGGCTAAAAAATGTATTTATGAGAAATAATCAATACAAATGACAATATTTGTGTTAAGCTCTTTTTTTTTTCTGTGAAATAATTTCTTTAGAAACTTTGCTTCCTCTAATCTTTCCTATCTGTGATAAGATTATCTGTGAAATTGCTACAAGATTTGCTTGTGGTCTCTGGGTGTAGGGACCGCAGCATGAAAATTACACTAGAGTATTTTAGAAAAGTATATTGGGATTAATTTGTTGTTGTTTTTGTTCTGATCTATCAGCAGTTTAAATTCATACTAGCTTCTGCTGTGTGTGTGGGAGACCCCATAGATAATTTGTGATTTTATTTATTTATTTATTTTTAATGTTTTTTTTGAGAGAGAGGGAGAGAGAGAGACAGCACAAGCAGGGGAGGGGCAGAAAGAGAGACATAGAATCGGAAGCAGGCTCCAAGCTGTTAGCACAGAGACCAACGAGGGGCTCAAATTCACAAACTATGAGATCATGACCTGAGCCAAAGTCAGTTGCTTAATCTACTGAGCCACCCAGGTGTCCTGATAATTTGCTCTTTTAATGATAAAAGTTCTCACAATTCTTTACATGAATGTACTAACAGAGAAGACAAAATTGCCTTTTTGCCACTTAGACATGCAGGACAAAGCTGACAAATGTCATCTGGAATTTTAGATCATACAAACATACTCCCTGTGTCAGCAAGGGTATGCCTATAGGAGTTTAGCAGCTTCGTTCCAGTTTCTCCAGAAATAATGGGTTAGTTCACATAAGACAGTCTCAAGATTATTGATATAATCACAAATTGAAATGGGACCCTGAGCTCTCTGTTCACAGAAAAGCTTGCCTGGCTCTCTCTGTATTTGAAGTGATTAACAATGCTGCAGCATTATGGGAAAATGATAGGTCGATAATTATATGAAGCCACAGGAGGGAGAAACCCTTTCTAATACTGGTCTTTGAAGCCACCCAAGTTATTTGAGTCTGAGCCATTAGGGGGAAAAACAAGCAGAAAAAAGTAAGGCAAATATAAGAAAAGAAAAAATCAGAATATGTCGTAGTGGTACAGGTTTAGGGGGAGACTGTGTGCAAGAAAGAAAAAAATTGGTTTTGGCCATGAAAAGCTAATTACAGGAGGAAATATTGTTTCAGCCGTTAAACAAGCCACATAAAGTCATAGAACACTTACCTGTTCTAGGAGTAACTGTCTTCCTGTTTTTCTTATCATGTCACTCTCCTTTCTAATCTGTAATATGGAGGTAATATTTCTCACTATCTCTGTGGGGCACAATGACACAAGAAGACTACCAAGAATCTAAAATGCAGGGCGCCTGGGTGGCTCAGTCGGTTAAGCCTCCGGCTTCGGCTCAGGTCAGATCTCACGTTCATGGGTTCGAGCCCCGCGTCGGGCTCTGTGCTGACCGCTAGCTCAGAGCCTGGAGCCTGCTTCTGGTTCTGTCTCCTCTCTCTGCCCCTCCCCCTCTCATGCTCTGTCTCTCTCTGTATCAAAAATAAATAAAACGTTAAAATAATTAAAAAAAGAATCTAAAATGCTATGTAAATATTATAAACAATGATGTGGAAGAGGTTCTCCTCATTGCTATTCCCTACCCCCGACGCATGGGTGTTCATTACAACATTGGCCTGCTTAAGGCACCTGGGTGTCTCAGTCAGTTAAGCATCTGACTTAGGCTCAGGTCATAGTCTCACAGTTCGTGAGTTCAAGCCCCTCTTTGGCCCTGCACTGACATTTCAGAGCCTGGAGCCTGCTTCAGATTCTGTGTCTCCCTCTCTCTGCGTTTCTCTCTCTCTCAAGAATAAATGTTAAAAAAAAATTAACAGCATAAGCCTCCATAAAATTAGGATAGTTTAGGGCTTATGCGAGTTTCAGGATCACCTTTAAAATGTCAGGGGTGTGTGGGCCTCTGTTTTCTTCCCAGCCTTGGTCAACCACTCTGAGGAGATAGACTACAACCTCCAGCTGCCTGAGAACAATGTGGGATTGACACGCCTGCAGTCTGGCAGGTGATGTGAATGCAAACTGGCAGCCCAATTCCCTTCCTGACCACTTGGTGCCACTCTAGCTTTAAGAACTGCTTAGCCACAGACAAATCTGGGAAACCGCTTTCTCCTAGGTTGGCTTCTGTGGTTTCAAAGACAGTCATTGTTTTGAAGAAGGTCATTTGGAGAGTTCGATGGCTGATGTGATTAGAATGTGTACAGCGAGTCGCATTCCAGGTGCTTTGTGTGCTAACACTTAGGTGTTATTACCAGCATTAATTATCCAAGGGACATGTAGCAAACACAGGTGGGCCCTTGTTGGTTCATTAAAAAGGCAAGGCTCTGCAGAATGCAAACCACCAGGTAGCCACCCAGGCCTTTTAACTTGGAGTTTAATGTGGGAAGAGGCTGGTGCTCATCAGACCTAGACTACTCATAGATTCGACGTTATAAAAAGAAAATTTGTTCAGTTTTTTAGTTCCATCCCACTGTATGTTACACACACACACTGAAATCAGGAAGCAATGAAATCAGAAAGGGTTCAGAAACAGACACCCCTGTAGTAAAAACAGGAAGGGCCTGAAAATGCTGTTGAGTATGCTTCTTAACATGATGTTTTGTTTTCTCTCCCCATCTCCACCCTCTTTACTTGCATAACTTTTTATTTATCAATAAAAAGGACCCTTTCCTTTAGAGAAAGAACCTTCTTTCATCCGAGTTAACTACCTCTGGTGATATCCAAAATGTTACCCACATGACATGTTATTCAAAGGACACATCTTCATCTCTTTCCCCACCTCTCTTTTTCTTCTGGGACCACAAAGGATTCAAGGAAGGAATCTGTGCATAGGTGTTTACAGCTTTGAGATGACTTTCTCAATTGGAGGACATTGCAGCACTTAGCTGAAGGTCCTGTGTTCTGTTTTAACGGGAGCTCAGGAGGGGGGCTTGCCTACTTCTGAAGATGCTATTGAGAGCAGTGCTTTTCTGACTCATTAATTTGGAAAGGCAAGAGAAAGCTGCCATTAAGAAATGTCTTTGCTATTAATTGCATGTAAAATTTCAAGTTGTTTTTTTCCCTGACAAATGTGTAGAAAGTGCTTTGCCTTGTTTATGTAGGGGTACTTCTGTGGACTTAGCGTGAGTGGAGCTGTCCCTAGGCAAAATTGAGTGGCTGGCAAAATCTTTTTCTGAGCCATTTCTGATTTCTTTGCTTAGTTTTCCCTTCTCTGAGCTTAAACCTTTTTTCTGTTTCCCCTTAAAACTTATTAGTTTTAAATTTAATTGCCGCTGGATTTTGGCTTACCAACTTTGGGTTGTCCTTGGGTTTGGGGATCTGGGAGCTCTGTTAGGATCCTGAATCTGCCATTTCCTTGCTATGTGAATTTAGGCAAATTATTTAACTTTCTTTCACTTCAGGTCCCCATCTGGAAGAAGGGCTTTTTTGAGCAATAAATGAAACACCACTTATAAAGCTGGGTCTGGCATCAGAAACATCAAGCACTTAAGATGCTTGTTAAAAATGAAGACTTTCTGAATATTATTCTAGACTACTGATTCAGAATCTTGAGAGAAAGGCCAAGGAATCTGTACTTTTAAAAGACCTCTTATACTCAGTAAAGTCTTAGAATTCCTGGCTTAAGGAATAAATCATCTGAAGAACAACTGTTGTTCTGAAAGGATCAGGGGAAAGAACATAACAAAAAGGAAGGGATGAGTAACTGAAGAACCCAGGCATCACTGTTGTTTTGTTGAGGAGAGATTTTGGGGCAACTATAGGGTCTGATTTGATCAGGACTGTCCTGAATCCTATGCAGAATGGAAAATGTGGACAATTTAGTCAGGATGTTGCTGGGGTAAAGTATGCAGTGTCTTCTTTCTAAAGTGAAGATGCTAAATGGATGTAATTTGTTATATTTTTCTTTGTTTTGCCTTGGGTATCCACATGTGTGTAATTAAGGCAGGGTTTCCTCCCCCTCTGTTTCTGCTGGTTAGCCAACTCTTCACTAGACTGTCGACTCTACGAGGGCAGACATCATGTTTTGCTCTTTTGGGGTTTCAGGGTCTAGTACAGAGCGCACGTATAGGGTAGGCATCTAGTTAATGAGGGCATGAGTTGGGTAGGAAAATGGTTTCTTAACCTCTAACACATACCAATTAACCTCCCCTTTTTTCTCTTCTGTTCACATTCACACACACACTTAAGGTTTAATCATATCCAGGTTCCTTGAGTAATAGAATCATTTGGGGCAGGGGCCGCGCTGACACTCTAGATGCAGCTAGGTCATCTAAAAATTAGGGACGACCAGATATATGGAATACAGATTTTAAGGGAAATTAATTCAGTATTGGCTTGCTGCTGGGCCATCATTCTAGTTCAGATCATCTAGGAGATTAAAGGCCCACTGACCCAATACGAGCCTGATTTGCAGAGCTTATTGACCATGTGGAAAATTGAGCGATGGAAAGCGAGTTGCTCCCTGTTGGGCTTTGCTGTTGACTCCAGTATTTAATGCCTGCTCAGAACATTTTAAGAAGTGACAATGGAAGGATTGTTTTGGACATAGTTACTATTTCCCGGAGGCATTCACAACTGTCTGGTTTTTCTCAAAATTCAGTGTAATAGGAGAAATGCAGATTTCTGGGCCCTCCTCCAGATCAAACCTACAATGTGACTCAGGGCATAAGAAAAATCAACTGAATTTGGTTTGAATGAAGCTGTTCATGAGTTCCAGGCCATCCCAAGTTACCCCCACTCTGCCTTCCTGGGTACTAAGGGGAGCCATATCTGATATCCATAATGTACTTACTGGTCTCCATATGTAAAACTGTGGCACAGGAGTAAGTGTATTCTTTGGTCTATAAAACCTGTAGCCTTTGACATCAGGATTCTGCCTTGTCGCTTCTTGCATAATCAAGGACCACATAAAAACTTTTTTCACTAACATTTTCTTTTTTTAGAGCAGTTTTAGGTTCACAGTAAAACTGAGGGGAAGGTTCAGAGGTTTCTCACATACCCCTTGCTGGGCACATGCACAGCCTCTTCCATTACCAGCATCTCCTACCAGAGTGGTACATTTGTTACAGCTGGTGAACCTACATCCCCACATCATTATCATTAGTTTACCTTGGGATCCACATTTTTGAAGCTCATTTGCTTCTCCTGTAAGAGTTTGAGGGAGAGAACTTCTCTCCTGTGCTCTGGACATTCCTATTTCCATGTTTTAAGTAGGTAACAAGAAGAATTTTGTAGATTTTTGTTGTTAACTTTGAACACTTTTGGTTAAATGGGCTAGAAGCCATTCTTACTTGTTCGTTTAGTTTAGTGAGTCTCAAAATGTCCCTAAGCCAGCAGAATCAGCATCCCTGGGGGAATTTGGTAGAAATGTCAATTCTTGGGCCTTACCCCAGACATGTTAAATCAAATGCTGGGGTGAGGCCCGGCAACCTGTATTTTAATCAGTGCTCAAATGGTTCTAATGCTGCTATAGTTTGAGTCACTGGACTTTCGGGAAATGTTTCTCATTGGCTTAAAATTTTAATGAGCACTAATATGGCTGAGTGGACAATCTTTCATACAGTGGCATTTAAGCAAAATAGAAAACGACCAGTCTGAGGCTCTGTGTGGCAAGATCAGGGCAAGACAGTACCAGGGAGCTGGTATGTCACAGTCACATTTAGTTTTTTGCCTAGGGCTGACCCTATGTATATGTTAGAAAAAATTTCTTAACCTCTGGTTTCATGGTTGTTGTTTGTACACTTGGGCAATCATGAGAATCCTACTTCAGGGGGCTGTTGAGGAGTTAAATGAGGCTGCAGGTTAAGTGTCTCTTGCATCTGGTGTAAGGTAGGTATTCAGTGATGATCCTTTTGCTTCCCCGCCCTGAACCATGTGTGAGGACCCTAGACTGTAAGGCCAGGGAGGGACAGGACCTGCATTTCATAGGGTCCTCATAGTTCTAGCAACTAGCACAGTTCCTGGCCCAGAAACTTGCTCAAAAATATTGGTCGTATAAACAAATATGAATCAGTCAATGCAAAATAATGAATGAGAGCAGTTTTATTTGGAATGTTGACTGATACAGTATAAATGTGAGGAAAATTTGACTTTTTGAGACAAAGTTTAGACCTAGTCTAAGACATTTAAGGGCCAATTCTGAAGTTCAAATCACACCTGGAGACAAGAGGGGGAGGAAGAGAAGTAAGGGTGGGGTTTGAGGAGCCCCATTCCCAGCATGTACAGGCTCTGCTTGATCACAACCATTCTGCAACAGCCCAATTTCCTCCTCTCGGCACCTGGCCTTGCAAATCTCCTGGGGCGACTCTGCCCGCCTAGAGGAAGCAGGTGGGCATGTGGGCGTGGCCTGGCCCCTCGCTCCTCCTCGCCGCAGGAAGCGGCTGTGTCACGTGGCACCTGGTGCGCTGATGCCCTGTGTCCGCTGAGTCTCCCTTGGTGGAGCCTGAAGGATTGATGCGGAAGTCCCTTCCGCACTTCCCTAAGCATAGTATGATGATCCTGGACCAACTGCGTGGACCGGGAGAGCAGGCCTAGCTTACCCTATCATCCTGATTGTCAACAGACACCATTTTAGGGCCCATCAGGCTGTTTTGGCTGCTTGAGGTAAGTTCTTTTAAAATTCTTTCAGGAGTTTACCCAGGAACTTTCAGCGGAGATAGAAGGTGTTAATAAAACAGCATTTTGTCATTTTCTTGAGTTCATGTGTACAGTAAAATTAATGATACTAGGAGAAGAAGAAGTCAATTCTATGGGAAGCAACAGAGCTTATACAAATGCTAAAAACTCTCAAAGCCTTTGAAATCGGGTACAGAGAGGTCAATGGCGTGCTTTTCTCACATTTACAGTATGCTAGTGTAAGGACCAGGTCTGAACCAAACTGACTCCATGACAGGCTTCAAGTTTCCCCTCTGACCTTGGAGTCCTAAATGTCAGTTTCTCAGAATCATTAGACAATAAAAGGGCACAGAGTGCTCAACCAGGGACCACCCTAGTAACACCCAATCAGAAGCGGCCAGCTAGAATGCTTAACATTCCAGTAGGATACTGGCAGGCCTAGAGATAGAAGCTATAGATAATCACTTATTGCTTAAGGCTAGTTACACCCTACGTGGGGGTCCTGGGCCCACTCTGTAATTGGTTAATACTCTAAATGTTGTGATGGGGTCCCGCCAAAAGTAAGGAACACTCTGGACAATGTGTATGGTTAAAGTTACTGCCAATATAAAGTTAGGCGATAATGATTGGATCACGGTACCTGTGTCACAATTTCCTGTAACCCCTCCCTTCCCAAAACCCATAAAGGCCCTACCCTGTCTTTGTTTGGGGTTCTCAGCATGGATCTACTGCACTGGTGAAGTCTGTGAGCCGGAGCTAATAAGCCTGTAATAATAAATGCCCTTTGCTTTTGCATGCATGACTCTGTCTCCCTGGCGGTCTCTGGTTTTTGGGGACGATATTAAAATCTTGGGCATAACTGGGTTTTTTTGGAATAGAGTGTAAACTTTTTGAATGACTGAAAAAACATTAGGGCCATTTTTTGTTTGTATCATTGCTTCAAAACTGCATAAAAAATAAAATGAAACTGTTTGAAAAGTTTCCTATTACTTGCTAGGAAGCAGCACTTACTTGAAGATTTTTTTTTTTGTCCGCAGTCTGTTGAGGTATAATTTCATAAAATACAATTCAGCCATTATCATGTAGAGTTTGAGTTCGGTAACTGTGTACGGTGGTGTAACTACCATCACAGTCAAGATATGGGAACATTAATCGCCCTGAGTTTTCTTAGGACTGGGCACTCATCCCTGATCCCCATCCTCAAGCAACCACTGATCTGATGTTTATCGCTGCAGTTTTTATTGCTGTATTTAGAATGATTACATTAAGTGGACTTTTATAGTGTGTGGTCTTCTGTGTTTGACTTTTTCGCTTGGCACTATGATTTTAGAGATTTGTCCGTGTTATAGGTGTTGTTATTTTGTGCCTTCTTATGGCTGAGTAGTATTCCATTGTATGGATATACTGCCTGTTGATGGGCATTCAGGTTGTTTACAGCATTTGGCTGTTACAAATATAGTGGCTTTGACCATTTGTGGACAAGAAAAAACACTGAGGCACTACAAGCACTTTTCGTATCATTAAATATAAGGACAATAGGGGTTTCCCACTAAAATATAAGGGCAATTATATTAGTATAGGAGTTAATAGATTCTGTACTTCAAGTTATGAAGGATAATGTAGAGATCTATTGCTGAAAAGGTTTAGAATAGAAGCCAAGATAGATCAGCTTTAAAATGCTTTCCCCCCTCCTTTGGTTTTCTAATGATCCATTTGTTTTTGACTCTCTTTAAGGGTTGCCAAAAAAAAAAAGTAATGAAATCCTGCCTTAAATTCATATTCTCCTTTTCTTCTTTGTCTTCATTTTTGTAACCATCGTCTCTTATTTGACTTCTAACTATATGCCAGCTGCTCTAAACACCTTATCAACTTTATCAAGTTAATATTTTTAACAACCATGTTGTTACCACCCCTTTTACAAATGGAAAGGCTGAGACTCTGAAATGTAAGTAATATTAGCAAAGCCAGGACTAGAACTCATGGCTGATTTCTCAGCCTATGATCTTTCTACTATAGAACTTGGTACAGAGAAACTTCTTTACATTTGTTTCTGGCTGGATGTGATTACCAATTCTCCTACCCTTAGCAATTTAGGTGAGCTTACAGGACTCTTAGAAGACGTGCAGGTGGAAAAGGAATGAAGAAAGAATTCCCAGAGCATAAGCCACTGGAGAAGGGAGAATAACTTTTCTTCTAAGAAGTGGATGTTCGAATATCAGGATGGATAAAACTTAAAAGAGAAAGGCTTTGGTGATCTTGGAATTGGATGAACAAATGCCCTCAGTGCTCTTTGCTGTTTTCTAATTACCTCTTAGTTACTTCTATTCTGGGTTCCACGATTTGAGCTTAATTTTTTCCTGGCTTCTGACATTGCCTGTGCTTTCTCCTGTCCCTTCATTCATGGAAACTTGAATTGTCTTTCAAGCTGTTTCTGACCAGTGTAGGCAAAAGTGATTTCTCCTCTGAGTTCATGATTCTGTTTGACATTTATTAGGTACTTAATTACATATTGCCTTATGGTAGCAATAAATTACTTAAATAAGAGCTATTTAAAATTGGATAAGTGTTATATTGTTCCTCAACCACAATTGGATTGTAAAGATCCCATTAAAAAGTAGCAAGCATTTAAAATAACAATAAAAATGAAATAATAGCTAATATTTATTGAAAACATTTACTATGTATCATTATTTCATCTATTTTTCATATGAATTTTATGAGATGGATACTATTATTATTATTCATGCTTTATAGATGAGGAAATGGAGGCTTAGAGAGATTAATTTGCCTGTGTTGATATAGCTGGAAAATAGAGTCCAAAAGGGAAAGTGAAAACATAATCCTATCATCCAACAATAATTATGTACTCTTAAATTTTAAATAGACTGAGGACAGAGACTTTTTAAAATAATCTTAAAGTACTTAACAAAGTGGTAGTCAAATAATGAATATTCAAGGTACCTTAATTGAATAATCAAGTGCCATCCACAAAAATACCATTGAATAAACTTACAAAATAGTTGAATTATATTTTCTTGACTTATCTGTTTGATTTGGCTTCCCCTTTTCTTCTTGCACAGCTGACTGTCTAGAATGAAGTTTTCTACCTACTGCTGTCAAAGACTGTTATGGAGCAATTCTAGTCATAGGAAAAAAATCACACTTCCATGGCCCTGACCTTTACCTTTTTGAAAGAAACCAGACAGGATAAATTCTCTTATTTTCTTAAGTAAAGCTTCTAGGTTCTAACAAGTTGCATTTTAGAAAAATTTTGTTCAGCTTTAGTCCCTTGTGGGTTCTGTAGCTTTGACCAGATTTTTCTTTACTGTTGAATTCTTGGTCTTGTATAATAAGAAAATTCATGCTTTTCTCTGGATCCTTCCCTTTCATTTTTCTTAGCCTTTACTCAAAATGTTTGTTATACCAGTAATCCTGACTGGGAGTGCCACAGAAAGTAGTGGCTGAGGGCTTGAGATTTTGGATTTTCAAATACCCAATTTGGGCAGGTTATGTAACTGCCTGAGGTAAGTTACATAATTGCCTCAGTTTTCTTATCTGGAAAATGGAAATAATAATATTATCTTCCCTACACAGACATTCTGAGGATTTTATTTGAAAGACCTTGCATCTAAGATTCTTAGCATAGTGTCAGATTAATGTTTAAACATAAGAAAGGCTTTCTTTTCCCCAAAATATCTTCTAGCAGATTGAATGGCATTTAAAAAAAGTTCTTATGAAGCCTCTCTGAAGGGATACATTGTAAAAAAAAAAAGTGTCAGAGTTTGGGGAAAATATGACCTACGTGAACGTTAGTGACTTAAAGGGATCCTCTGCCATGATAGCCTTAAAAAAGAAGCAAAAAAAAATTTAACACAGTTGTAGGAATTGTTGCTGTAGGTTTGTCCTCACAATTTTAAATACTGTATGGCACTGTAAACAAAACTTTTAAAGAGTCTTTAAGAAAGAAAAATTCTGCGTTTGGGTTTGTGGACATTAGGAATATACTCCTATTGGGGCGCCTAAGTGGCTCAGTCGGTTGAGCGTCCGACTTCAGCTCAGGTCCTGATCTTGCAGTCCGTGAGTCTGAGGGCTGTATTGGGGTCTGTGCTGACAGCTCAGAGCTTGGAACCTGTTTCAGATTCTGTGTCTCCCTCTCTTCTCTGCTGCTCCACCACTCACACTTTGTCTTTCAAAAATGAATAAACGTTAAAAAAAATTTTTAAAAAGGAGCATATTCCTACAGGATGATGAGAAGAGTAAATGCCCTAATATAATGCTGATGACTATTTCAGGCATGGGTAGTATTGTTATCAATTGCATTTGCACAAATTCAGACAATTTAGGCAGAAGAGAACGTGATGAACTCAAGAAAACTGTTAAGGTATCTCAGAGTGTGAATCCAGGGCTGATGCAGACACGCTGACAAAGATGCATGTGAAGAACATGAATAAAATTGTTTCAGGCAACGTCAAGGTAGTAAAGAGTAATTCTGAGTTAATGTATTTCACATAAAAGTTTGAAGAATCAATCATTAGAAGTAAATAAGTAAGTCTTCTATCTTCATGTAGAAGTTTATATGCTTAAGTTGGCTACAAACATTGTAGGAGTCTTTTTATTTAGAAAAAGGGGCAAATGCTATTCTGGGTCACCATCTATTTTGGTAGACATGATAATAAGTTCTAAAAAGTAAGCCATAATATTATTAGTAACAATATATATTTTTAAAAGACTAGATTTTAAAAGTAATCAACTTGATAATTTGAAATAGTTCATTCAGGTTTTTTTTTTATTTTGTCCATACAAGCACTTTTTTCCCTCTTAGTTTTACCATTACCTCTTCTATTGATCTTTTAAGTTATTAAATCACATCATCTTCCTTGGGCACTAGAGTCTACAGTGATGACTTCATCCTTCAAATGCAGACTGTGATTAAAATTAAAATCCTCAACAGTGTTCATTTTCCTCCATCAGAACCCAACAGCTTTAAGTACACACATACATATTTACATACTCACACAATCCTTCTTACTGGAAAACAGAAGAATGACTCAACTCAACAAACAAAATTCATAGGGCGCCTGGGTGGCTCAGTTGATTAAGCATATGACTTTGGCCTAGGTCATGATCTCCCTCTCAGTGAGTTTGAGCCCCACATCAGGCTCTGTGCTGACAGCCCAGAGCCTGGAGCCTGCTTCGGATTCTGTCTCCCTCTCTCTCTCTGCTCCTCCCCCACTTATGCTTTGTCTTTCTTTCTCTCTCCCCCTTTCTCTCAAAAATAAATAAACATTAAAAAAAAGTTAAACCACAAAGTTCATGATTTATTTCATGGTAGAATTTTATTCATAATTTTGCTTAGCATATGTTGTGAGCCTGGTACAGTTTTAAAAATCATGTAATCATTATCCTGTTTAATTCTCACAACCACTTTCTCTTACTACTATAACTCCTTTTAAAGATGAACAACTGAGGCACAGAGAGGTTGAGCAGTTTTTTCTAGGTCGCATAGTTAATAAGCTGCAGAGTCAGAATTTGAACTCAGAATCTGACCTCAGAGTCCAGGCCTAAATTTAACGACTTTGATTTGGCCTTCACTGGCTAGGTGCTTTTGTTTATGCTTATGTAAAGGAAGTAAAGTTTTTATAATAACAAAAAGTAATACCTGCTGATCATTAATGACAATAGAAAATATTGAGTTGAGGAACACCTGGGTCGCTCAGTGGTTAAGTGTCCTACTCTTGGTATTGGCTCAGGTCATGATCTCAGATTCATGGATTGGAGCCCTGTGTTGGGCTCTGTGCTGACAGTATGGAGTCTGCTTGGGATTCTCCCTCTCTCCATCTCTTTCTACCCCTCCTCGACTTGTTTTCTTTCTCCCTCTCTCTCTCTTTCTCTTTCCCTCTCTCCCTCCCCTTCCCCCTCCCTCTCTCTCTCAAAGTAAAAAAAAATAAAGTTAAAAAATATTAAGTTGTTAAAACCTCAAGCAATGGTAAAAATGATAAAATTCATAACTATAGTTTGCCCTCACCTACCAGTTTCCACAGAGATAGCTACCATTAAAGTTTGTTATAGATTATTTCAGATAATATGTGCATATACAGTGACATCACTGTAAAAACAGTGACTTGAGACTAACTTAGTTATGTGTTATGGATTTCTTTCCATGAAAGATGTGTGTCTAACTTAATTTTTTTCTAGTTATGAATATATCATATATGGCATGAATATATCATAATTTGTTTGATTAAAATCAACTATTCATTGATATTTAGATTATTTGTAATAGTGGGAAAATAAGAAAGTAGTGTATGGAAATGAGTATTCTCACCTTTCCCATCTCTGTAAATACAAATTTCATTTTTCTAGTGTAGAGCCCAAACATGGTGTTGTCCTTGATACCTCTCTTTCTGTAACACTTGATGTCTAATTCACCAGTAAATCCTGCTGATTTTATTTTTTAAATATATGCGATAGTGACCATTTCTCTGCATCTCTTACCATCATCATTTGGCCCAGGCCGTCATTGCCTTGTATCTGGATGATTGTCGTCATCTTCTAGCAGTCTTTATACTTCTAAGAGTAATCCTCTAGAGGCACTTGGGTGGCTCAGTTGATTAATCATCTTAACTTCTGCTCAGAATATGATCTCCGGGTTTGTGAGTTCGAGCCCTACGTTGGGGCTCTGTGCTGACAGCATGGAACCTGGAGCCTGCTTCAGATTCCGTGTCTCCTTCTCTCTCGGCCCCTCCTCCACTCATGCTCTGTCTCTCTCTCAAATATAAATAAACGGTAAAAAAAAAAAAAAAGGAATCTTTTAAAACTCAGATAAAAATTACTCTTTTCAAAGCCCTTCAGTGATTCCCCCTCTAACTCACTATATTCCAAAGTATTTGCCGTGGTCTTTAAGACTCCCTGTGAGCCAGCATCTTACTGTTTTTCTGACTTTGACCTCTACCACTCTCCCTTTTATTCACTGCACACCAGCCACATTAAAATATTCACTACCTTTTGAATGTAATAAACACAATTTCTCCTTAGAGTTTCGAGTTTGTTGTTTTCACTGCCTAGAAGCCTTCAAGCCTCTCCCTCTTCCCCCATATTTGTCTGACTCACTCCTGCATTTCTTCTTTAGGTGTCTGTTCAAATGTTGCCTTTTCATATTCGTCAAATGAGTGTTGAATGAACATATCTTTATCCACTTAAATAAATGCTTATGTCAAACAAATTTCTAGAACTGGGATTGCTTACTTTTGCACTGAGCGCAATTGTTCTTTATTAAAAAAAACCCTTTGTTATTGAACTTCCCCCTTCACACCCATGCCTATTTATTTTAGTATTCTCATGCCCCTCTTCAAAGTGGTTCTGTGGGTCTGTCACTGTTTCTGCTGTGGAAGGCTGGCTTGCTTTCCCTCCCTCCTGGGAGCTCTGGAGGAAAAGCAGGCACTAGGCAGCTGGTCTGATCCCCATGGGTCTCTTCACAAGGCTGTGATTTCAGGAGTGACCTTGGGGTATGACTGAGTTGTCATTAAACAATTTAATAGATGAAAGAATTTCCTCTTCATACGTCAGCCACATTTATTTTTCCCCAAATGTATGGCACTAAATTGTAAATATTTAATACCACAAAGTTGCAAAAAAGATCTGATTTATTGTATTGGTTTAACATTTCCAGACATACGAAATTGGGATAATAAGAGAATTCCTCGGATTTTAGTGGTGAAATAAAGTCCCTGTCCATGTGTATCTTTAAAAAATTATAGCACTTTTGCTTATCCTTACTATCGTCCTTTTTAAGAAAACGGTATGAATACTGGCAAATTGCCAAATAACTTGTGCTTTGTGTTGTCTCCTGTGTCACTAGGAAATAATGATAGTGTGAGTAATTAGAATCACAAAATTATGGAATTTTTGAATTAGAAGAGCTCAATTGTTTAATCCCCTAATTTTACAAAAAGGAAAGCAGAAGTCTGTAGAGGTTGGGTGACTTACTCAAGGTCACACGGCTAGTTAGTGGTACAGATGGGTCTTCTGACTCCCCAAATAGTGCTCAGTAGCATCAATTGGACAGTGTGTGTGAACCAAGCTCTGTGCTAAATGAAGTTCTACCCACTGGATAATTCCTGTTTCTTCCAATTGTCCTGACACCCTGCAGTTTATTTAGATTACGTGATTTGGCCTCATATTTCTTCTGGAGCTAGTGGGATAAGGATCACCCTATTAGGGTGCTTAATTTTGTGCTAATGATCCTTCTTTCTGTCTGAAGTCTTCAGGTTACAGTTTTTTCAAAGGAACTCTGTGCCGTTTGTCCTTTTCTGCTTGCTGCATGATGTGCACATCAGTGCCTCCTGCAGCCTTCCACTTTTTAATTGCCTCTCCTTCCTAATGAAGCCTGTATCAGCTCCAGTGCTAATTGAACTTCGTCCTTCATTCAGACTGTGTTATTAAACAAATAGTCACAGTGTTTGGTCTCACTTTAATAGGAGCATTGATGTTTGCTTAACATCAAAAACTTATTAGTAATCCATTGAAAAGGCAATTAATGGAGGACATGTGGGTAAGGAAATTGAACTAGTCTGCAGTACAGGACAAAGAATGGCAAAGACACTCGTGTTCTAAGGTTTAACTGTCTGTGTCCTGGAAGTTGCAAACTGATTGTTAAATTCTGGACTCCCAGCCCAAATCTATGAAGTTATTTTTATGAAGTAGCATTTACATATCTAGTATTAAACTGAAGGGCAAATTGATTCTCTCTTGATCCCTTCCTACACCCGCCCTTAAAAAAAAGACTTTTTTAAAGCACTTTTTCCAAGCTTTTTATCATATAGAATTAAATTTATCACTGTAGAAAATACTGACAAGTAAAAAGATCGTAAACACTAAACACTTCGTCTGTATTCTGATCACCCAGAGATAAGCATTGATAAGATTTGGGCGTGTCCTCATCTGTGATCCATTTTAACACAGATATGAAGACTTAACCTGGTCACATACCATGCTGACCTATGTTTATTTATTTTTTCATTGGTATATATCTTGACAATTAATAAAAAATCTATATGTCATATTTAATAACTTTGCCATATCCTGTTGGATGGATAGGCTGTAATTTATTTTATCATATTGTTGAAGGCTTAGAAACACGTTTCTTAATTGTTTGTATGCTCTAAATGAACATTATTATTTGGGTAAGTACTATTAAATTAGGAAATCAGACCGATAGACTTCTCTATTATAAAACCATCATCCTCTGTTGTGTGAGTATGTGCAGTACTTGGTGTTATTACACTGGAGACGTAGATCCTATAAAATTACTTCTGTGAGTTCAAATATCCTATGCTTATAATTATGCCAATAAAATAATTAAGAAACAACAGGAGGCAGATCAAGAAATGTTCTTAAGATAATGGCTTAAGGAGTAGATTTCCTCCTACCTGTGAACTCATAAACGATACGTGGGTTCAAACAGAAAACAAACTCTAAAACTATGACCCTAACGATATCTGGTACTTGAGTAAGGCATAGCGGACCAAATTCTTCTTATTGTCCACGTTAAATAGCTATGAGGGGAGAGGGACCGATAATGGGTTACTCCGTTTGTTCCACAGGCCTTGGATATGACTGAAACTCCCGTCTGCATTAATAAGAGTCACGCATGGCTGGGTCCCCAGGCAATACTTAGTGAATGAATGGTGTTACTGCCTGGCAGGGACCCTTTTAGAAAGTGCTGTTGTTGAGAGAACCTAAATACATATATTCTGGTTTAGTGAGGATTAGGATGCATAAATGTTGGTAATAGGTTTAAAAGATTAGCCTAGACTGGCTTTCCATGAGGTCGTTTCTTATATATAAAAAATTAAATGTTATTTCTAATGTCATCATAAAAGTAAGGCTAGGGTTTATCGACTTTCGGAGGCTTTTACTAGATAGCTTGATAATTGACTCTCTCAAGTTTTTAGCACTTGGCCCTGGGTTTGTTGTTTACCTTGCTCAAGCGGTTTGTTGTAATTAATTTTAATAGCTGTATTTACTTTTAGGGTTTATACTTTGGTGGAAGGTTCCTCTAGGTAAAATCTCATAGAATCATTTTCTCTTTGAATTAAAAACATACAATAGTTTAAAATAAGAATCTCCCCTATAAATTTAAGAGAACAGAATGCAAAATCTTTTAACATACTAACAAACCCACAAAATGGAAATGTCTGTTGATGAGGATTGAAAAGAAACAAAAATGAAAGCAGTTAATTTGTTAAATGGCAAAAATTGCTGCATGTTTTTTGTAAAGAAAAAATAAAGATGGAGGAAGGGAGGGCTTGAGGTGGGATCTTTTTTGAATGCTTCGAAACAGCTGTGAATTGATGCTCCTTTATCAGAAAATTTGGCTGCAAAAATAGTCATTGATCATATTGACTGCTACATGTAACCAGTCAGGAAGTGTGCGTTTTGTTCCAGAGGCTTCTAAGATGAAAGGAAAGAAAGAATGAGTAAAGGTTGTGAGACCTTATGCTCTCTAGCATTTCTCCTCTTCCTTCTGTTTGTGTCCAGGGCTTCTTGGTAGTTGGCCTTTCGGGGCTGTGTTTCCATATGATGTAGGATCTTTCAGTATCTCTTAGGCTGACACCCTATTCCTTCTAATCTGATTATTTTAAGGCACCTATAAAAACTAAAAAAAAATTTGGGGCACCTGGGTGGTTTAGTTGGTTAAGCATCTGTCTTGGGCTCAGGTCATGATTTCGCGGTTTGTGAGTTTGAGCTGTGTGTGGGGCTCTGTGCTGACAGCTCAGAACCTGGAGCCTGCTTCGGAATCTGCGTGTGTGTGTCTCTCTCTCTGCCCCCGCCTCGTGCTCTCTCTCTCTCAAAAATAACTAAAGATTAAAAAAAATTTTTTTAAATCAGAGGACTTTATTTTTTCTTGTTAAAGCAATTTTTATATAAAAAAGGTGAAAAAAAGGATTTTTCTTAAGCATTTTCCTCCTTAAGTCTCAATTTTATTTGTAATTTGTACATTCTATTTCCTTGTTGTTGGAATTGTTTAATTTTTTTCTTAACTGTTTCTAAACTCTGAATTTCATATGCAGTGCATGTCGATTCAAAAGAATTTGGAAATACAAATAAAGTAAAAATAAGAATAATATTTCACCCATTCAGAGATATATCAATGTTAAATTGTTTTATTTAATTCTAGGTTTTTTGTTTTTCTTTTCTGACATGGGTACGTGTGTATATATTTTACTACTATAATAGGATAATGTTGTGATAAACCTTTCTGTGCATACATTTTCTATATAGTTTTGATTGATTCCATAGGATAAGTTAAGATTACATTAAATTCCTCTGAAGCTTAAAATCATGGTAGGGGATGGGGCTGGAGATGGGGTTGGTGTCAGACCTTTCTTCTCAATGTGAGCCATGGAGAATAGAATCCACAAGAAACGAGTTGATTAATAAGGTTTTATTTTGGTTTGGCCCAACGGCCCCTCCCAAGCACAAGTAAGTTCTTGGAAGAGAGCCCCGCCAAGCACGAGCTCAGGATTTTTAAGGGTTTTGGCAAGGCAAAATAAGTCATCATTTAGTTAACCAATTATAATTACAACATTTCATGGTAGCCAATTATATTGTAATACACAGCCGTTTTTTCTTTGGCGGGAACCAATGATTTTAAAGTTCTTAGTCTTTTAAAATGACCAATCACAGTAAGACACTTAAGATACCTCAGGGCAGTGACTAGGTGACTTTCACCTGTGGACTTTGCCCCGGCCAGGTCTCAGTTAAGTGGTGGGTTGGTTAATAGAATCTTGAAAAACAAGTTAACCTTTAGGTCACAATGTTCCTTATTGAGTTACATTCTTAGGGTCTTTCCAGAGCCCAGTTGCTCAACCTTTATTTACCAGAATGGGAGTGAGCAAGTGAAACAATGGTTGGTATTTTAGGGTCCAGTTTGACCCGAGGAGGTAGAGTCTTATAGTTGGGAGCGGTGCAGGGCAGGAGCCGTGGCTCTAGGAGTATTTTCTTCCCTTCCAGTAATCTCTCCCAGCTGTCTGAGATAGGAGCAAATCATCTCTGGCTAGATTACAATTCTGAGGATCCCTAGTTGGTATTTTGGGTAAATGGAAAAAAAAAAGTTAGGGATCATCCTTATGCATGAAGGTCACTCCTTAAAAATAATGTAGAAAAATGAAAGGTTTTTTGAGATTATTATATGGAATAAATATTCTTATCTCTAAATTCAATTCTTTTTCATTGGGGAAAATACCATTCACAGAGTGTCTTAAGTATTCCTTCTTTAAAAGAGAACTTGGGTTCAATCATGGAGACTCACAAATGGAGGAATAAGAGAAATATGAAGTTTCGCTTTTGCAAAAATACTGAAGTGGAAAATAGAAAAGCTGAAATCAACAACAATAACAACAACAATAAGAAGCCACATCCATTTGGACTAAACTACATGTATATATAACACAACTTTCCAAGCATAAAAAGAAAACTCTAGCCAAGGGAAATGAAAGAAATGCCTTTGAAAAACTGCTGAAATAGGCCTGTTGTTGAAATAGTTTTATTTCCCCTTTAGAAGATCTATTTACTACAATGCTGGGAATGAGAGGGATGATTTTGAATAAAGAATAGAGCCATTTAAGATGTTGTGCACAGTACCAGAATTTATGAAGACTGGTTCGAATTAAAACTAAATGTCACCGGCAAATAGCAGCTAACAGAAATGTACATTTCATTTATTGTATTGGGAATTGGGGAGGGGAGCGGGGATGGGCTTACTCTTACAGGACTTTTTTATATGGCACTCATTTTATGGGGAGAGCTTAGACTGCATAAAAGCATGTATTTCTCTCAAATCTTCTTAGCTGTTGAGATTAATTCATTAATTGGCAGGAGTTGGAATCATACCTCCTACTTCATCTAGTGCAAGAAGGAAAAAATTCAAATGTTTAATACAATCATTCATGTGGCAAATTTGTATTATGCGCCTGATCCTCACCAGGTGTCACTTCTGCCACAGTTGTGAAGCAGACAGGTCCTAGTCTTTAGGGGCTCCTAAAATTGGGGGAAGGGTAATACGTAGCAGGAGAGGGGTGAGTGCTCTGCCAACAATTAAGATTGGGTAGCTGGGAGATGTTGGGGGGCACATTTCAGGCTGAGTGGTCAGGGAAGGCCTCTGTGTCCCCGTTGAGAGGGCCTTCCGGGTTAATTCTATACGCCTGATCCTTCCTTCTGCAGTGTCTGTCTCTCCTCTTTCTGTGGCCTTTACCTTCTTGTCGAGGGCTTTCCTCTTATGATTTGCTTTGAAGAAGTGTAAAACTGAAATAAAGGTGCAGTTTAAAAAAAGAGC
This sequence comes from Suricata suricatta, assembly GCF_006229205.1. Classification (NCBI taxonomy): domain Eukaryota; kingdom Metazoa; phylum Chordata; class Mammalia; order Carnivora; family Herpestidae; genus Suricata; species Suricata suricatta. The sequence goes on along the minus strand of NC_043705.1, from coordinate 95,954,933 downwards.
TGGAAATGCATTTTTTATAAATCAGAGGCTCAGGTGCGCCATCATTTTCTCAGCTCCAAGAAAATCATAAATTATTTTTTATTAGAGGGAATTACTGCAGCTCTAGATCTTAATGATTGCTGAACAGGAGCTCTCTCTCTCTCTCTTTTTTTCCCCTAAATATCAAGTAGCTGCCAGTTTTAATTTTCTTTTAGAATTTACACATTCAAAACATTGTTTTAGCTGTTGAACAAAACTGTCTCTTATATCCAAGGGATGATGCCAGAGTATGAAATGCACATCTTGGTTTGATTTCTTCCCCTCCAGCCTGATACGTGAGTAAAAACCAGCCTTGTGTTTTATGATTAGAGGGCTAGTGTTCAATATTAATAACTATGGAAAGAGTCAAATTCTAGCATTACTCTTTAGTATCTTCATGCCCAGAATTTGTATATTTGGGAGTTTGTGAGGAAGTTGACCACATTCCTGGGGTCTTTACTTGATGGTACCAAGTGGTTCTTTATCACATATTATTAGTGCAATGATTCTAACACCTGGGATTTCAAGAACCAATAAAATGGAAAAAAAAATAACAAATATGTATTCAACATTTGTTATAATGTCAGACACTGTTTTAGGGGATGAAGAAACAGTAGTAAATAAAAAGAAGAGAAATAGGCAGAAATTAGTGCTGTCATGCAGAGTACATTCGGATGGGGGAGATATTGGACAATACATAAATAATGCCAGATGGTGATAGATATTAAGAAGAATTGCAGAGAAGGGATAAAAGGATAGTCAGTGTGGGTGTGAGATCTATAATTTTAGAAGAAAGTTTGGCTTGCAAAGATTCTCAGATTGTAACTTTGAGTAGAGATGGGAAAGAGGTAAGGGAGCAAGCCAATGTAAATATCTGGGTAGGTGGGAGCAGCAAGTGCAAAGGCCCTGAGGCACATGCATACCTACTGGTCTAAGAGCGGTAAGGAAGCCACAGTAGCTAGAATATTGGGGGAGGAAGGAAGAGTTATAGGAGATAAGCTGAGAGAAGATTACAGAGCCAGATCCCATAGATTGTTATAACCCATTATAAAGACTCTTTGGCATTTGGTTGGAATCAAGTGGGGAGTTTATTTCAGAATTGTGACCCCAGGAATGTTCTGATTTAACTTCAGAACAATACACCAAAGGAGAGCAAGGGAGGAAGTAGAGAGACCAATTAGGAGTCTGTTTCAATAATCCAGGCAAGAGAAGATGGTTTGCAGTAGCAGTAAAGGTAGTGAAAAGTTGTCTGATTCTTGATGTATTGAAATGAGAGCCAACACGTTTTACTGTTGGGATGAATGAAGGATGTGAGATAATGCAGAGATCTGTGGATGAGTCCAAGATTTTTGGCTGGGGCAACTGGCAGGGTAGAGTTGCTCTCTACCGAGACCTTGGCTGCCAAGGGTGCAGGTTTGGGGGGAGGACCAGGAGCTTGGACTTTGAATATACTGGGTTCCAGATGCCTTGCCCACTAGATATCCAAAGGTGTGATAAGCAAGAAACTGGGGGGCTGGGGGGCTGAGGTTGGAAGTATAAATTTGGGAGCAATCAGAGCCAGATTATGTGTTTTCTCTGCTGTTGTGCACACTGCCTTGTGTGCTGTGCTCTTTGTGACTTGCATAAAATTTGTGTTTGCAGTACCTAGAATTGTAACCCAGGTTGAGAGCCAGCCTCTCAAATTTTATCTCTTGGTTATCTCTGATTTTAGAGTGATTCTGTATTTAGTTTTGGTTTTCCTAAATTCTCCCCACAACACCCCATCACAACCAAGTAGCTTCTTATTACCCTTATTCTGTAAAGGGTGTGGGTGAGGGGCAAAGAGTCGGAAGGTGATTTATTAGCCACAGGAAGGAGATGCCTTTTTGAAATTCTTCTGAGAGGAGGCTCTTTCTGAGAGATTTTTTTTGTTACCTTTCCAATTAACCCATCTTAGAGTTGATTATGATTTTAAACTTCATGATGCAATAATCTGTAACATTTATATAGTGCCATTATCTCTTTTCAAGTACTTTGTGAACATTTGTTAATTGCTTTTCCTATTACCCCAAGAGGCAGATAGAGACACATTTGCATTCATTGTAGGAGTTTCTGAGCAGTGGGGCTTTGAGCAGTGAAGCGACAGTGCATCAAACACCTGGCCAGCCAGGGATAGAGGGATTCATAATGCAAGTAATGATGATGACTCATCTCCATTAATTATTATTATTTTAGTACATGCGGCATTCTCCTTATAAAAGTCAGAGCCCCAAATGAGAGAGGTGTTTTCTTTCCCTAGAGATCACAACTGATATGACAAACTTGATGAACAGATGGGAGATACTAAGTACCCAGAGGATAAATGAGAAGGTGGGCCAAAGTTGCCTTAAACACTTCTAATTATAGAACAGGGGACTGTTACCCCAGAGGATTTTAAAGTAATCTGGTAGAGTAAGAGTAGAAATCATTTGACTGACTGGTTAATTCAACTTCATGTTTACTTTAATCATTGGAGGACCTAAGCAAAATATTTTCTTTCTTTTTTGAAAAACTCATTGACAAGTTTATTGATATTTCCTATATGACAGACATTTCACAGGCTTGAGAGGATTTATCAGTATATAAAAGAGACTAACATTTCCAGGAGTGGGGATATTGAAATTAACGTGTATTATGTACCATTTGCTACGCCCTCTCCTATTACTATAGTTAACAAATCATTGAGTAACAATAGTCCTATTATCCACATTTTATGGAGAATGAAATTAAGGCACAGAGAGAATAAATGACTTGCTCCAATGTGTAGTTAGTACATGGGTGGGCTTTAGTCCAAAGAGAACCACTTTGCTTTAGTTTTGTTTTCTACATTAAGTATTGGAGATGAAGGGGGTACCAGGTTTGAGTAATTCACCGCAACTACTTAAAATGAGAAAATTCAACATATTGATCTTAAATTTTTGAGAGCCAAAATGCATGCATCCAGAAATATGTCACAGGTCAGACAAAAAAATGGTCTCACGTTGTTTTCCTCCCAAGTTTTTGCCTTGGGCAGGTAGGATTTGGGTTATTCCATTCTTACCTATTCACTTTCCTGTTCATCTATATTTAATGAAGGCTGCTGGTTCTTTGAGATAGGTCTTATTTCTAGGATACTTGGAGATGATAATTCAGGGCTGGCCTCAGGCAAAATTGTGAAGTATGTTGAGTTAGGATTCTTAGATATTCTCAGTCTTGCACTATCTTCTCACCCTCTTTTTACTCACTCGTACAACCCCTTCTCTCTCTTTTTTTCTACAAATAAAATGAATAAAAATGATTTAAATTTAACTCTCTCTTTCCACACAATAGCTTTACTTTTATGTATTTCAAGAGGGATTCTGTTTTTTGTGATGAAATGTCATACAAACATTAGATCCATGGTCAAAGTCTTAGGGAACCTTCAGAACACTTTAATCTTCAAAGAATTATGTATGATGTAGTAGAAAGAGTACAAATTAAGCGTTGGATAGAATTGGGTTTTCATTCTCATTCAATCATTTATAAAATGTGGGATGCTGGGGAAACCATTTTAGTCATTAGAGGCTCATTTTTGTAATCTAAGTAGGATTATATAATTTCTACTATATATGAAGTGACTTTTTCTGAGTAGTGTTTGATAAGTGCTTAATAAATGGTTGCTATTTGCTAATTTTCACTCAACTAATGTTTGAATACCTATTATATATGGGCTAGGGTCTGGGAAGAGAAATGATGGTGTGATGCAAATATTGTGTATGCTAATAAAAATGACAATGACAAATATTCACTCTGAGCCTTAGTTGGTGGAGTAGATCCCCTCCCTTCTATCTCTTCCTCCCCTACTCCCTGCCTTTTCATTGTTGAGTACTCTGGTAACTAAAACACTCTTCTTAGTGGCCATTAGAGCCCTATTCTGGTAAGAATTGTCTGTCTCTACATATATCATTTTGCTCTTTGTCCTAAGCTTCAAGAGACTGGCCATGAATGTCACTACTTCTCTTCTTGTGGTTTCTTCTTTGCTGCTTCTTTCCTGCTGTGTTCCTCTATAAGGTGAGGAATTTGGACATTTTTATTGCAGTGTCTAGATGTTTAATATCTCCTGCACTGCCTCCCTGAAACAGTGAAGACCTGAATCAGGCTCTAGTGGTAGTAAAGTAGAGGAGTGAATTTAAAAACAAATTATAAGTAGGAAGCAAAGGAGAGGAAATTATTTTGCAAAGTCTAAACTTGCAAGGATAGCAGTGCCATTAACCAAAATTATGAGCACAGAAGAAGGGAGAAGAGAAAGTTACAGGTCTGGGCAATAGGAAGATGGTTCATCTTTAGATTTACCAAGCTGATATATTTGGTATATATCAAAATGGAGATATTCTGTAGTTATGTTAATAGAGATTTTTGGAAGCAGAAACATTATTGTATATATTTCTCAGAGTATACCTTTATTTCCTATGGTATATAGAGACTGAAAGTTGAATATACCAGGAAAGACACTAAAATTTGATGGAGGAGAATGGGCTGAGAAGAGAGAGATGAGATATGGATCAGAGAGTTTTCTCCATAGTAATGATATTTAAAGCTGTGAGACTGGATTAAAATATCAAGAATAGAAAGAGGGTAGGTGCAAAAGTGGAAAGAGCAGAGAGAAGCATCAGGGTACTTCTCTGGGAACTCACAGTGAAGGAGGTCCAGGAGGACCTGCACTGAACCAGACACTCAGGAAAATAATGGTCTCATGAGATAGGAGAGTTATGGAAGATAAGCTATCAAGACTATGAATGGCTGCGTTGGGATCAAAAACAAGGAGGACTGAGAAATAGATCTAGGATTTTTTGTGATGAAGTGGTCACTAGAAACTTTCAAAGAAGTGCTTTGGCCATGATAGTACTCATACTTTGCTATAGATTAGGAGGGAGGGGCACATGTGAGCTATTCTTTCAGGATTTTGGATGGTGAAGAGAAGGGAAGTAGATAGAAAGCAGAGGAAGACTTAAGTGATTGGGCTCAAGGTTAGGTAGATTTAGAAACAAGTTTAGGTGAGGAGAAGGCTCAAGTGGAAAGAGGAAAAAAATGAGCTTCAGTCTCTTTTTAGTAAATAATGGTAGTTCTTACTTCAAAGATTAGTGGGAAGAAGATAGACTAGATACAGATAAATGCTGAGGAGGATGAAATAATGTTTAAGATTTAAGGAGAAAGCTTGATAGGCTGTTAGTTTTATTTTTGAGTAGTAATTGTTCCAGATGGGGAGGATAGAAGGTATTTGCACTGGAACACATCACCTTCATTTCAGTTTTCTCTAGTAATGTTGGTGGGCATATTTGTGCTCTAACATTAAAGTTTTAACAGTTTGATGAAAGGACCGTCAGTATAGAAGTTTGTGGCTTTGGGATAGCTGGTGGCTCAGTTGTTTAAACATCTGACTCTTGATTTGGGCTCAGATTATGATCTCATGATTCCTGGGATTGAGCCCCAGCATGGACCCTGCTCAGGATTCTTCTGCTCCTCTCTTGCTTGCTCACGCTCTCTTTCTCTCTGTCTCTCAAAATAAACATTACAAAAATTTGTGATGTATTTCTGAATGTATCCTTAAATATAATGTTTTCTATTTTCTATATTTATTCATGCATGACTTTAATCATATTTTGTGATTAAAAAGTAGGATTTTAAAAACAATGTACCTAACATACTATCTAACTCATTAAGTTGATGTCAACTTATTAGCAGCCAGTAGTTTTTGTGTTCCTTGTTATTTATTGAGAATATGACCTTCCTTAGAATGATGAGATAATCCTATTTCTACAGGTCTCTCTTTGGGGATACAGGTAGAGAGCTGAGATTTAGGAAAGCCTGGTTATTATTCATGTGGCTTTAGTTTCTTCTTATGTCGCAGGGCATAATAATATGTCTCCTGCATTTCCCAAAGTATATATGAGAAATCATAATTAAAAAAAATCTTTGAATACTTAAAATCTATAATATGTTAGTCATAGGCCCTGGAGAAACCCATTGGTTTATTCAGAAGATCAGTATTTACAAGTTTTAAACCGTGTTTTCTAAGATTTGATATTTTAGCTTATTTTAATTTAAAAAGAAAGATTTTAAAGACACTATTAGGGGTGCCTGGGTAGCTCAGCTGGTTGAGCATCGGCTTCTGCTCAGGTCATGATATCACGGTTCGTGGGTTCAAGCCCTGCGTTGGGCTCTGTGATGACAGCTAGCTCAGTGCCTGGAGGCTTTCTTTGGATTTTGTGTCTCCCTTTCTCTCTGACCCTCCCCTGCACTCTCTCTCTTTCTCTCTCTCTCTCTCAAAAATAAATGAAACATTACAAAATAAATAAAAAGATCCTATTGATTAGGTATTTGGTATATTTATTTAAGTACTAAATATAAATGTAACATTCTATGTTTACCATGTTATCAATTATCTAGATAGATGATAGAGTCATAGTATTTACCAAGAATCTATATGTCTATCAAGAATCTATGTGTCAAGCATTTCATACTGTATTTGGAAATGAGATTGGGAAATAAAATTAAATATGAAATGATCAAAATACTAATGTGTATAACTCAGGTATATGTGTAGAATTTAAGAGAAGGAAAAATCCACATGGGTTGTCATAGTTTGAGACAGCTCCCTTAAAAAGGAGGCTCAACGTACATTCTGAAGGATGGGTAAAGCTTGAGGCAACTGGAAAGTTTCAACTGGGAATTTTCTATGGTATTTTATTTTAATGTGAAATTATACATTGTTTAAAACAAGTTCGGGCACCTGGGTGGCTCAGTTGGTTAAGCATCTGACTTCGGCTCAGATCATGATCTCATGGTTTGTGGGTTCGAGCCCCACGTCGGGCTCTGTGCTGACAGCTCAGAGCCTGGAATCTTTTTCAGATTCTGTGTCTCCCTCTCTCTCTGACCCTCCCCTGCTTGTGCTGTCTCACTCTCTCTGAAAGCAAGTAAACAAACAAAAAAACAAAAAAAATTTAAAACAAATTATGTTTGAAACTTTAATCATTAGCCAATATATCATGCCAATATTAGCATTCATACCTACTTTCACACACGTACACAGCTCTGTACACATAGTTCATGGGTGGTGAAGTGCTTTAAAAGTCTAACCTTTAGTTAGACTTGTATGAAGGAGGGCCAGCTACTGCTTCAGTTTTGAGGGAATGACCCAGGGAAGTTCCTTTTATTTCACCAAATAATAAAAAAAACCCCGTGATCTTTGAGTAAGATAAACTGTTTACTTATTTACAGTAAAAACAATCAACTAGTTGAACTTGACAATAAAGCTTTGTTCGAATGGTTAGTTTACACACAGTGGTGAGGTCTGGGGCGCTGATCTAGTGGAAGGGGTCTGTCAAACCATGTTGTTTCTGGAAGAAGGGAGGGGTACTAGAAAGACCAACAGTAAATACCCATTACTCTATATTTGAAGACTATGTGCATTGTATCACCTGATATTCCCTACCTAATTTTTCCCTCTGAGTTTGGTACTTGTGAAAATGCTTTGTGCTGTAGGTCACAGAATACTCAAAGTTCACAGCATAGCTTACTGCATTGACAAAAGTACACAGAGAGGCTGCTTTGACAGGGGGATTTATGTCTTTTCTCTCTCCTCTCTGTAATTCCTCTGTTCCCTTCTGAGGTGTATTACCTCCTGGCCACAAAATGGTGTCCATGTACAGAAATGCAAGTCCTGTTCAAGGTAGGAAGCAGAGGATCTGCCAGGGTGACAAGAGAGACAGATCTCATGTTCTCCTGGCTTTTTGTCAGGCACAAAAACTCAAGAGAGCTTTAGTGCATTGATTGATTGATTGATTGGTTGAGAGAGACAGAATGATAAGCAAGCTTCATGCCAAGCATGGAGCCCAATATGGGACTCAATCTCACAACTGTGAGGTCATGACCTGAGCCAAAATCAAGAGTCAGATATTCAGCTGACTGAGCCATTCAGGCACTCCTGATTTTATTATTAAAAATCAGCTTTATTGAGCCATAACTTACCAAATTTAAGGGTGCACATTGAATTTTCACTGTGTATAGTCACGTAATAAAATCATAATCATAACACAGAACCTGCACATCACTCTGAAAAGTTGAGATGTTTCTTTTTAATGGATCCAGGTAGAGTACAATTTCTTTAACTGCCATTCATAAAATCCTTCTGTCCATGATGATGTTTTCATGGTGTCGATTCTGAAATCTTAATGAAAGCTGACATTACAGTAATCGCTAATGTTTATTAAGTGCTTCCATGTACTAGTTACTACACTATTTGACACACATAACCTCTTTTAACCTCCATACATACTTGACATACATTGTCTCTTTTAATTCTTGAAACAACAGGATGGGATAGACTCTTATTGACAGGACTGCTTCTAGTTTGTGTGGCGCCATTGTGTGGAGTAGAAAAAGAAAGCTCCTCTGGTTGGAGGGAGGGGACAAATCTGGCTAACTAGAACGGGGATGGATTTTGACTCCTTCTGTCCCCCTAAACCAAACCCCTTTCTGGAGTGTGTCAACATTGCTGCTGGATAAGGCAGCCTAAGCAGTAGTTCCCATTTTATGATACGCAAGCTTCTGGTTTGAGGAGTAAATTGACCTATTCATGGTTATAAAGCCAGGGGCATGTCTTGGCTTTTGATGATAGGATTTTATTCACTAACAGCTTTGGTAGGTTCCCGGAGAAATGTCATTGACTAAACAATTGCTTAAATTGTTTCCTCATCAAGTTTTGCTTCCTTCCTTTTATCTATTTACCCATTCTCATATACTTATTCAGGATTATATCATTGATTTATTCATGTAGAGTAATTTTCTGTTATTACACTATTAACAATTATTGCAATTACTATATGTTCACGGAACCTTGTATAATTGTATTATCTTTTTAGTGGAAATTAGTTTTAGATGATAATTACATTAATTTTTAATCGACTAGTTGCTAGCAACCTGTATGAATGAGTTTGTATTCGAATACATAAAAACTCATAGGTATGAGGTTTTTTGTTTCTGATAAAATCCTCCTTCATTAAAAAATCTTAATTCTCTTTGAATAATCATGTCTCTTTGTTTTATTAGTGATGGGAAGGTTACTAGGTTCTATTAAATTGCATGATGATGCCATAACATAAAATGACAAGTCTGATCCAATATTATATGTCTTGTACAACTTCTATGCAATTTTATGATTTTAAAGCTGTCATGGAAAATCCCAGAGGAAATATCTTTGGGAATTGAAAAACAATTGTTTTGAAATAAATTGTTTAGAAGTTGTCAGTCTATACTAGATTTTGTGAATGTAACTAGTAATTGGAATTTTCTTCTTTTTCCTGTTGTTGAGAGCAAGTAAATTAAAATTGGATGTTCATTTCTTGCTAGTTAAGCCCATGGTTTACTCATCTTGTCTTCTGAAAAATAGATATAATTAGATCTTTTGCATAATTTACTAAATATTCTATAAAATACAATATACAAATTAGTAGAAAACTAGAAAGGTTGACAGGAAAAAACTCCCAATTAAAACGTGACTGATTAGTTTGTTGAAGCTGATACAGTATTAGTGTCATATTTTCAGATTCTAGGACTATAAAGCAAGTAACTTAACCTGGAATATCTACTGTGTATTAAAAATCAAAGAGGCTGCCAGTTCCTTTGAGACACTACTTTTTGTAGTAAACTTGTTTCACTATTTCTTCCATTTTGTTTTTGTTTCTCAGAGATAATCCTTCTCTATTAACATCACAAGATCTCTTTTAAGTGAAACAAGAATTTTTTTTTCCGATATGCTAATTCAAGATATAAATTTGGACCAGCAAGTTACTCTGGAGCAGTGGTTCTCAAAGTGTGGTTCTTAGATCAGTAGCATCTGTATCGTCTGAGATCTGGTTGGAAATGTGAATTCTAGGTCTCTATCCTAGAACTGCTAGATCAGTAACTCTGGGATGAGCCCAGGGATCTGGTGGTGCTTTAGCAAGTTCCCCAGAGGATTCTGATGCATGTTAAGATTTGAGAACTATTGCCCTTAAAGGAAATTTAGTGGAACCAAATTACCTAGGCTGTATTCGTTATTTAAAATATTTTACTTCTGGTATTAGAGCTTCTGAGTCACAGGGTATAGACATATTCAACTTTACTAGGTAATGCTAAAGAGTTTTATAAACACTTGTTACCTTTCGGATTATCACTGTATCACCTATCCTACTGAAAGCCTTACCCTATGTACTTAGCTTGGTCAGGCACTTTAATTTCTACAAATCTGGTGGACGTGAAATGGTATTGAGTTTTGATTTAGTTTGGATATCTCTTATGAGGTTTAATATCATTTATATATTGGCCAGTCATGTTTGCACTTAAGTGAATTGCTTGTTTTTATCTTATGTCCATTGCTTTATTGGGTTGTCTTTTTTGATTCATAGGAGGTTTAAAATACTCTGGATACTAATACTTTGTTATTTTGTATTTCAAGTCTCTTTTTGTTGGTTGTAATTTTTTAAATCAGTTTTTCCGATGTATCTTAGAAGAAAGGGGGTTCATAGTTTTAATATAGTAAAATTTATTCACCTTTTTATTTATAATTTTTATTTTTATGAATTTTTAAAAAATCCTTTTCTACAGAGAAAACACAGAACTATTTTCTGGTGTTGCTCCCTTCCCCCAGAATGTGTTTAATGTTTTGTCTGTAACATTTAAGTCTTTAATTCATATTAAAATTATAAACGTACAGACGTATATATACATTTTGTTGAAGTATAATTTACATAAAAGAAAATATACCCAGGAGTTCCTGGGTGGCTCAGTTGGTTAAGCTTCTGACTTTAGCTCAGGTCATGATCTCACAGTCCGTGAGTTCGAGCCCCGCGTTGGGCTCTGTGCTGACAGCTCAGAGCCTGGAGCCTGCTTCAGATTCTGAGTCTCCCTCTCTCTCTGCCCCTCCCCTGCTCACTCACATGTGTGTTCTCCCTCTGTCTCTCCAAAATGGATAAACTTTAAGCAAAAAATTAAAACAAAGAAAAATACCCATTTAAAGTATACCGTTTGGGTTTTGACAAATGTGAATATTTATGAAACCACCACTACAATCAAGATATAGAACATTTTCATCACCTCACAAAGTTCCCTTGTGTCTTGCTGTTAGTCCTTCAGCTCAACCACTGATGATCTGTTCTGTAACCAGAGATTAGTATTATCTTTTCTAGAATCTCTTATAAATGGAACCATATAGTATATATTATTTTGCATCTGGTTTCTTTTACTCAGCAAAAAAGTGTTTGAGATTTGCCCACCTTGTTGTCTGTAGTAATAGTTGATTCCTTTTTATTTTATTTTTTGCTGAGTTCTGTTGCCTTCCAGTGTGTGGATATTCTATGATGTGGGTATCTATTTACCTGTTGATGGACTGTTTCCAGTTTTTTGAGCATTGTGAATAAAGCTACTATGAGCATTTGTATTTAAATCATGTGGATATATATGTTTATTTATCTTAGGAAACTATCTAGAAGAGGTAGGTTTATGTTTAACTTTATAAAAATGCCTGTTTTCAAAGAAGTTATACTTTTTGTGTTACCACCAGTCACATATGAGAATTCCATTTACTTCACATTCTCGCCAACACTTGGTATTGCCAGTCCTATTACTTTTAGGTATTTGAGTATGTATATAGTAACATCTCGTTATAATTTTAGTTTGCATGAGATTGAGTTTTGTGATGTATGTGAGATTCAGTTTGATTCTTTTTTTCCATATGACCAACAAATGGTCTCGGCACCATTGACTGAATAAAGTAAACAATTCCCTTATTAAATGCATTGATAACTCTGTCATAGTCTGAGATGATACTAAAATTATATAAAAACTGGTGTGGTTCAAACGTGAATGTGGCAGAGTAGTAGGGGGACCCTGGGCTTGCTAAGTCCCTCGAACACAGCTAGATAAATATCAAATCATTCTAAACCCCCAAGAAATCGATCTGAGGACTGAGAGAACTAACTGCCAATCTAGAGGGAGAAAAATGGCTACACTGTGAAAGGTATGAACTGCAGAGAGTTGATTTGGGGGAGAAAATAATTGCAGGTGTTGTGGAGGGAACGGAGCCCTGGTCATGGAGAGAGAAGAGAAGGAGAAAGACAGAGAAAGAGAGAAAGCAGTGTACAGGGGATTGCAAAAGAAAAACTCGTCACCAAAAAAATTGACTGGGAAAAGGAGAGGGAATGCTTATCACAAGTTTTTACAAACAGCAGCGCTCAAAACCTGGTTTTAGGAGTCTGTGCCATCGTTGTTGTGCCTGGCGGGTTTAGGGTTGCTTCTGTGGGGAAGGGGGGCAGAGGTCTGGGAGCAGACAGCATGGTCTGAGCATCTCCTGGGTCACACAGTTCCCCTTCTTGGAGAGCATTTGGGAGAGGTGGCACTTCTTCTTAGGGGACAAAAATGATGGTGGGTTCCATTGAGCAGCCCCTTTAATTAGCATAGCAGCAGAAGTACCTGTGGAAGGCAGCTAATCTGTGCCTTCCTATAGATAATGAGTTCCCTGTGCAGTCATGAAACTGCTTTTCTGGGACAAACTGGCACCAGCCACAGCACAGCTAGATTTATCCTCCAGGTCAGTGTGAGTCTACATTGCGCCAACTCTTTAAAATTTGGAGGTTGAAATCTAGCCGCACACCTAAGATAAAACACAGGAGTACTGCGCTGCCAGGCAGGCAGGCAGGCAGTGTGGACACAGAGAGGGTGAAATCAGAGTTCTGATGGAAATCTGGGACACGAGAGGGCAGATTGTTTGTTCTTCTGTGAGGGCCTCCTGAACAGCAGTGCGTGTGGACTTCTCTCCCTGGAGACAAGAAAATGAGGTGTTGCCATTGTGTCCCCCCTGCCCATCGGCAGGACAGACTTCAGTGAGCATCACAGAGCTTCCCAGTGGAGGCTGCCCTACTGCACCGTCTGGATGCATCTTTATTAGGGGAAGACTGCCTGAGAAACAGTGCAGCAGGCCTCTCCCCTTGAAGACCAGCACAATCCCCTGCGCTTCCCCTCATTCCTGCACACATTAAGTCTACTGATCATAGAGTGCTGCAAAGCTTCAGCTCTAGTGGAAATAGGATCAGGTTTGTTTTAACCAGCAGACCAAATCACACCTAGTGAAAATGCCACACACTGGACAAGTTCCGAACAGTCCACACTGCAGGCAAGGAGAAACACTGCAAAAGATTGACTTGAGGGAAAGAGCAGCCAAAAACACAACAGCAGAGTGCACACTCTGAAACACTTTCTGAAGTGCCAGGCCCTGGACAATAAAGGACCTTTTCTAAATATAGCCGTTACTCTTGGGAGCAGGAACTATAACAAGCTTTCCTAACACACACACACACACACACACACACACACACACACACACACACGTGACTGAGACAAAATGACAAGATGCAGGAATTCATCCCAAAGGAAAGAACAAGAGGTCATGGTTAGTGATTTAATCAAAACAGATATAAGTTGGGGCACCTGGGTGGCTCAGTTGGTTAAGCGCCGGCTTTGACTCAGGTCGTGATCTCACGTTTCGTGCGTTCAAGCCCCGCGTCGGACTCTGTGCTGTCGGCTAGCTCAGAGCCTGGAACCTGCTTCCGATTCTGTGTCTCCGTCTCTCTCTGACCCTCCCCTGCTCGCACTGTCTCTCTCTGTCTCTCAAAAATAAATAAAAGACATAAAAAAATTAAAAAAAACCAGATATAAGTAATATGCCTGAACCAGAATTTAAAACAACAATCATAAGGATACTAGCTGGGCTTGAGAAGAGCATAGAAGACACTAGAAAATCCTTTACTGCCAAGATAAAAGAACTAAAAACTAGCTGGGCTCATATAGGAAAAAATGCTATAACCCAGATGCAGACCTAACTGGATGTAACGACAATGAGAATGGACAAAGCAGAGGAACAGATCAGTGATATAGAAGATAAATTATGAAAAATAATGAAGCTGAAAAAAAGAATAGTATTAGATCATGCATGTAGACATAGGAAACTCAGCAAGTCAAAAAGGCTATTAACATTCCTATCATATGAGTCTTAAAAGAAGAGAGAGAAAAAGGGGTGGAAAGTTTATTTGAATAAATTATAGCTGAAGACTTCCCTAATCTGGGGAAGGAAACAGACATTGAAATCCAGGAGGCACAGAGAGCTCCCATAAAATTTAACAAAAGCCAGCTAACATCAAATGTAATAAAAATTTTAAAACATAGAGCTAAGGAAAAATCCTGAAAGCAAGGGGAAAAAAATCCCTAATCTACAGGGAAGGGAAATCAGGTTTGCCGCAGATATCTCCACAGACACCTAGCAGAGTGGAAGGGAGTGCCATGATATATTTGTTGTGCCAAAAGGGAAAAATATGCAGCCAAGAATACTTTATTCACAAGTCTGTCATTCAGAATAGAAGGAGACATAAAGAGTTTCCCAGACAAAAAACAAAACAAAATAAAACAAAACAAAAATACTTAAGGAGTTCATGAGCACTAAACCAGTGGGAAAGACAAAAATAATAAAGACTAGAAAATAAATAGAAAATCTTCAGAATCAGCAACTTTATAGGTGATACAATGGCATTAAATTCTTATGTATTGATAACTACTCAATGTAGATAGACTAAATTCCCCAAAGGATATAGGGTATCAGAATGGATAAAAGAACAAGACTCATATCTATTCTGCTTACAAAAGATTCATTTTAGACCTAAAGACACCTGCAGATTGAAAGTGAGGGGCTGGAGAACCACCTATTATGTTAATGGATGTCAAAAGAGAGCTGGAGTAGCCGTACATCTATTAGACAAACTAGATTTTAATTTTTTAAATGTTTATTTATTTACTTGAGAGAGAGAGAGAGAGAGAGAGAGAGAGAGAGAGAGAGAGAGAAAAGAGAGAGAGAGAATTTGAAGCAGTCTCCAGGCTCTGAGCTATCAACACAAAGCCTGATGTGGGGCTTGAACTCACAGACCATGAGATCATGATGTGAGCTGAAGTTGGACACTTAGTCGACTGAGCCACCCAGGTGCCCTCAGACAAACTAAATTTTCAACCAAAGACCGACATGAGATGAGGAAGAGCACTATATTATAATTAAGGGATATATCCAACAAGGTGATCTAACAATTGTAAATATGCTCCCAACTTGGGAATGCCCAAATATATAAATCATTAAATCACTTGTGATTTCTAATTGATAACTCATTGATAATAATACAATAATCGTAGGGGACTTTAACATCCCACATATGGCAATGGACAGATCATCTAAGCAGAAAATTGACAAGGAAACAGTGGCTTTGAGTAAGGTACTGGAGCAGATGGACTTAACAGATATATCAGAGCATTCCATCCTACAGCATCAGAATACACTTTTTCTTCAAGTGCACATGGAACATTCTCCAAAATAGTTCACATACTGGGTCACAAATTAGGCCTCAATGAGTAAAAAAGATTGAGGAGTGCCTGAGTGGCTGGTGGCTCAGTCAGTTAAACTTCTGACCCTTGATTTCAATTCAGGTCATTATCTCACAGGTGTGAGACAGAGTCTTGCATCAGGCTCTCCACTGAGTGTGGAGCCTGCTTAAGATTCTCACTTTACCTCTCTGCCTCTTTGTTTTATTTCAAAAAAATAAAAATAAAAGGAGTGAAATCACACCAGGTATATTTTCTGACCATAAGGCTATGAAATTTGAAGTCAGCCACAAGAAAAATCTTCAAAAGAACACAAATACATGGAGATTAAGGAACATTCTACTAAAGAATGAAAGGGTTAACCAGGAAATTAAAGAAGAAATAAAAAATACATGAAAGCAAATGAAAATGAAAACATGACAGTCTAAAACCTTTGGGAGGGAGCAAAGGCAGTCCTAAGAGGGAAGTATACAGAAATATAGGTCTACCTCAAGAAACAAGAAAAGTCTCAAATACACAATCTAACCTTACACTTAAAAGGGCTAGAAAGGGAAAGAACATACAGCTTAAAACCAGTGGAAGAAGGGAAATGATAAAGATTAAAGCAGAAATAAATGATACAGAAGGAAACAACAACAACAACAACAATAACCCCCCCCCCCAATAGAACAGATCAGTGAAACCAAGATCTGGTTCCTTGAAAGAATGAACAAAATTGATAAAGCCCTAATACATATTTATCAGAAAGAAAAGAGAAAGGACCCAAATAAATAAAGTCACAAATGAAAGAGGAGAGATCGCAACCAGCACCACAGAAATTAAAACAATCATAAGAGATTATGAAAAATTATATGCCAAAAAAAAAAAGCCCTGGGCAATGAGGAATAAATTCCTAGAAACTTACAAACTACCAAAACTGAAATAGAAAGATTGACAGACCCATAACCAGTAAAGAAAATGAATCAGTAATCAAAAATCTTTCCAAAAAAGAAGAGTTAATTCTTTTCAAGCTCTTCCAAAAAATAGAAGTGGAAGGAAAACTTCCAAACTCCTCCAAGGCTATACCTTGATCCCAAAACCAAAGACCCCACTCAAAAGGAGAATTATAGGCCAAAATCCCTAGTGAACATGGATGTAAAATTCTCAACAAGATACTAGCAAATTGAATCCAACAGTACATTAAAAGAATTATTCACCATGATCAAGGGAGATTTATTCTTGGGCTACAGGGCTGCTTCAATATTTGCAAATTGTTCATTATGATACACCACGTTAGTAAAAGAAAAAATAAGAACCATATGATCCTGTCACTAGATGCAGGGAAAAAAACATTTGACAACATACAACATCCATTCTTGATAAAAGCCCTCAACAAAATAGGGATAGATGGAACATACCTCAACATCATAAAGGCTGTGTATGAAAGACCCATAGCTCATATCATCCTCACTGGGGAAAATTGAGAGCTTTTCCTCTATGGTCAGGAAAAAGACAAGGATGTCCACCCTCACCATTATTATTTAAATAGTACTGGAAGTCCTAACTTCAACAGTCAGACAGCAGGAAGAAATAAAAGGCATCCAAGTCAAAAAAGGGAAGAAGTCAGATTTTCTCGATTCTCAGATGACATAACATTCTATATAGAAAACTTTAAAGACTCCACCAAAAAATACTGGAACTGATACATGAATTCAGCAAAGATACAGGATATAAAATAAACATACAAAACCCTGTTGCATTTATGTACACCAATAACAAAGCAGAAGAAAGAGAAATCAAGGAATCAATCCCATTTACAATTGCACCAAAATCTGTAAGACACATAGGAATAAGCCTAACCAAAGAGGTAAAAGATCTATACCCTGAAAACTATAAAACACTTATGAAAGGAATTGAATAGGACACAAAGAAATGAAACAAAAATTTCATGCTAATGTATGGGAACAAAAAATATTGTTAAAATGTCCATGCTACCCAAAGCAATCTACATATTTAATGCAGTCCCTATTAAAATACTACCAGCATTTTTCCCCACAGAACTAGAACAAACAATCCTAAAATTTGTATGGAATACAAAAGACCTCAAATAGCCAAAGCAATCCTGAAAAGCAAAAGCTGGCAGGATCATGATTCTGGACTTCAGCTATATTGCAAAGCTATAGTCTTCAAGACAGATGGGACTGGCACAAAAACAGACACCTAGAAAAATGGAACAGAACAGAAAACACAGAAATGGACCCACAACTATATGGTCAACTAATCATTGACAAAGTGGGAAAGAAGATTCATTTTACAAAGGTCTCTTCAGCAAGTGGTGTTAGGAAAACTGGACACTAACGTGCAGAAATGGAACGGGACCACTTTCTTACACCATACACAAAAATAAATTTAAAATGGATGAAAGACCTCAATGTGAGACAGAAAATCATCAAAATCTTACAGAACACAGGCAGCAACCTCTTCAATCTTAGCCATAGCAGCTACCTAGTAGACACGTTTCTGGAAGCAAGGGGAGCAAAAGCAAAAGCGAAATACTTGGACTTCATCAAGATAAAAAGCTTCTTCACAGTGAAGGAAGTAAAAAAATAAAAAGCCAACATGCAGAATGGGAGAAAATGTTTGCACATGATATATCTGAAAAAGAACTTATCAAATTCGTCACCCAAAAAATAAATAATTCAGTTAAGCAATGGGCAGAAGACATGAACAGACATTTTTGCAAAGAAGACATCCAGATGGGCAACAGATACATGAAAAGATGCTTAACATCAATCTTTATGAAGGAAACACAAATCAAAACCATGATGACATACCACTATGCCTGTCAGAATGGCGGAAATTAACAACACAGGAAACAGATGTTGGCGAGGATGTGGAGATAGGGAAACCCTGTTTGCACTGTTGTTGAGAATGCAAGCTTCTACAGCCACTCTGGAAAACAGTATGGAGGTTTCTCAAAAAGTTAAAAATAGACTACCATATGACCCAGCAATTGCACAGCTAGGCAGTTATCCAAAGGACACAAAAATACTTATTTAAAGGGACATCTACACCCTGATGTTTATTGCCGCATTATCAATAATAATCAGAATATGGAAAGAGCCCAAATGTTCATTGACTGATTAATGAATACATGTACACTGGAATATTACTCAGTCATCAAAACGAATGAAATCTTGCCATTTGTAGTTATGTGGATGGAGCTAGAGTGTATTATGCTAAGTGAAATAAGTCAGGCAGAGGAAGAGAAATACCATATGATTTCACTTATGTATGGTATTTAAGAAACAAAACAGATGAACATAGGGAAATGGAAAAAATAGAGAGAGAGAGATGGAAGCATACCATAAGAGAGTACAAATAGGGTTGATGGAGGAAGGTGGGCGGACGATGTACCAAATGGGTGATCATCACTTGTGATGAGCACCCAGTGTTATATATGAGTGATGAATCTCTAAATTCTACTCCTGAAACCAGTTTTACTATATATGTCAACTAAATAGAGTTTAAATAAAAAATTGAAAGAAAAACTGGTATAAAAATTGGCGCTCTACTTTTTTTATATTTCATTAAAAAAGTTTAACATGCATATTTAACTTTATACTTTGTTAATCAGTATTTCAGTAAGTTTCCCTTTGAATTTAGAAAGTGATCAGTTATCCAACCTCAGTTTATTCTCTTGTCCAGTATGTTATTCTATTTTCTCCTTTTAAGGAATTCTTAGTCACAAATTTTAAAAAGCAATACCTTTAAAAAAATACCTTTCAACTAGAATTTTAGGTGTTCTGTACACCACATCTCTGGTTGGCTATATTGCTAGCAGTTGAAGTTTTAATATTTATTCTGCCTCTGAATAAAAAAAGTATTTTCCCATGGAAGAGAATTTAAAAAAATAAAAATGTACATGTAAATATATGGAAATAAAATAATTCAGAGTAATTTAGCATTAAAAGTATTTAGGTCTTTTTTCTCAATCCCCATTCTTTCATATATTCTTTAACATTAAGTATATAGTCTTTTCTAGAACCATTTTAAGACGTTTGTGTTTGTGGGATGCATGGGTAGCTCAGTTGGTTAAGTTCTGACTCTTGATTTTGGCTCAGGTCATGGTGTCCTGGCTGGTGAGTTAGAGCCCCATATCAGGCTGTGCTGACAGTGCAGAGAGTGCTTGAGATTCTTTCTCTCTTTTCCTATCTCTCTGACTCTCTGCCCGCCTACACATACTCTCTCTCTTTCTTTCAAAATAAATATTAAAAAATGACCTTTGTGTTTGGTATTAAATTGTAAAAATAAAACCTAGTAAAAGGTATTTCCATTATTGTGGCTCTATACTTGAAAATATTTCTATGAAAATAACATTTTAAGACAGAAGTATAACAATAATATATATGTTACTATAATCAGAATTAAGACAATATGTTCTAAAGCATAGCAAGATCTCATTATTATTTGACCTGAGAACCATGTTTGATCTTGCTCTGAGTCAAGGATGTTAAATTGTGCTAATGATTTGTTTTTTCTCTCAGTTTTTATGGAAACCCTATAGTGAGGTAGATAGTGCAACTGAATTCATCTATTTTTATTGTTTTTCCTGACAAAATTTATGTTTTCATCCCCAAAGCAGAAACTTCAAATTTGTTTTCTGATATTTAAATTCCCTAGTTAAGGGCAGAGACAAGATTTAAAATGTCTAATCTCTTAGGGTTTAAAAACACAGGCAATTATGGTATGTTGGATTTATTACTTTTATAGATTAAAATCAATGGGATTTTAGCAATTAATGACAAAATTGCATATAATGGTCTTAGGGTATTAATAGTCTTAGTAAGCCATCTGTAGCAGTTTTTATTCTCAACATAATTGCATAGAGTAGTTTATGTTTTCTAAGGAAAAGTCTCTAAACAAACTATGCCTTATTTTACTTCTATTTTAGGCTCGTCCCTGGAATGAATGTGGTATCTATGAGTTATTCCTCTTTGGAGATTTGGGAGTTTGCAGAAATATAGAGATAATAAAATCATGATTTGAAAAACTGCATTCTATTTAGAGGTGGCAGTTTTTTTTTTTCCCCCCTAAGCCAGTATCAGTGTTTCTTTTGCATGTGGTGGGTAGGGGAGAAGGGAGGAATACCATTCTCCTCTTCTGTTTGGATGTGCAAGTTTATCATTTGGACCTAAGAATGTCCAACCTGGAAATCAGTTGGGTGGAATGGAATCTGTCAATTGGCATTTAGTTACATGACACAGATGGTCATTTCCCTTCTAACAAGTGTATATGTGCCTGAGGATGAGGCCAGTAGACCATTTTGTTTTTCTTAGTGTGAACTTCAGGTGCAAGAATTGAGTTAATCTTACTCAGTTCATGACAGTCTCATCACTGCTTAATACCTTTTGTTTTATTTTATGATTCCCTTCCCCCTTTATCTTCATTATTTACAATCATTCTCCTGTGTCTATGAGCACCCATTTTATTCAATTTAACATACAATTTTTAAATCTTATGTTCCTCTGTTTATTCAAAATATGTTCCTAACACACATGCTTCTCTTTTTTTGTGTGAGTTTTTAGTGGACATAGATGGTATTTTGCTATACAATGTACTCTTAATTTTTTTCAATTAAAAAAATGTTTTGTTATTAAAGTGTATTGGTTTCCATCATACACATGTACTACATTTTGTTTATTCATTTACTGATGGAAACCTTGGAGACCTCCACCATCTTGGTTTGAGAAACAATGCTTCAACAATGATCTCTGTAGGTATCTCCTTGAGGACAATTTCTGGGTGTCAAATGTATTCATACTTAATGTTCTTCCAGAAACAGTTTATGAAGCTTTTACCAATTGATATTATTTGCTCATTTAAATTTTGCCTTTCTAATGTAAAATGACATCTCTTCCTTTTAATTTGCATTTCTCTGATTATTAATGATGTCAATCATCTTATGCTTATTAGCTATTAAAGGTTTTTCTTTTTATAAATTGTCTATTCATAGCCTTGCCCATTTTACTTATGGGTTTCAAGTTTTGGGGGACGATTTCTAGGCATTCTCTGTATATTGTTATCATGAATCCTTTGTCTTAATTATTGTGAATGCCTTCCCTCAATCATTCATAATTTGTGAAATTCTTCATTGAGTAGGAATATTTTGTGAAATTTGCATTAAATTATTTTTATGGCATGTAATTTTGAATATTTAAAATATTTTAAAATGTTTTATTTATTTTTGAGAGACATAGAGAAAGAGAGAGAGAGACAGAGCATGAGCAGGAGAGGGGCAGATAGAGAGGGAGACACAGAATCCAAAGCAGGCTCCAGCTCTGAGCCGTCAGCACAGAGCCCAATGCGGGGCTCAAACCCATGAATAGTGAGATCATGACCTGAGCCAAAGCTGGATGCTTAACTGAACTGAGCCGCCCAGGTGCCTCAGATTTTGAATATTTTATTATTTTTTTAAGTTTATTTATTATTGCTTATTTTTGAGAGAGAGAGAGAGTGATTGGGGGAGGAGCAGAGAGAGAAGGAGAGAGAGAGAGAATATTAGCAGGCTTCTCACTGTCAGCCTGGAGCTTAATGTGGGGCTCAAACTCAGAAACCATGAGATCATTACCTGAGCTGAAACCAAGAGTTGGATGCTTAACCAGCTGAGCCATCCAGGCACCCCCTAATTTTGACTATTTAAAAAAATGATTTCCTTCTCTACCCTTAAGGTCCCAAAGATCTTCTCCTATATCTTTTTTTCTTTAGCTTTATATATTTTTATATTACTATTTTCTCCTGTTGAGGAACTGTCCCATACAATTTACCCTGGAATGCATTCTAAACCTATTCTTATTCACTGGCCTAATTGTCTGTTCTTGCACTCATTAATTACTGTCTGTCTATCTAATCTCTCATTCGCTTATCTTTATCTCTTTGGCTTTATAATATTTGCCAGAGTAGGTCCTCCATTTTTTTATATTTCTAAATTGTCCTACCTACTTATGATTCTGTGTTTTTCATGATAAATTATAGAAAGTACTTACCAAATTGCATTTAATTTTACTCATAATATTTTTTGGAATGACATGAAATTCATATAGTAGTTTGGGGAGAGTTGGTATCTTTTAACTATTTAATTGTTTCATACATGCACGTAATACAGCTTTTACTCAGTTTTAAACATTTTTAAGAGTAATATTTTTTCTTGCAAATGTGTTTTATTTTAGGGTGATTCTTAGATATTTGATAGGTACTTTGTAAGAGGTGTCACTAGTATCTTGTTTTATAATATTTAGTTGTTATTACAGACAAATCTATGTATTTTCATCTTAACATTTTATTTGCAGTTGTTTCTCAACTCTTGTTAATGAAAGTATTTTGTTGATTTTCCTGTGTTGGCTATGTGAGATAATATTGTTTATAAAATTAACAATTTGATTTTCTTCTTTAAAATCCTCATACTTCTATTTCGTTTCTTTGGCTTGTGGCATTGGCTTATGGCTTTCTTATAGTTTATGACCCCTAGTATAGGTTTAAGAGTGGCAGCGTTTCTGATATTACAGGGAATAATGTCTAAACTTGTGCCATTGATTATGTATTTGCTGTGGAACTTGGGCAAAATCTATCAAGTTAAGAAAGGCCTCTTCTGTTTTTCATTTATAAAATAATACTCCTATGAACTATTAAGGTTTGTGTAATTCCTCTACTGCATCTCTTGAAAGGATCAAGTCTTTTTCTTTCTTTCTTTTTTTTTTTTCCTGTTTTAGTCCATTAATGTGGTACATTATGGTGATTAGATGTCCTGATGTTACAGTTACTACATTCCTGGGATAAACCCTGTTTGGTTGTGATGTAGACATTTTACTATAGAGTTAGTGTAGTTTGTATCTTATTCAGGATTTGGGGATCTATTTTTATAGGCTGAAATGATCCTAGAATGTCATTTCTTGTATCCAGATTGGGTTTTAGGTTAATACTTAGCTTTGCAGTATAATCAGGGAGTTTACATTCTTTTTATACTTTCTAGAATTTATTTTTTTTAAGTTTATTTATTTATCTGTGAGAGAGAGAGAGAGAGAGAGAGAGAGCGAGCATGAGCACAAGGGGGGAAGGGACAGAGAGACAGAGAGAGAGAGAGAGAGGGAGAGAATTCCAAGCAGGCTCAATGTCAGCACAGAACCTGAAACAGGGCTCAAACTCATGAACCGTAAGATCAGGACCTGAGCCAAAATCAAGAGTCCCTTAACTGACTGAGACACCCAAATGCCCTCCTTTTTTTTTTTTTTTAAGTAAGTTTGTAATTTTAATTCCAGTGTAGTTAGCATACTATTCTGTTAGTTTCAGCCACTGTGGAAAACAGTATGGAGTTTCTTCATAAAGTTAAAAATAGAACTACTATAAGATCCCATAATCACAGTACTGTGTATTTACTTTCTGGATTTTTTAAAAATCCAAAACAATATTTATTTATTTTTTGTCTCAATAAATTTAATATGATTTATGTTATACTATATTCTCTATAACAATACAATAAAATTAAAAATGAATAGCAAAAATGTCCTACCATCTCCAAATATTTGGAACATATGCAACACACTTCTGTATAATCAGCAGTAGTAGAATAATTTTGAAGTAAAATAGAAATAATTGAAATGAAAATGACACATATAAAATTTTCAATGATGATATTCAGTAAGTTTCAACTAAAGTAGTGCTTAGTAGGATTTATAGTTTTAACTTTTGAATTAGCAAAATAAAACTTCAAATTCAAAAAAATGAGTGAAAACTTCGAACATATACTTCACAAATGAAAGGACACAAATAGTAAAGGCACAAAGGTGTTTAACATTCATGATCAATTAATGTAAATTTAAATGCATAAGATACTACTCCTCTTTCATTAAAATGGCTAATAGTAAAAAGTGATAGTATCAAGTGTTGGCAAGAATTTAAAGGCGCTAAAACTTTTTTTTTAATTTTAAACTTAATTAAAAAATTGAAATCCAAGTTAGTTTATGTATAGTGTAACAATGGTTTCAGGAGTAGAATTTAATGATTCATTTCTTATATACTAACACCCAGTGCTCCCAACAAGTGCCCTTCTTAATAATACCCATCGCCCATTCAGCCCATTCCCCAAACTTAACACCTCTCCAGCAACCCCAGTTTGTTCTCTGTGTTTAAAAGTCTCTTATGGTTTGCCTCCCTCTCTGCTTTATTCTTAGTTTTTTTTTCCCTTCCCCTATGTTCATGTGCTTTGTTTCTTAAATTCCACATATGAGTGAAATCATATGATATTTATCTTTCTCTGACTGACTGATACTCACTTAGGAATTTCTTGAATAAGATCATCGTTGCTGTCAAAGCATCTGATAATGGTTACTGTTAATTAGCAGGGAACCCATTGACACTTTCCTGTCTGTTACAGTGTTGTGCTGAAAATATTTAACAACAGGCTGGGGCAGGGGAGCTGGGAGCTTACTGATTTAAGTGTTTGCCAATTTCAGTGGTGTAAATATTGCCACCATGTTTGATTTAAAGCTACCAATATGAAGTCTTCAAACTTGAAGTTGTGAAGAAATATGCATAATCAGCTCCTGTGAACTGGCACAGGCTGGTTCCAGCATAGCACTAGTCTGTCACCACATCTGACTATGACAACCTTCAGAGAGTAATGGCAGCTGCTTCATTTCTGCCGTCCAAATCTTTTACACATTTCTCTTTTGGCCAGCTTTAACTCAACTATTCAAGGAAGAGGATTCTGGGAATCTTATTTCTAGTGTAACATGTCATTTTTAGCTTAACTTAAAATAAACTGCCAAGGGGTGCCTGGCTGGCTCAGTCGATGGAGCATGCAACTCTTGATCTCAGGGTCGTGAATCCAATTCTCACGTTGGGCATGGAGTCTACTTAAAAAAAAAACAACCCCTCCCCCAACTTTTAAGTTATTTGATGGCTATTGGCCTGTTCCACATTCCTATTTTGACATTTTATATATTTTCCAAAGCATATTTTTTAAAATTTAGGTTTCAGTTTGTTACCCAGGAGTTTTTCATAGCATTTTTAAACATTTTAAAAAATTATTTATTCATTTTTGAGAAAGAGAGAGAGATATATATGTAGAAAGAGAGAATGAGAGAATGAATGGGGGAGGGACAGAGAGAGAGGAGAACAGAGGATCTGAAGTAAGCTCTGAGCTGACAGCAGTGAGCCCAATGTGGGTCTCGAACTCAAAAAGTTGTGAGATCATGAGCTGTGCTGAAGTCAGACACCCAACTGACTGAGCCACCCAGGTGCCCCTAAGCATTTTTATTTTATTTGTTTTTAGTTTCTTTTGTAGGAAGACAGTGTGTACACAAACAGGGGAGGGGTGAGGGGAGGGAGGGAGGGAGGGAGAGAGAGAGAGAGAGAGAGAGAGAGAGAGAGAGGGAGAATCTTAAGCAGGCTTCATGCTCAGCACAGAGCCTGATGTGGGGCTTGATCCCATGACTGTGAAATCCTGACCTGAGGCAAAATCAAGAGTCAGAAGGTAACTGACTGAGTCACCCATGTGACCCAGCACTTACAATTTTTTAAATGGTGTCATTTTGTAATAATTTACTCACTTTAATTTTGATCTATACATTTTTAATTCTTTTTCTTGATTTGTCTTTCCAGAGCTTTGTTAACTTATTAACTTTTCATTTTACCAATCACCTCTGTTTCATTGTTATCTATCCTTATCTTTATTATTTTTTCCATCCTTTCTTCTTTCTTATATGACTTTTCTCTTGTTTTGGTCTTTTACTTTCTTAATATGTTTATAATATTTCTTTTTTCTCATATTTTTTCCCCTTAAGATATGTGTAATCTGATACAAATTTATTTCCCTGATGTTATTTGGTTTTATAGTTACTTAGTGTAACCAACTTTATTCTTTTTGTTTCTTTTTATCAGAGTTTATTTGCATTTGTTATGAATATCAAGAGGTTAGATTTATTTCTGTGATTTCACTTAACAAATAAGTCTGTCTTTTTTCAAATATTACAAGGACTACTTAAAGATACTTCAACATATACTGTCCACCCTGAATTAATATATTATTTATCAAATATTTTATTTCTGTGTTGTTTTTCTAACCACACAAGTAGATGATAGAATCATTGTCAAGATCACTACCTCATAGAGTAAATTTTTATCTGTAGTTACCCCCTGCCTTCTTTAAATGTTTCTCCTTGGAATTTAGACTTTTCTTTGACAGTCTTTGTCGTGTTTATCAAACCAAAGTACTGTTGTCCTAAAGCAATCTTAAATGTTATCATTTAAATGTTTTCTCTCCTCTATTTTTCCATCATTTCTGGAATATCAAATTTGTGTTGGACTTTACACCTTATCTCCTCTCTTTTAACTTTGTTTTTATTTTGTTTCTCTCTGTGTACTTCATTCTGAGTTAGTTCTTCTGTCTTTCAGTTCACTAACCACCTCTTCAGAGATTTGTTTAATTGACC